>NW_023596461.1:16413480-16506406 GCF_011947565.3 Pollicipes pollicipes | reverse complement strand
GGCTTTGCGAGCGTAAACAGGCAACGGCTGCCGGCGCCACTCGTGCGTAGGCAGTTAACATGCCGACTGTGCACTGCCGCGGCACCTGTTGCCCACTCCGACTGAGCTGTGGCTGTTGACAGGGCTCTGATCGCGTCCACGGAAGCCCTGCATGCCCAGCTGCACGGCGCCAGGCACGGCGACAGTAAACAGGTACGCTCGGGTGGGCTGGGCGTCGCCGGGCCGGGCGACGGACCCTGGCAGGTGCCGATCTCTGGCGCCGGTCACAAAGCCCCAGACGTGACTTTGAGCCCGTCTTATCAGCGGCCACGCGCGGCGGCAGGGCTTGGCGGGGTTAGGGCCTTTAGGGAACTGGTCTGTAGGCTGTTGCTGAGCCGGTACGCGGCAGCCCCATGTAAGTGCGCACCAGCCTGCACCGTCAGGAGGACCTGGGCATGAAGATTTGCGCCTGGCTGGGCTCGGATGCAGTCATGTATTTCGGATATGCACTAAGCGCATCGCGCGACTGAGATAAGCTCCCGGTGTATATCTGCATAGTCGCACGCCCACGCACCGGATTTTGTCACGTGGTGGGACGTGGCCTGCGGAATGATCATTCATACCACACGATAGGCTGCAGCATGATCACTTTTTCTCTGTAAAGCGACGCGTGCAATATTCAATGAGTTGCTGGTCGGGTCGATGAGGCTGAGAGCGCCGTTGCAGGCATCATGTGGCCTGCGCACCTCGCCACCTCGTGTCTGCCGGACGGCCGCCGTGACTTCCGCCTCGCTCCGCCCGCAGGCGGCGGCGGTGCAGGAGGAGGCGGGCCGGCAGCTGGACCAGCTGGAGCGGCAGCTGGAGCGGCAGGAGCAGCGAAAGGCGGCCACCGGCAGGCCGCAGCAGGTGCAGCAGGCCAGGGACGGCCTGCGCCAGCTGAAGCAGCAGCTGGACGAGAGCCGGGCGGCAGCCGGACGCTAGGCGGAGCTCGTCGCCGCCAAGACTCGGGCGACGCCGAGGCGGGCACGTCACTGTCAGGTCACGGGGCAGGCCGGCCGCCGGCGAGAGGCGACGGCGCCAGCGTCTGCGGCGCGCGTCGTCACCTGCCAGATGCGTCGGCTGGCGCCACGTGCGTGGGCGAGAGACACCACTCTGAAGACGCTGCCTTCTGCTGGCCCGTGCAGCAGCCGTGCCAGTTGTTTCAATGTGTAGCACGCTGCTTCCCAATCAAGACGGCATGTGGAGCGGAGGGCGGGCGCTCTCCAGCAACGCGGATGCACGAGACTCGAAGCGGACTCGTTCGGAATGATGCGGTGGGTGCCAGAGGTTGCGTTGACGTGTGAGGTCGAGTCGGCTGGGCAGGGGAGAGTCGCCGTAGGCTTGCGGGGGTGCCTGGGCGGGGACGGGACGTCCCTGCTGCTGTGCTGTAGATAGCTGCTGTCGCGGTGGAGGGGCTGAAGCTGCTGCTCGGGCTGCCGGCCGGCGGCGTGACCGCCGGGCTGCGGCTGATGTGGTGCTGTGATGTGTGCACCGCCGTTCTCGCATACCGTTTTCACCGTGAGGTTCTGTCTGCGCAAATTGTCCTACGCGCTGCTCACTGTCGCCCCTTCGTTGACGCGCGCGATTTGGGAGGACAACAGGTGTCGCGGGTTGGGCTCTCAGGCTTGCTGGAGGCAGAGATATTGACGTCTAGAGACAGTACAACTCGCGCTCTTCGTGATTCACGCCACTGCGTGCTCTTCCGTCGGATCAAAAGCAGCACGTCTTGTGGTGCCTCCGCTTGGAACTATCGGCACCCAGTGCCTTTGGGCGGCGCATGTGACAGAACTCGTGGCGGGACTTCGGATTGTGCATTTCCGGTTGATACTCATGCTGGCAAGCGGACTGGCCTGGCCTGCATGTCGGCTTTTTGGAATCGCGGATGATGCGACGCGACTATTTGCTGCTTGCGCACGAGTCAGCCGTGTCCGGCACATTGCCAGTGCTGGAGGAGGGGTCAAAGGTCTTGCTAACCAATGTCCCATCGAAACAACCGGCTTGGACTGCAAAGCATTGGGTTCCCCTCCGTATCATCGGTTGCCCGGTCCCTTCCCCATGCATTACTGCCGTCAAAAGATAAAGGCTATTTTTGGGCAATAAGGGCCATTTTTTGGAAATAGTTTTTATATGATTTGATGCCGCTCCAAGAGCTGACCTTGTAATGTGAGTTAAAAAGAAGGAAAGGCTTGTTCAAAATGTGTACAATTTTACCTCTCAAAGGACAGAAGCGTGTTTAAGTCGCTGAAACCTAATATTGCCTTTTTAACGGTTTATCTCACAGCAGCCTTTTGCCTTCGGACGGCGACCTGGTGCCTTCTGGAGACGCCTGGGTTTTATCGACGACTTTTCAGTCGCCTAGCGCGTCTGTCTGATATGTTCGCATTTTTAGGGAACGTTTTAATAGTTGGATAGATAACTATTGAAGTGAACTTTTCCTCCACGCTTGCTGAGCTGTGGCTTGTTTTACTGTTGTGTAGAAAACCTTATTTACTTACTGTCAGTTTCCTGAAAGTGAAAGGGCCTTGTTTTTGTGTAGTCCTTTCCCATCTGCGGACTGCACGAGAAAGTCGCAATGAAGCCGCACGTGGCGTTATGTCTAATCCTGTTTTTTTCGTTTATATTGTTCGAATGATGCAGTTTTCGCCGTGGTGATCGAGACGCGTGCGGTTATCTCTCTTGCCGTTGGGAGAGGGTAGCACTGGCAATGGTTCGATGCGTGGAGTGTGGAAGGAAGCTTGCGCCAAGCTTGTAGCTCTTTGTGGCGACAGTCCACCCTGCCTTGTTGAAACCCTCTGTGATTTGAAGTGAGTCATGCACGTGGCAGATGATTGAAAGTTCTCGCAGATTCGGTCTGTAATGCTGAAATACACCTGGCCCGTTTCTTATGTAATTTGATTTATGTTTGAGTGAAGCTTGTCACTCCACGTACTCCGCGTGTCACTAACGGAGCTGGCCGGCCCGTGGCCTCGCGCCAGGCGCCGGCTCGAGGGTCGCTCAGCGGCGCTTGTGCTGGGTCATCTGCGCGGGCTGACGGCGACACGTGCGACCAACGCTCACGACGTCCGGCCAGCTCGGGTCACCGACACGTAGCGCTCGCTACCAATCCATGGTGCTGGTCACTCCACAAGACAGGGGCCACTGACACGCGCCATGGGCCTCGTACGCAGCACTGGTCAACGCCAGGCGGTACTCGTTACCGACTGGCAGCGCTGGTCAGTGCAAGGCAGCACTGACCACCGACAAGCAGTTCTGGTCACCGACAGGAGGTACTGGTCACCGACAGGCGGTACTGGTCACCGACATATAGTGCTGGTCACCGACAGGCGGTACTGGTCACCGACAGGCGGTACTGGTCACCGATAGGCGGCGCTGATCACCGGCAGGCGGTACTGGTCACCGACGTATAGTGCTGGTCACCGACAGGCGGTACTGGTCACCGATTGGCGGCGCTGATCACCGGCAGGCGGCGGTGGTCATCTGCAGATAGTGCTGGTCACTGGCGGGCGGTACTGGTCACCGACAGGCGGTACTGGTCACCTACAGGCGGTGCTGGTCACCGGCAGATAGTGCTGGTCACTGGCGGGCGGTACTGGTCACCGACAGGAGGTACTGGTCACCGATAGGCGGCGCTGATCACAGGCAGGCGGCACTGGTCACCGGTCAGGGTCGCAATTGTGAAACACGACGTGCAGAGCCGACAAGCCGTACGGCTGCCCATGCAACGTGTCGGCTATATGCACCGCCTACTTGGACGCTTCACAGCAAGCAACGAGTAAGACTGCCGTTGCAGCAGTGGCAGTCTTATGACGTAATGCGACAAATACCACATTTGTTTTAAGGAATTTTCCTCTGTTACTGGGGTTCTTTGTAAAAATGTCGGGAAAGTCGACCATGACGTTGCAAATGCCTTGCTCATCGCAGTAGAGCGTTGCTATCCCGCATTTTCGTCGCGCAGGCTCGGATGCGAGGCCATTATTCCGTGGCTCAATGTGATAGCAAATCGGCATTCGGAGATAGGTAAGCAAATAAACTCAGTCTGACCTTCACGCACCCTCCGCCCAACGTCGCGGTAGATGCGTCACAACAAATGGGCGGCCGCTTTAACTACAGGCCGGCGTTGGCAGCCAGCCTTATGTTACATCTCTGTTAGGGACAGTGAGCTGGTGGGCAGCGTTACATTTGTCTCGTGCCTCGCTGTCCCGTGGTCCCGTAGTTAAAGACCCCAGCAAATTTATTCTCGCTGTTTTCCGTCATCCCATCCCTTGACGGTCTCTCTTATCCGTAGTAGGTTTCTTTTCACGATTCGACCTTCTCAACATCGCGTTCTTTGACACCTCTGACCCCTGTCTCATTCCCTCTCCTGATCTTCGCGCCATCGGTCATGTCTTCCCATCATCCCATTCTTCCTCCCGCCATCACCCATGCCCGCCCCTCCCCCCCCCCCCCCACGTCGTCTCCCCTCCCTCCCCTCCCCCGCCGTGCCGTCCTCCCGCCGCACTTCCGGTCCGCAGCCGACCGGGCGGGGCGCGTCCCCGCGTCGTGCCGCGGGCGACCGCGGCGCCGGCGCCGCTCGTCGAATCGATGCCGACGGCGCCGGCCGCCTGAGACGAGCGTCGGTGTCGACCGCGGCCGGGCCGCCCCTCGTGCATGGCCGCGGCGGGCCGCTTCCACCTGGTGAGTGACGCGCCATCGGTGGGGCCAGCGCCCTCTGCCGCGCCCGCCATCTCGGCTCAGGGGGCCGGCTGCAGCGCCAGGGGGGTGCTGCTGCCGGCGCCCGAGGGGCGACCGACGGTGGGAGGTTGCCCTGGCGAAATTTGTGGCATGTGGGCGCTAGGGTGTGCTACACCGATCCTGAGCCGGCCGTGCCGACGTCGCTTCCCGGCAGTGTCATTCTGCATTGATTAAATAGTGGCCGCCTCCTCTACCTAACGATTTTCTATTCGCGATCTGCAGCCGCTGTGTTGCCGGACCGCAACCCTCGGTATGTGGCGTGGTTTTGACGCCAGCGTGAGGTGCAGCGGCTGTCGGACCGGCGAACTCTGCCGGCAGGTTTGCGCTGTTCTGCTGACCCAGGTCGTGCCCTGTCCCCACCTGAGATCGGGCCAGTCCAGCTGCTCCGTCTGGCGGTCACATGTCGCCAAGAAGATCGTCCAGGCGGTAAGGCCGCGCAAGGAATGGCTGGTTGCGCCGCAGCTCTCTGCGGCGCAACATTGTCGTGTTTACGTTATTAACCCTGCCTGGCACACATCTCACCTCATTCAAAGTGGCGGTAGGTCGGCTGGTACGGCTCCTCTTACCAGTCCCACACACAATTCGTGAGAGCAAAAAACGGCATGGAAAAGGTCGGGAAACAAGACGGCATATGACAAACAGCGTTTAGCTAGGTAACTCTTCAGAGACTCCCATGGCTAAGCTGTCAGATGGAACCAAACGAGTTTAAACAACGTTCCCTTCGACTCCACGAGCTTCACATGAGGGTGTTCGCAGATATAATTGGCAGAGACTAAAGCATACCACTATTTACTCCGAGCTGATAATACCAAGTCAACCGATGCCATTCTATAACTTTCCGTAACCTTGACCTTAAATAACCCCATGCTTAAGAATATTCACACCACGGTAGTATCGGTACACCGTGCAGAGGACTATAAAAAATACTTTGGTCAGTTTGGAAAATTGTTCTGACATGACCACTGAAGATGTCTCCTCCAAATTGTACAGAACGCTAGGAGATAGAACGCCCCACACCCTAACCCCACCCCCACCCCAACCCCAGCCAAAAACTCCACGCCGAATCAGAAGGGAGACTTGCATCGGCCATTATACCTACCAGGGGCTTTCAAATGCAGTTGCCCAAGGAGCACAGCAGGTATTGCTGGAGGATTGGTCGGTCCTTGTCTGAAACCGTCCCGAGAGGGCACAGCCAGCGTTCGTTTGCCATCGAGCAAACGCCACGTGGTGCTGCGCGGCCATGCGCCAGTCCACGAGTTTGACTGAAACGAACTCTGACTGTGCGATCACTTCTGCCACCGGTTCACGAATTGGCTTTCAGCGTCGTTCCTGAAACCTCGTCATTTGACCATGCCTAGACGTATCATTGATTTCCGTTGAAGCCAACTGACCTGCTGCACGCAGCTCGCCACATCACAAAGCCAAACCTCGAAACAGCAGACAGGTAAATTTCGACGAGGCCGCGGTATATTTAGTGAGCGATAAGTGTCGAGGAGAGGGGAGCACTCCCATCTTTACAGGCGTTTCATCTGCTCCCTCCCTTCCCCCCCCCCCCCCCCACACACACAATTGCTAAGTAGCATTGCATGCGTTCTCATGGAAATCGTCATTGTTTTATCCCTTTATCGAATGTGGACACGCCGGTGGTTCATGGAAATTCCCGCTGTCAACAAAAGCACATGAGTCTTAAAGCTCTTACCATCATCGGTAACTGCACGTGGAATACAGTCTAAGCACAGTTTAGCAATTTAGCAAAGTCCGTTCAGCAGGACGTTAACGGCCGTCGTCTGTCGAGTCCTCGCCTCTGCCACGTGTCATGGCTACCCTCAGCGAGCTGTATAGACTCGACGCCCGACGATTTTTACAGTGATAGACGTAGTTCGGAGCACACATGTCCTCTAGAATACCCGCATTTCTGAAGGCCCCCGCGGCGTTCCTGTCCCCGTTCCCGGTCCACGCCCTGTCGAGAGCAGACCCCTCATTCCCCAACCACGGAAGTGATGCAGGCAAGGAGAGACAGCAGTGCGGGCCGTCGTCGGCAGGTGTCGAGTCGACGGAAGGAGGGCGGCGAAAGGAGGGGGGGGGGGGGGATGAAGAGAACTACGACTAAAGGTGGCGCCGTCGCCAGCCGTCGCAAACATCGTTGGAAAGCTTAGGTGCAACACAGCAGTCTGCCCGAACTCCCCAGCCATCCGGTCATGTCATGTCATGTGCTGTGTCGACGCCGCTGCTCTACGTTCGTCATATCCACGTTCGTCAGTCGGTTCACCCCACACACGCGCGCCGTGCGCGGCGGCGGCCCAGTACACCCCCGCGCCGTTGTCGGGCGCCTTACCAGCGCGCGTTCCTGCAGCGCTGGCTGCCGCTGGTGGCCCGCTACAACGTCAGCCTGCCGGTCACGTGTCCGCTGCACCCGTCGCGTCAGCTGGTGGGCCGCCCAGAGCGGGCGCCTCCTCCGCGGCGCGCCGGCGGCTGGCGCTGCGGCCTCTGCGGCCGCCGGTTCGGCCGCGAGGTGCTGCTCGACTACCACTACTGGGCCGAACACCCGGCCAAGCTGACACTCCAGGTCAGTCAGCAGTCCTGGGGAACCGCCAGGGCCGACCACCCGGCCGAGCTGACACTCCAGGTCAGTCAGCAGTCCTGGGGAACCGCCAGGGCCGACCACCCGGCCGAGCTGACACTCCAGGTCAGTCAGCAGTCCTGGGGAACCGCCAGGGCCGACCACCCGGCCGAGCTGACACTCCAGGTCAGTCAGCAGTCCTGGGGAACCGCCAGGGCCGACCACCCGGCCGAGCTGACACTCCAGGTCAGTCAGCAGTCCTCGGGAGTCGTCAGCGCAGCGGCCAGACTGAGCTGCGCAGGGCAAGAGGTGCTGAGGGCCAGGAGCCGAAGGTGCTGAGGACCAGCGGGGAGAGGTGCTGAGGGCCAGGAGCGGGAGGTGCTGGGGGCCGGGGTGGAAGGTGTTGAGGGCCAGCAGGGAGAGGTGCTGAGGGCGTACTGAGGGCCAGGGGCGGGAGGTGTAGGATAATGCAGCCTGTTAAAAATGTAAGTAAAGATGAATTTCCGTAGGGTCAGATACAGGGTCCTACTACCACGATCGCTGATACATGCGCTCAACCTGTGTCGTGTAACGTTTGTAAGCTGATCATCAAATAGCATAATTGTTTGTTTTGCGTTCACACATGGTCGTAACCGATCTTACAGGTCAATTGGCACTAATGTTTATGGTCAAGACACAAATGTAGTCAATTATGCATGCCAAGTATCTATTGGGATTTGAACCGCACCGAACTATGTGGGTACATGTCATGCCTCCACATTGTACATGGTAATCAACGAATGGCACGCCTGAGATTGGTTGTAATATGTTCCACAATCGTTTTGCAATATTGAACCACTTGACTGAACTGTTAAGCATTACATTTTGCATGCGATATGCATGCACAGGAAAGACTGATGAGTGTCAGCGATCTTGTCGGGATCAGTGGTATGCTATGACCTGAAGGTGGCCATCTTGGAACCGATGACGACGGCAGTCTGTCTTCTTTCGACAGGACGAGACCCTGGTGTGTCCTGCCGACTTCTGCGGCATCTTACGCTGCAGCGTATACTCGCACGTGCTAACTTCGGGTCGCAGCGACCTGGAGACGACCGACTTGCAACCGGTGGAGACCTCTTCCAGGCAACCACACGCCGTGCAACCGGCTCGACCGCGCCACCTGCAAAAATACTCTGAAGCGAGAGTGCTAAATGATGCCACTAGACGGCAGTGCAGTCGGTGCGTGGATTCACGGCAAAACGGACAGCCCCAGTGCATGGACAAAGCTGCACCGGACAATGCCAGCATGCCGGACTTGGAAAGTTGGTGGTGGTGGTCTCACACCTGGTGGTGGCTTGATAACTCCCCGGCTCCGTCGACGGATGACGTCATCAGTGATTGTGAAGAGGAGCAAAATGAGAGCTCGCTTGCGGATCAGGCGTGTGACCCGGTCAAAATGGAGCGACTGAGGATCATGTGTGAGGTAAGTTCAGTACCAAGAATCACCATAAGGAGAACTAAAGTGCCGGGCATCTGAAGTCACGATATGAAGTACTGCCCTATTGCTGCCGCGTTGTAGCGTGAACGGCTTGCAGCAGATCCATGAGAAGCCAGAACTGCGCAGAAACGTTGCAAAGTAGGGAAAAAAGACAACACCGATGAAACGATAACGTGTGAATCAGAAGATATCGCACCTTCAAAGTACGCATTTAAGCAAAAGTTGACCTATATTATGTGTCCTTGTGCTGGAAATAGCCAAGCGATCTGCGGATCCTCTGATCATCTACAGTCCTGCCTCTGGGCACAGGAATGAGGGCATAACTATCGCTGCAGTCCTACCTCTGGGTGCAGGAATGAGAGCATAACTATCGCTGCAGTCGTACCTCTGGGTACAGGAATGAGAGCATAACTATCGCAGCAGTCGTACCTCTGGGTACAGGGATGAGAGCATAACTATCGCTGCAGTCCTACCTCCGGGTACAGGAATGAGAGCATAACTATCGCTGCAGTCCTACCTCCGGGTACAGGAATGAGAGCATAACTATCGCTGCAGTCCTACCTCTGGGTACAGGAATGAGAGCATAACTATCGCTGCAGTCGTACCTCTGGGTACAGAGATGAGAGCATAACTATCGCTGCAGTCCTACCTCTGGGTACAGAGATGAGAGCATAACTATCGCTGCAGTCGTACCTCTGGGTACAGGAATGAGAGCATAACTATCGCTGCAGTCGTACCTCTGGGTACAGGAATGAGAGCATAACTATCGCTGCAGTCCTACCTCTGGGCACAGGAATGAGGGCATAACTATCGCTGCAGTCCTACCTCCGGGTACAGGAATGAGAGCATAACTATCGCTGCAGTCGTACCTCTGGGTACAGGAATGAGAGCATAGCTATCGCTGCAGTCCTACCTCTGGGTACAGGAATGAGAGCATAACTATCGCTGCAGTCCTACCTCCGGGTACAGGAATTAGAGTCTGGCCGTCAGATCTTTTTTGTCTTAGTTTGTCTTATTTAAGTATAGTCTGTAAAGTTTGTCTTATGGGTCATCAGATACTCGTCAGATTTTTCACATCCTGCGTTTGCTGCATGGCTATGGCCATGCAGCAAACGGCCTTTTGGCATGGCCTTTTTGTTCCGGTTTCTAGAACACCCCAGGAAAGGTCTGGCCCTGTCTTGGACGGGTCGTGATTCCTTTGCAAACTCCTGGCCATCTTCTTTGACTGGCCCTCTGGGAACACTTGTTTAATACAGCCACCGAGCATTGGCTTCAAAACTCTGCTACCACCAGCCCAAAAACTGACGAGCGATCTGCGGTGGCGTGTTTTTTTTCTTGGTTCAATCGTGCCAATGTTCACGGAGGACGTTTTTTACCATGAGCGGTGCAAATATGAGCTTGGATCCGCCTCGTACCAGCTGTCAGTTCCGGGCAGATTTGCCAGCGTTCGGTTTGGTTTTGACATTTGAATATTTAAGCAACCATATCTGAACAGTCTGTTCGATTATCCAGATTGCATAAATTGGCAAGCGTGCATTCGGGTAAATGCTCGCCGGGGAGGAGGGGGGGGGGGGGGGGGGGAGGGGAGGGACGTGTGCACATTAAAAATACTTCGCGCACTGCGGTGCTATGTGATGAGGTAGTTAGACGCAGCATCGTCGAAAATGAAAACACGATATCCGTTCTGTTGTCGGGACGTACACAAACCAGGCATTTCGTGGCCTGTGTCCAACGATGTTTTTTATTTTGTCGCAGTTGGGGTGGAAAACTACAGTTTTTCCTCATGAACCGTACTGAAATGTTTCCGCGCGTTGTTTTCGAAACGACGCGGTCGTGCGAGGGTTCAGTACGCCGGTGGTGTAACGACACTGCAGTGCATGTCCAGGGCTCTCCACGCCTCGGTCCCGATGTCAATGAATCACAAACACCAGATATTATCCTCTTGGCCAAAGGACCAACGAATTGGGGGCCCTTGTACATACACGTGCGCTCTTTAGGAGCGATGGCGCAGGCCCAGTGAGCCTTGACTAGGCTGTGAGAGTCTTCACCTCGAGTGTTCTGGTCGAGCTCGGCCTGTCAGCACAATTTCTGGAAGTTGATAACCCGCAGCCAACGATTGCTGGTGCATGCAGCTTTTAGCAATAATGAACAAAATCATTAAAATAGCGAGCCATACAAATGCAGCTGTCTGGTATGTGCATCCCAACATTCTGATGAGACAGGCTTTCCCCCAACACTGTAATACCATTGCGATTTCATCTCACCTATTGGGTTTGACTGAAAACACAGCTTGTAGAAAATCTGACCTATCGGATCGACAATGAGTGCTGAATTCAACAGCCCAACATTACAATGACGCTACACTGACATTATGACGGAATAGAAAGCGGGCCAGGGGGAGGGGGGAGGGGGGGGGGGGGGGCGCCGGGGGTCACGGCCATGCGCTCTGTGTGCAGATCATGAATGCACCCGTTTTAGGACGCTTTTAATGATTGATGTCTAGTGTCAGCAATCAGAATGGGTGAAGACGTGAAACCAGCTGCACAGTACAGGCCAACGAACCAGTTCCAACTCCTTAACGGACTCCAAAGCTGCCTGGCTCATAGACCCGCCCATAATACCGGGAAGACCGGGAGACTATAACCGAGAGGAGGTCAGTGTAAAATTTTCCGGAACCAATCTCGAATACATGACGCTGTGACCTAAACCAAGAACGGCTGGGTCGTGGAAGCTACACGTAGTGTGACCCCGTTTAATATGACCAACGTCCACCGAAAATAGCTGCGTTTTAGCGATGCTGCGGTCTTTGCCTGAAAGCTGAACGGCTGCAAACTTGATAATGCTCATAATTAAAATTACGAAGCCTACTTCTGTGAATAGCCCCAAGCTTCTTGTATGAGAGGCGTATGTACCCATAGGCACTGACGTCTGGCATGAAATTTTATAGATCATATCAAACTCTGAGCGAGCCGAGCGTCTTTGCACAACATGACAAAAGAAGCAGCCATGATGCTTTTTTAATTTTCATAGGTGAGACAGAAGTAACAGCCTTATTCCTCGGACGAAAACTAGGGTAGTGGAGATGTAGATGGGTTAATATTTCAGCAACATGCCTTTATCGAAGCAATAGGGGAAGCATTGGCAAACAATAGCACTTATGATATTTTTTCGATAAAGGCATGCCACCGAAATACCAACCCATCTACATCTACATTATCCTGGTTTTTCTCCGACGATAAGGCTATTACTACTATCTATGTGGATAATGTTTCTCACAAATGCACTGAACAACTCGTTTTAATTTTAGTTGGCTTACACACTAAAGGGACGACAATTTCCAACTTGTTTTTCCATATAAATGAAAAGGGGACCCGCTAGCCCAATTCCAAAAACGCACCCCTTGTGCATGAGTGCATGTGGGGTGGGCAAATGGTAGGATTATTCATTGCCTTCCGAAATCAAAGCGACGAGAGCACGGGGCAATCTCGTCACAAAGTATCTGAAAATTAGATGTTTGTCGTACCGCTGTGTACCGGAACGGCGTACCGCAGCAGGTTTTGTTTTGAGTGAGTGTGTTTGCCAGTCAGTCTTCTGCATGTGTACGTTTGTATCGTTCACGCGTTTCCACCTGAGTGCTCTTTAACACGATCCTCAAGTTGAATGTTGACCTCTAGGCTTTGCTTATACTCGGGGTTATAAGCATTGAAATATTTTCAGGACCTCGTGGACGACTGCATTTCGCCTCTCATCTTAGATCTTTCACCGGAAGAATTTCGTACCATGCAGGGTAAGTTACTTTACTTGGAATCCCCACCGAGCGACGAGAGTCTCAGGGATCTATTAAGGTTTCGTTAAAATACATTCAGGGTCGCTGGACACGAGCAGCATACATTTTCAGCATCTTAGTTTCCAACAGTTTCGCGCTGCTTGCATACAAATTGCATGAAGTCGTTGCGTCGCACCCCACATTTTGCGGGTGGGTGCAATGCATGATATGCTTTCAAACGTGATTATATTTTTTAATGGTGGCGAAACTTCGATCCAATTTTTGAGAGTTGAATTCCATAAACAACTGCTGCCATGGCGCGGCACCGGCTGGGACCTCCGATGGTCCATGAACGAAACGGACCGTAGTTTAGAACTCAAGTTTTGCGCTCAAGTAACTGCATTAATAATCTGGCGAGACTGGTGAGTAAAACTGCCGCGAGTATTTCGCGAACGACGGGAACCACAGTTTGATTCAAGTTTTGAGGTCAAGAAATTGTATTGCTGCCTTGGTATGGCTGATGCGTAAAAGACACCGGCGCTGAAAGTTGCCGGCACTTCAGCTTCCCAATATTACCCTCTGTGTTCTTATTCCGTTAAACGACCACAGTTACACTTGCTGACTCGCCACTCAGCAAGGAGACGTAACCGATCCTCTTATCGGCAAATGTGAAGTCTGTCCCACTTTCTGACGACGAGTGTAATCTCACTGCCCAAGGTGGCAATAAAACCGATACGGCTTTGATAAAGACATAATGCGGTTCTTCGTTCAAGACATGCCTCAGCGCCGCCGTTCGGTTGTGCTGACTCACAGTCTGCATTTGACAGGAGTAAGCAGAAGCCGCATCTGACCATTCAGACCGAAAGTAATACCTTGACTCCTGACCTTGAGTCAGGAGTCAAGGTACGCTGTTACCCTGACTCTCACCGCGGCAGCGGACTTGCACACTTCCCTCCCGTCAAGAAGATATCTGAGACATTTCTGACTGCCCGCCAGAGGACCCGCATCCGGCCCCGCCGGAGGACCCACATCTGACCCCGCCGGGGGACTCACATCTGGCCCCGTCGGAGGACCCACATCTGACCCCGCCGGAGGACCCACATCTGACCCCACCAGGGGACCCACACCTGACCCCGCCGGAGGACCCACATCTGACCCCACCAGGGGACCCGCATCTGACCCCGCCGGAGGGCTCACATCTGACCCCGCTGGGGGAGTCATATCTGGTCCTGTCGGAGGACCCACATCTGACCCCGCCGGAGGACTCACATCTGACCCCGCTGGGGGCGTCACATCTGACCCCGCTGGGGAACTCACATCTGGCCCCGTCGGAGGACCCACATCTGACCCCGCCGGGGAACTCACATCTGGCCCCGTCGGAGGACCCACATCTGACCCCGCCGGAGGACCCACATCTGACCCCACCAGGGGACCCACACCTGACCCCGCCGGAGGACCCGCATCTGACCCCGCCGGAGGACTCACATCTGACCCCGCCGGAGGACCCGCATCTGACCCCGCCTGAGGACTCACATCTGACCCCGCTGGGGGAGTCATATCTGGTCCTGTCGGAGGACTCGCATCTGACCCCATCGGAAGACTCCTAATGATCCCGCCGGAGGACACATCCAACCTCGCCGAAGGACTCACATCTGACCTCAACGCATGACTCATGACCCCGCCTGAGGCCACACATTTTAACTCAGTCGCGCCGACTTGTGTCGGCTAGTGCTTATTTGTGTCAGCTCATCCGTATCTGCAGCGCATAAGGCTGGTTTCGACTGCTATTCCGAAGAACACAGCGCAGCTTTGAGCAGAGGCCGATCCCGACTCGAGATGCGACCCATTTTCAAAATGAAGTCTAGAATGTATTTGGAATTGCAGCTGAGCAATATAAAAACAATAATGCGTATGTGTAATGTAATGTAAAAATATCAAAATAATTTCTGGAACGTAGATTGGATCGGTTTTGACGACACCATTTCCGCGCGAGTAATTTTTCAGGAGATAACCCCTTCTTTAGGTGCCACAAAAGCACCTGGAGCATTTGTTTTGCTGAGAACAGGGCTATGTGCAACTGTTCGGCTTTTGGTTAACATGTATGCGACGCCGATGGCTAGTATACCTTATTACCTGCATTTGTATTGTATTCGACTTACCAGTGATTTGATTGACCTAACTCCAGCTGCAACTCTGACTCACAATAAAAGTTCCAGGAAATCAGTGCTAGCCGGACTTTGCAAAAGTTTGGTTTATTCCAAAGTTCAATCCAATTCCACCGGAATCAAGCACAAAGCTGCTGCTAGAATATCTGTATCCGAGTGCACCACCACTATATTTCTATGCTGTCGGCCGCTTGCCTGCTGTCCGTTGATCACGTACAGATGTGCGGAATACTGTGGCAAAATACCCGTCGTCGGCTGCATTCATCGCGTGTCGTTGGCCGCCTGTGCCGGCAGCGGAGCTCAGCCACGTCACGTGCTGGTACCTGGCCTGCGACCGCTACTGGGACCGCTCGCCGGCGCCGGCGCGCGTGCTGCCCTGGGCCCGGATCGCCGCCGCGCTCACGCTCCCCACGCTGCTGCTCTCCTATGTCTACTACCTGCTCTGCGTGCTGCGCTTGTGAGTCGACCGCATGTCGTCGCTCAGTGACACACTGGGCTGGAGTGGGCAAGGCTGTGAACGTGTGGAGAAGGAAGAGGTTGCAACTAGGCTCAGACCGATACCAGACATGTATTTCATGTTCTGAGCCATGTAGAGCATGTGTCCAAACCAGTCTGCCTGTAATTCAGTCATCTCAAAGATCTGGGCTGAACTGACCTAGCCTTCTCGTTGGAGAACGCCAATGTCTGCGCGCCGGACGTGACCTGGCATAACTTGGCGTGACCTGACGTGACCTGGCGTAACCTGGGGTGATCTGACGTGACCTGGCGTGACCTGGCCTGTCGCGCGGCAGGGAGCGGCGCCGAGAGCCGGGAAAGGACTTCATCCAGGTGACGTGTCCGCACGAGCTGAAGCGACGCCTCCTGGAGCGGACTGTCAGCCGGGAGCCGGCCCGGCCGCGGCGCCCCAACGACCTGTTCGCCATCTACGACGGCGACTACGAGCTGGCCCCGCCCAATCACGTGGACTACTGAGACACGGGCCGGCCTGACCAAGACACGTGGGCTACTGAGACACGGGCCGGCCTGGCCAAGACACGTGGACTACTGAGGCACGGGCTGGCCTGGCCAAGACACGTGGACTACTGAGACACGGGCCGGCCTGGCCAAGACACGTGGGCTATTGAGACACGGGCCGGCCCGGCCGAGACACGTGGACTACTGAGACACGTGGACTACTGAGATACGGGCCGGCCTGGCCCAGAGACGTGGACTACTGAGACGCGGGCCGGCCTGGCCAAGACACGTGGGCTGCCGGGACACGGACCGGCCCGGCCCAGACACGTGAACCACTGAGGCGCGGGCTGGCTTGTTCGACCACTGGCACCACTGAGACAAGTGCTATCCTCGCTCAACGAAATGGAAACTATTCCGATGTGGCATTTCCTGTTGGGCGGTGCTGCGGGGTCAGGGGTCAGCTGGGTCACCACTCCCGTAGCTGACCGCCACCACAAGGGCGGAGCGGGGCCGGTGCTGTGGGGTCAGGTGGGTCACCACTCCCGCAGCTGACGCCACCTCGCGGGTGGGGTAGGGCCGGCACTGTGAGGTTAACAGGTCTCAGTTGTGTCCTCGCCTTTTGAACCGTGCTTGTTGTACCAGTGAGTGTTACATGGCGCCTGCGCTTGCTGGTTCGATGTGCAGACGGGAGCGCGCTGAAGCGGTCTAGCTGTTGTGCCTCACAAACGCGCTAGTAAGAGCACCGACATTCCATTGTTTCAAATGGCACGTAGGGCACCGGCCTGACCGCTGTTGTCGTAACTATCAATTTTGGACGTAATCGCATGATCTTTTGCATGTCGATATGAAGAAGAATTAGGCGCCATTTTTCACCAACATCTCGATTCTGCCTACTACACAGTGCGCCTAACTAATAAAACATGGACACGGAATATAACAATTTGATGTAAGAATTGAATTGGACTGAAAGGAACTGAAAGTTATCCGTCCTTTGTAAAGCTGACCGATCTAAAAGCAAAGCTTCACACTCCCTGATTTGGAACAAACTCTTCACCGTACTGCTGCGGGGTCTGAGGTCTTGGCTCAGGCGTCTTTAAGAGGTCCTATGTTAGTCTTACTCCGTAGAGAGAATTCCGTCCGAAGCGTAATATCAGCACGACTCAGAAAAGATGCAGCCGTCCGTACTTCTTGTTTTTCCCGGTGTCTCTGTCTCTCCGAAAATTCAAAAAGGTGAAAAAGACCATGATTGAAAGAAAGCGAGGATTTGTTCATACCCGACCCAACCTCCATCGCGCGGCAGACACACTCAACTGTCTTGGCAGGGAGTCCGGCCAACTGACCGCACAGCCTCTGGGTGAGTGGTTCGAGGCGGTAATGGGGTCTTCATGGAGAGAACTTATGCATTGACCACAGCACTCGTGGTCGGAGAACAGCCAAAATGAAAACCAGACGAACAGTTTTTATAACAGAATTGCGAACTTTGGGAAAGGTGATGTTACACGGGGATTCAACATCACCAGATGATAAATACAGTGTAAATGACGCCATGGCCGCGTTACACTGCGTGAACAGATCGTGACGAAGGTGTCACCACGCGAGACGAGGCAAGCATGCCGCAGTGCTGCCATCTGTGATCACCGAGGGGCGCAAAACCGCGCTCAAGCCGCCGCCTTTGCCTGGGCTTGCTTGAAGAAGCCGCCGAACGACTTTGCCCCGTCGTCGTTGAGCTCCGCGTAGCCGGCCATCTCGGACTTGCAGTTGGCCAGCCAGGAGCGGACCTTGGGGAAAGGTCCCAGGTCGACGACCTCTGTGGCCTGCGGCAGTCGGAAGGTCTCGGTCAGCCGGTAAACGGGCGTCGCTTGTAATAGACTTTCGATATCTCCCGGCTGCCATCCACGTTCTGAGCGGAAGGCTTTGGTGAAAGTGGGAAAAGCATAACTACGTTCATGCGTTGTACGAGCAAGGGTCCAGTTTGGTCGGGTTTTGCATGGAGGTACGAAAACTGGAGATCATGTCCAGTTCTAGACCAGGTAGATACATGCGTAAAGGTATATCATTGGTAGCACTAAGCCATCTTTATCCAATTGCACGCAAACAAAGATGTGAAATGCAAAACGTGTCAGCAGCGCAACTCTCCCTCTTCCTTTCGCTCTCTTGTCGCTGAGCTTGAAAATCCCCCGGCTTTTACTCCTGTACTGTAAACTGCGTTCTATTGTATGGAGGTTACCAGCCGTCGCCACTCCTTGGGAACAATGTCCAGCGCCAGTATTGAGGGGATGAGGAGAATACTGGCGAGAAATTTGGGTCAATGGGTCAAGAATCCTCTCATTCAAGAGAACATGTGAAGAACCACCCCATTCAAAAGAACATATGAATAATCACATTATTCGCGGCAATAACGGACTTCAAGCAGGAGTCTCATTGTGCGGGATGCTGTTAGGATTAGCCACGTCACCCAACGCGGAAATGCACCTAGGGATAGAACACTCCCATTCAAGGGTATGGAAAACGCGGAGATGACGTCTGGACAATGCGAGGGCCAGAGGAGACAGCGAGATATGTTCCTCACAGGATATTGTACCGCCACGGAGCAGGTTCGCGAGATAGGGGAAAGGCAAACGATGCACGTCAAACGCAGGTGGCCTGCCTGGACGCCAAATACGCGCGGTCAAGTGGGCGCGGTGTACAGGCCGAGGTCGTGACGGGCCCGGCCGGCCTGTCAGCTCGGACCTTTGCTCACACTCTCCACCGCGCTCAAGAACACAGAAGCGTCTCTGACTGACCTCAATGCTGGCGACAGTGGAGACCAGCGCGAAGTCGGCCACAGTCTGAGTGTTCCCGGCCGCGTACTTGTTGTCACCGATGAAGCCCTCCAGCCAGCCCAGGGCCTCATTCAGCTTATCGATGGCGTCCTTGTCGACAGTCTTGGCCCCGTGGAACATCAAAGGGTACTGGAACAGATCAGCGGTGTGATACGACCGGAGCGATCACATCGGATGCGACGCCGCGTTTATAAACGGCTGCGCCACCGGCCGCCGCGTTTATATACGGCTGCGCCAACGGCCGCTTGAGTGTGGTTCTACTCGGAGCTTGTCACCGCAGACAGTGCATGAGGTCGGCCATAGATGGCGCAGCCGTCCAGCCACATTGCTCCGCCCTGTTTTGCACGAATATTGCCAGTGTGCAGACCTAAGTCCCCCGACGTCCTTGCAAACAACAAAGACGCAAGCCTCTGACCACAGGCGTAAATAGTGGACTCATTTAGCGATCAGTGCACACTCATGTCAGGGCCGTGCCGAAGTCTGGACGCCCGCGCCTTATGACTGGTGTAATTAACCTGGGTTTGCACTCCGAATCAGATGTATTGAGAGGACATTGTGTCCGATATCACCAACATCATTTAGGTGAGATGGTCGCATAACCTATAACTTCGTCGCTCGTGGCACACCGAGGGTCGCCCGGGCGGTCGCCCGTGGCACACCGAGGATCGCGCGGACGGTCGGAACTCACGATGCACTTGCCGAACCGTTCGTAGAGGGTTCCCATGTCGAAGTACATCCTCTGGTCGACGACAGCGCGCTGTTTCGGGTCGGACGGGTACAGACTGGCGCCGCCGTACTTGGACGCCAGGTAGGACAGGATGGCGCGGCTGGAGGCACACGGTCACAGCCAGCGTCGGCGCCGGGCGGCGGACGGCACACTCGAGCTCAGGCCTAACAGCCGTGTAAAGCGGCTCTCATCAGGCAGCCGCCGTAAGGGCGCCGCAGTTCTTCGAAGTACGTAAGAGGAACGTGGGTCGCGTGGACCTGCCCGTGCCGACGCAGCACGCGGACGTGAGGCGTGACAATTATAACGGCTGTTGGTGCAGGCCAGCCTGAGGTAATTCCCTGGCGACTGATCTGGAACAATGCCATGTCGTGCGGGTAATCGGACACGCGGCGCCGGCCGCGGCTGCGCACAGTTTCGTGCGCGTATTGCCGGTGCCGTGATGACCCCGCGTCGCGGCTGTGACAAAATGGGTGGCGTCATCCGCTCACAGAAAACGCCAGGCGGCGTGGAGGCCACAGGCAGGTGTTGCAGCATCGGCCGACCCTGGGCGTAGCATCCCCCCCCCCCCCCTCCCCGCCCTCCTCCACCCGCTCACCTCTCCCACAGGTAGAAGCCGTCGTCGTCCATCGTTGGAATGGTGTGCTGCGGGTTCATCTGACAACGAATATTTTATTGGTCAATCATTATAGAAAGCGACACGGTGATGCTCGACTCTACTTGCTTGGTCTGAGCGGTCCATGATATGCTCGCATCTTTAAATGAATTAAAATGTTTGGTAATTTCGGCTCCTTTAAGAACCACCTTTGCAGCCATTTGACGCAAGGTACCTTTAGGTTTGGCTTGGCTTTTCGGCGCATCGCCCCATACCTCCTTGGGGAAAGGATCACCACGCGATTACGCCACCGCTGGCGTCCGAAGCGGGAAAACTCCCTCGAACACCTCCGGCCGAAATGTTCCTGGTTAGGAAACGCATCACCACATCCCCACTTCAGTACCCGCGCTGCGCGGCGCGATCCACAGCCACCCTGACGGGAGACGGGGCGGATAGTGTGCGGCATCCCACACCAGGACATGTCCAGATGGGTGAGGACGACCGGTGCCCCCACCTTGATGTACTCGGGCTTCTTCTGGTCCCCGGCCATGATGTTGACGATCTTGGGGTTGACCTCGAGGCCGATGGCCTTGGCCAGGAGCAGCACGGAGCGGCAGGGCGCGCTCAGAGGCATGTAGTAGATGTCGACTCCCATGTCTGAAACGGCACGAGACGCGCGTGTAGCATATGCCCACCCTCGCGCCAGGGCGGCACGAGACAAGACGCACATGGCGCGCGCGTTTTCCATGTCTGATATGGCTCCTGGCATGCGGTGGGTTTGTAATGACTACGGTGTACGATTCAGCGGTATTAACGAAAATATATAAAAGTAAATAAAGCGGTATAAGTAGCATAATCCTTTGCTCTTATTTATTTCAAGGAACAAGAACTAACTGGAGGAAACCAACAACAGGATCCGCCCAGACGCCCAGTCATGCCCGGTGGATCTCGTAAGTCAACAGGGAGCACGTCCGAACACCACTTTACTGTCACGCACTTTGTCATTGGGTCAACGGGCGTAAGATGAACAGAAACGACTTATAAGGCTATACGTTACCCCACACTTTTGGTCCCACTACTGATGCCATTCCGTAGGACGCGGCAACAATCTGGAACAGTCTTATTCTGCTGAAGTTTTAGCAATGACATTCGGATGTCTCAACTGAGAAATATTGGTTCAAAATTTCCGTCCGTTGCGGGTAGCGAAGCCGCCATGCTGCAGAGAGGCGGTTCTGACCGATCTTTGATGGATAGAATGTCAGCAGAGACACTCTCAGCCCGTCGGCTACAACTCAGACATGAGTTTTCAATCATAAGTCAGTTGTTCGTTCCTTGGAAAAGCTTCCGATTTTTGGCATTATGAAATGTGGATTGATATACAAACACAAACGGTGAAAAATACCGACGCGATACTGACGCCGGGCACAATGTGGGCCAACAAGTTAAAGGAATGTTTCACGCTTGAAGATATTGAAGCAAACATCGGATCGGATTAAGCAAGCTCACTTTTGGTATATTATTGGTATATTATATTCGCATATTAACTACTGGTATGGTTTTTACGTGGAAGCGGCTGCTCTAGACAGGACAAGTCTGTTTAGTAAATATGCTGCTCAATGCGTCCTCAATAAGTCTTCGTACATTGAACAACTTTGGCTGAGAGCCAATGGACTGCCGGTATATCTGGCAATCGCACCCACGAACGCCAGATATGACAGCCTCGACAATGATATTTGTATTGGCCTTGATCGCCACCGGGCTTATGGAATGGCAGGATTTGAAAGAGGTTACTTTGGCGTCGTGAATGCCAAGGTGACTTTGAAATATTCTTCCCGATATGCCTTTCCCCATTTTCGCGGGCGTGTGGTTCAGAAACCAGAGAGGCTTACGTCTTAAGGTCAGGATTGTGTACAGCACTGAAAGGTTTTCAAGATGCTATTTCAGTTTAAAACTCCGTGTAAATATGGAACACTTCCTTTCAACGGCTGGGCGAGATGCTGAAGAGATGGTATGATCTTATAAGCTTGAAACGATTGATCAGCGCTCGAAAAAAAATTGATGATGCCATTCACCCAGTTCAGAGCAACTGAGGTGAGAGGAATGCTGGTGGAAATGTCAGACAGGGCACAGCGCATAGAACGAGGATTTGTTGTTCTTTACAACCCAGTCGGTTTGTACGACAAAACAGCCAGTAAATAAGCAACAGACGCTAAACCAACCACGCCTGGCAGAGTTTACATAAGTCGTCGAGCGTAGGCACCAACTTTCCCTTTCCCTTGCCTGTCTCCTGTTTATCCGTCAGTGTTGTTTTCGTGAGTGTTCATCTCCCAACACCCCACTGCTGTGACAGTCATTGTGATGAAGCGCCGCTGTGACGGCCACGGGTCATCCTGTCATTTTCCTCATTCGCGACGGTTGGGTCGTTTCGGGACTTTCATCACAGTGATGCCCAGGGCACATAAAGGCACTAGAGTTTCTCCAGTTTTCCACTTCTCACAGCTTTCCTTTACCACGGGGCTTCGCCGAGCACAATCGAGCTGTTGAGGATGCCGGTGAACGCGATGTATACGTCGCTTCTGCAAATGCTGCAGTTCAAATTGCGTTTTTCAGAGGAAGGAGAGAGGTGAATGTGAGTGAACTAGCCGCCCTTTGCGGTTGCCTCCGCCATTCATAGCTCTGACTTTCCAGCGTTTCAAAAGCTGCGTCCCTGGTCCAACGACCTCTCATTCAGCCGCCCCACCTCTCCTTTCCAATAGAGTCCGGAGGTCAACGCACTGCGAGCGGTGGAATGTGCGTCCTGACTCAGGGCGGCCAGTGGCGCACACAGGCGATCCCAGCGGGGGACAAGGGCTGGGTGGTTTGACTACATGAATCGCAGACACAAGTCAACATCAACGCGACAAGACGTCTGGGAAGCATGCATACAAATAAACGCTACACCAAGCGAAGTTTCAGCTTCCGGTTCGGCTATAATCCGTCCGGACACCTCGAGGGGCTGCGATGAGCGCGGCTCATGCGTCATGGCGTCTGGCCGCTGGGTGCGTCCCTGATCCAGGCAGGTGCGGGCCGCCTCCAACTGCCTCCTATGCCGGGTGACGTCACCGCACCTCAGCATGACGCGGCACTTTCGCATGGCGCCCGACGGCGCAGTGACTGGGCGAAATCCAGCGCCGGGAGGCCGAGCGCATATTAGTTTGCCGCTGGTCGATGTCTCTTCAACGCCTGGGGAGTGAATGCGAAAGGCGAGGTCCTGCATGACACGCCAGCCATATAGCAGAGTGGAAGGGGCAAACTGTACTGGAAACAGCGGTGGGAATCAGGCAAATGTAACGCCAGCCAGGAGTATTTCACGCGAAAGAAGATGCTTGTTCAACCATGGTGTACAAGAATCGCGGCGTCGCGTCGTTCGTGGTGCCTTAAAATATGACGGCAAAAATGGTCCGACAGACCAGAAGTACGCTACTACACCGGTCACCCAGGGCCTCCACAACACGCCATTTTAGCGGGTTCCGGTCCCAACACCATTCGCGCATAACGCTCAGCGAGGTTTCTGAGACAGCTCCAACCGTATATTGTGTGTCACTTTGAAGTTTTGTGTGACAAGCGGCAAGGCGATGGAGCATTTCAATGCATTTCACAGGGGCCGTGCATCTTATTGGATGGTCGCTGGATCCGAACAGTAAATAGGGAGCCAGCAGGATCTGGTTCCTCCGTGGTCGGAGGAGAGGACGTGCATTCAAAGCTGTGATTTGTGAAGACCGAGCCTGAATGACATCACATGCTCGCTGCGACCTGCAGTCCGAAGGTCAAACATTAGACGGGTGGGAATGACGATGAGTGCCTATTGCGCACACAGAACGCAAACAGCTCTTGCGTAAACAAAATGTTACCTTGAAGCTGAAGGTCGCCGCACACACGCACGTCGAAAGTCGAAACAAATGGTTGGTTGCGTTGCGCGTGCGCGCGAGCGTGAGACGGGCACAAGGCCGTTCAAATTTATTGAGGTAGGGGCTGTTTGAATGCTGTTTTTCTAGCGGCGAGCACCAAAAGGTCTACCGCCCTGGAGAGCCCATCGCTGGAGATATTAACATCTAACCATCTAGGGATATCTAACTCAGACCAGAAGCGACGTGTCGACTATGTAACCGTCTCACGTCACCGTCTCACGTCACCAGACTTGTGCGCGATCGAGCTGAATCCCGGATTGGCTCACGAGCCAATCGTTTTGGTGAAAACCGCGACCCGAGTCGACTCGTTAGAAAAATACTGCTTCGAGCCATGAACTGAATAAATTTGTTTGCCAGTATGAGTTGAATCTTGCGCCGATCATTCATAATGTCGTGTCCGTAAGCCAAAGGGCACAAATTAAAATGGTGAGATGGGAAGCACAGCACGTTTCAGAAGGCTTAGAAACCGGTTCAGAGTGTTAAAATAATCAGTATGGAGCATTGATGACAATCCTTTTTTGCAAAATAAGTGCACTATTTGCTACTGCAATTTCTAAGCGCCAAATACAATATTTTTTTCGTCCTGATCTGAATTTGCCAAATCTCAGCCAGGAACCAGAGGATATTACATGGTAGAGACATCCCACATTCACATATCCGATACCAAAGTCAGTGAAAGATTGTCTGCTATCTACAAAATCCGAGTGCTGACATATTTACAATTGTCGACTGTCGCAGTAATGAGAATATCCATACCAGACTACTCACTCACTACTTGAGCTGCCGCAAGCATGCTATTGCTGAGGGTATATAAAATAAACAGCAATGGTGGCAAGATCGTCTCGTCTCACATGCGGATTTTTTGTCACGGAGTGTTGCATCGAATGGATAGCGTCAATAACTATTTCCACTTTTGGAGCGGGTAAATAAATATCACCTTTCGTTCTTTTATTAGGTGCATTTAATGTCAACATGCTTCATAGAGTCACCCAATGACATGAGTATAAGATATCCTGCGGAAACAACAACCGGCGCCTACGTTAGCTTATCACTAGCTCAACTGCTGCTTGTTCAGTTCTGTGCGGGTCAGTTCGGTGCCTTGCTGGCCGGAAGACGAGGTCCAGTGAAGTGGATCTTTGTAGGACTTTTTGTGAGAAATGATAGTTACTAAAGCCAGTTCATATTTTTTTGTAATTCATGCTAGCCGACTGTTATCGCAAGAGCTGCAGTCCGATGCTAAATTGTTGACATGCCATCCCCATCGGCGTGGCTTAGTACCAGCTGGTGTAAATGTGGATACCTTTGTGTAAATGCATTTGGCTGCCACTTGGCAGGTGCAGACTGCCAACTGTTAGATGTAGTGCAGTCTAGCCTGCATTGAACGCGATGTGATTGATGGGTCTAGGCATGAAAGCCCAGGAAGACTGCGTAGCTTAATGCTAAGACTTTGGAGAGCTGGTTGGTAGCAGTTGAACAGCAATGCGTTGTTTCAGTACTTCTTTCGCCAGGTTCGCACTACAAACTTGCCGGTGTGTTACAGGCGTGCTCGTGACTGCACACACATATACGTGCGTCTAGAGGTACTTGTTTTTATTTGCACACTTGCTTAAACTTGTTATGTAAAAGTGTGATTATCACTCCCGTTGTTATAAATTTACGATAGTTTCACCCGACAACCTGTATTTTCATGTTTGTATTTGCATGCTTTGCCCATTTGAAGCGCGTTGAAACCCGTCGGCTGACGGTCCGACCTCCGACCCTATCAATCTCATGTTGTAGCCATGAAGCCAAACAAAGCGTGAGCGCGTAAAGCAAGCCACCCGTCGGAAATCATGCGCATATCGCCTATCGCTGTGTTCGAAAATCACTCTTCATGGGCTTGACATGCAGAAATGCACTGATGTTAAGCGTTTGCGCTGGTTTATGGGATGAAAACTAGCTGGCCTAGGGCTTGGCAAAGCTTGCCAATTGCCATCGATGAAATTGGGCAACTTAGAATGTTTACACTATATTTTAATAATGTAACGAGGTACAGGAGCCCCCAAAATTTAAAATGCCGTGATTGCGGCCCAACGTTAAATCGAGGCCTTTGAAATGCTCTGTCGTATTAAAATCGCGGGGAAAAATTCAACCCGACGCATTTCAAGTCCCAAGTAGTTTGTAAAAATACGGTAAATGCAAACTGTCCAACGCTGACGCATGCTTTAAGAACTACACCACAATGAACCTCAGTTAAAATCTCACGTGCATGGAGTACGGCACATGAAATATATGCGGACGCAGTCAGAAATATTTAAAGTTTAACTTCAAACTCCAAATCGTCTGCGTGCTTAACTTGCCCACAACAACTACTCAACCTACTACACTTGTCAACAGTTTAGGTTACCCACTGTTCGCCGACAGTGGCGTGCTTTGCTTACAGGAATTTGTGTAAGTTTTCTGCTTCGTGGCTAGGCCGCTGTGACGTCACTGCGAGGCCCCTCATTTGTGTAGTGCGACAGCGCCGGGATACGCCCTCCGGCCTAAGTCTTCGGTGACAGCGCCCAATGCGCTGGGAAAACTTGATCATTTTCGGCAGACCCTACCCACGACAAATTGGTTCGCTGACCTATACAGTCATCAATAACGCGCGCTGTTTCGAAGTCGGTTACGAAAAGTTTCACAGCCGTTTCCCGAGTGCTCGCACACCATGCTTACGTGACTGTAGACAAATCGATATGCGTAAACCGTGCAGGTGGTTTTACGTCTTGTCCAGCTCTAGTTCCCGATAACTCACAAATCCTGAAGAAAAAAAAAATACAAAAACGGGTGCATCCATACTAGCCCACGAACACGCACGACCAAATGCACGCGTCCGCTCATGGTTTTCCAAATACACTGGTTCGTTTTCTCCTTTGTCTGAATTAGTTGATCTGCGCCTTACGACGCCGGATCGAAGAGATTTATATGAGGCTTGACGAACGTCCTTCAGGCCGCTTGGAATGATACTATTTTGATCGTTGGACTATTTTCTTGCTGATCAGATTGGGAAAATTACATTCTGTTCAAATTGCAGTGCTTGCAGGGACCTGTAAGCAAGTACCTACAACTTTATACAAAGCAAGGTCTAAAGAAATATTATTTCTGTTGTTGCGACCGGCGTAAATATGCGATCAGTGGCTGTGAATATCTTTGCTTCCAGGGTGCGCGATGACCGGCCAGATCGAACCGGCCCAGCTGAATAGATTACCATGACTCAAGCAAAGCCGGTTCGGCCTCTAGCCTCGACCACAACTGCACTTGTCGACATCTGGAACTAGGCGTTGGGTTCAGCACAGAACTATGCGTTGAGCTCAGCATAGAACTAGACGTTGAGCTCCGCATAGAAGTAGGTGTTGGGCTTAGCACAGAACTAGGCGTTAAGCTCCGCATAGAACTAGGCGTTGAGCTCAGCATAAAACCATGCGTTGAGCTCAGCATAGAACTAGTCGTTAAGCTCCGCATAGAAGTAGGCGTTGGGCTTAGCATAGAACTAGGCGTTAAGCTCCGCATAGAACTAGACGTTGGACTCAGCATAGAACTGGGCGTTGAGCTTAGCATAGAACTAGGCGTTGAGCTCCGCATAGAACTAGGTGTTGAGCTCAGCATAAAACTTGATGTTGATCCCCGGAGTCTTAGAGGATATTTCGTGCGGAGACAAGAGCTTGAGTCACACAATTCAAAGCTGTTTCGCTGCTGTCATGCATAGTTGCGTCACCCCAGACCACCTGCAAGCTTTGCGCTTTACCAATTGACTTCATCTATCAGTGAAGTGCTACCTGTTGACCATTGACCGTCTGCATCAGTACACAAACAAACAAGCCCTCAGGGTGCCGGTCTCGTGATGGTGAACCGCACGGGATCCTCACGTCCTGCATATGGCGGACCTCGCTTGTAACGAGCCGAGCACCGGAAGCGAGAACCGCCTTTGAGGCGCGCCACGGGCGGTCTGAGGCTGCAACGCCTCGCGCATGGAAATTAATCCTAATTGAGGCGGCGTGCGCGGCGATGCGGAGAAACGCACGCGGCGCCGCTGCTGAGTCACGGTGAGAGTCACAGGAGGCGGGGAATCAGCATGACGTGGGCCGTCACCTCAAGCTGGCGGTTCTGTTCATCGCGCGTTGACGGCTACCGTCGGCTCGTGAATGAGGGAGAGCAGTTTGCGTTCGTCCATTGCCATTCTACGCCACGGCGTGGCGTTCTTTCCGGATGCAGTAGCGGGATGCGCGTCCCGTGGTACCGCCTCTGCGTGTACCTGCCGTACTTGTTCAGCGCTATCGAAGTGACCGATGGTCGATACGGTCGAGCCGAGCGAAGATAAGCCGGCTCGCTCCAGGTCATGCCGGCTTCGGCGCCGCGGTTACATGTTGTTTCTCAATGACAAAACCGAAACCTTATGGTGGTTGTTTTGTGCTGAAAGCAAAACTTGCTCAGTGTGATAAAACTTTCGATTGCGTCTTACACTCTAGTGTTAGATGGCTTGGGTTGCATTTTGCGGTTGACTTCGAGACTGGTGGAATGGAGATCACCATCCGAAGAAATTCGGAAAATCGCCTCTGCTTACAGCGTAGTCGCCTATTCTGATGGGTATCTAGGCCGTAACCACCGAATGGGCGGTCACATTCCTTGCACAATTATTAGCAACTGATGCATTCCAATGCAGCATGAGAAACACGCACCTAACGTACCAATTCCAAATGACTTTTTCCTCACGCAGTCGTGACCACGTTCACCACGATCGCACGTTTACCGTCAACCATTTTCATTTCGGGACAATGATTAAGGTTTTCGACACTCGTTAACCACAGGACGTCGCGTACCACTCACTTCCACAATGAAGCAAGAACAGGTACGTAGGTAATCTGGCAATCCAGTCCAGTCCCGAGAGCTTAAGTAATGTTGGCAGATGATTGCTTTGTGAGTTGTGTTCCTAAGCCGACCTCGAACTGTTGCCGCCACAGTTCAGGTGGACATTGCCATTTACGTCGGTTAATTTTGGTAGCTTTCTCTACATTATCTATGGGCATGCGGCACCCAGAAAGCATCACAAACCTCTGAAAATCTGCGTAGCCTTACATTTTATGTCAGAACTGCAAGTTCGAATTTCAAATCGAGTCCAAGTACTGTCATTGCGGACGAGTCCGTTCTGGTTAGTCCATTTTTAAATCCCATCCAATACTGCCCGTCACGGGTCAGTGCAGTGAAATCCCGGAATGGAACCACGGCTGGTGTGCCGCCGGCGCCTGCCGTGTGTGAACCACGGCTGGCGCCGTACCGTCGGCGCACGCTTACCGGCTGTTCTGGAGCTGGCGGTGCACGGGCGACAACGGCGGCAGCTGGGCAGCGAGTGGCGTTCGCTGCCGCAGCGACGCCTTGGCATAGTTGGCATTCCCACGCAGTGGCGGAGGCAGCGTACCGGGAGAGGGAGGAGCCGATCAGAGCCGGGGTCAGCGGAGTGGGTTAGGCCACGCAAGATGGGGATCGGGGGCAGAGCCAGGACAGTGGCTTTGGGACGATGACGATCGGTGACGGAACTCGGAGAGAGAATGTGGGAGGATGAGGATAAGTGGCGGAGTCAGGACAGGGGATTTGGGAGGACGTGGATCGGTGACGGAACTCGGAGAGAGAATGTGGGAGGATGAAGATCAGTGGCGGAGTCAGGACAGGGGATTTGGGGGGGATGGCGATCGGTGACGGAACTCGGAGAGAGAATGTGGGAGGATGAAGATAAGTGGCGGAGTCAGGACAGGGGATTTGGGAGGATGTCGATCGGTGACGGAGTCAGGAGAAGGGAAGTGGAAGGATGTAGATAGGTGACGAGGCTCGGGGAGAGAATTTGAGAGGGTGATGATCAGTGGCGTAGTTAGGAGAGGGGAATTGGAGGAAGTCGACTATGGGCCCGGCCAGCACAGTGGGTATCGAGATTGTCTTGTGTTGCAATGACAGCTGCCAGTCCTATGCCTGCGCTATCAAATACATGCAGTCGCACTCTTGTTGCACGAATGCAAACATTGGCGCCGTGGAGACGAATTCTGGCCTCTGTGCTACGGGAATTTGGCCGCTGTGAGCAATGAACAATTGCAAGAGCAAGAGGAAATACTATTTCAAGAAAAGAAAAAACGTCATGTCGACCGATGGGAGATTTGTATTGCCGGCCGAGCGTCCTCAGAGAAGGACATCGTGTGGGTATGGTCGTGCCAGCCGCGCACAAATAAAGCCATTTTAAAAATTACACAAGACCTTTGCAAACTGTCTTTTTTCTCCGGTTGGCGTTCCATTCTGGCCCAAAAAGGATACAGCTGTGATGCCGGTTTACATTCTAGAACAAAAGCACTTGAATTAATGGGATAAGACAGTAGTATTAGTATTATATTACTTATGTGAATAGTGATCCTCGTGAATGCGCTGAACAGCTCACGTAACTTTAATTAACGGGAGGCTAATCAAGACTTGTGCATATGAAATTGTACTGGCTGACTCTCCATTATTTCGAATAATCATTTCGTGCATTCAAACTTTTCCAGAGAATGTACCACGTTTGCGGTTGATAGTGATTAAGAAGATACGAATTATGAGTGCAAAGTAGGCCGCCGGAAATGACACCAATCTAAACCGGCGCTGGCCGGTGCCGGCCGTAGTTGGCAATGCATCCTTAAAGGGATAATTTATGGTGTAATAACTTAAAGTGTGATGCACTGGCCGCTGATAGCCCTGCAACAACGCTATTGTATGCACACAGCTGCACTTTTTGTGCACGTTTACGAGTATTTTTCCCGGCTCGCCGGATTCTGGCCATCACTACACGGGCAGGTTGGACGTGGTTACCAATGCGCCTCAAAGGGAGTGCTCCACATTTGTATGGGGTTTAATACAAAATATGCATCTTGAAGATCATTTGGTGCAGTTTACAGCCCTGTCCATATTAAGACCTAAGCTTATCGGGCTTATGAGCTACACTGCCACGAAGACGTACAGACTATTTCGGGAGGTTATTTCATGGCCACCCAGTCACTTATGGCGCCATAATAACGTCATTCAAAGTCTGATTTTCCATTAGCCAGTCGGTGATCAAGGCCAAAAATATAATTGTTGACTTATTCATGACTGCCATCCGTGAGAACGATTTCCAGATATAATGACGGTCGATTGGCTCCTGATAAATGTTACGCAAGGTACGATGCGGTTATAAAACAATGCCGTGCTAAGAACATATTTACTGAACAAAAATTGCAATATTCGTAGCAGAGTTTTAAATTTAAAAGCGTACCAACAGTTATAAGTGATTTTATTTCATAATATCTCATGTTTGATTTAATATCTCCAAATGCGGAAAACTCCCTGTAAAAGGATGATAAGAACAAATAAGTTGATGCCGGGCGATAAGCGACTTACGTTGCTGGCCAGTAGTGTCATCGTGAGGTCGGTGTTGTATTCACCGCAAACGCATCCAGGTATTTGAAATTAGACCCGCAACCTCGCAAATCGCCGATGTGGACGTTTCGCCAGCATCAAGTTACGCACTGCCGGGGTCGACCGAAATCACTGGAATCCGTAATCGTGTAAGTGATGTACTGCTATCTGTTTGCACTCTACCACCCATAGCGAACGGACACCGTTGCACTCTTTGCGAGTGATTATATGTGCTTTTTCATGACCGCCGAAGTCTTGTCATCACTCCACGGGCAGACCAGGCCCAGTAAGCAATGTGCTTGAAAAGGGCGACTTGAACAAAAAGAGATCTTGCCATGCTATACGTGATTTACATTCCCGACCAACAATGCTTCCTAAATGACATGATGTGCATGTGATTGCACTGACCGCACTCGCATGTAAGTATTTTAAGTTGTACGCCGTGACCTTGCGAAACGCTGGCGCAGACGTCCCGCCAGCATGGAGTTACTTTACATGGAGCTACTTCCCTTTCCAGGCGACTTACTGTGAGACGGGGCTGGAAACCAAGCCATGACCCAGTGCCACCAAACAGCATTAACACGCAAGCAATTCATTGAAAACACGACAACCATCAAGACACAAGACAACAAGGCACGAGTGATGACATCAGAAGCCGAACTCACTCCCAAACATGCCCCAGCACTCAACAAACAACGTAATTCTTGTGTTACACAGGGTCTTTGGCGATATATCGGAGTCCCTGATTAGTGGGGCACGTTAGATATGTGTGATGTGCGTGGAAGCGCACTAGCGTTGTTTGTTTTCCAGTCGTATCTTCGATTAAGTAATGAAGTGTGTTTTTGGTCGTGTGCGACCCATCAGTTCTATTTGATAATGGTTCAAGGAACAAACAAAAATGCAACGTTTTAATGTACATACGACGAATAGACGAACTTTTGTACAAGTAGCATTGGTGTATTATTTATTATTATTATATATTAGCATCTTTAAACTTTAGTCCGGCACAAAAGGGGCCGGGATGATTATCGCATTTAATTATTAGCATTTTTCCCGGGTCGGCATATAATGGCCATCACTCCACGGGCGCACCGGCCGCGGTTTTCTATGCACCTTTAAGGTGTGATTTGAACGAAAAGGTCATGCAGGCCGATAAAATTTACTTTGCAGATCGAATGTGCTCACACAATACAATTGTGTGCATATTGTGTACCACCTTCCGCGTGTTAATACAACTTTTTGAAATTCGACGCAGTCTGTGTGCAAATCACCGCTCCGGTATGACCGCATGCGTTGAATAATACGCTGCCGGAGGTCGATATGACGAAGTCGAAACAAGAACGCGACGAATCTGTTGTAATGGAGGTTGACAGCCCTTAGACAGTGCTTATGATGTACGGCCATTATCGGTCGATGATGCCCCCATAGTAGCATCGCTATAACAGGGTTCACCTTCCCACACGGGGAAAAGTACTTCCAACTGGATGACTTTTATTTTCGTCAGGTCCACGCCCGGCACACGCGTGCCTCTCGCATGGCTGCCTAAGCTGTCTGGCCAGAACCAATTAGTACAGCATTACGCGCGTAGCTCGGAAGCGACTGCCCGGCCTAACCGATGACCTACATTGAGGCTGCAGCGGAATGCTGGCTAGGGACGAATCATGGTCAGTTTGAATTCGATATGTACAGTATTCGATCCAAGGCGATTAATGGCCCGCCAGACGTTTTTGCACGAATGGTAATGTCGCGTAGACGTTCTTCCGTTAGAAGTTCGTTGCGATGAAGTTTTTGAATAAGAAGTTATACTATAGCAAGAAATGTCGCAGATAAATTTTCGTGTTGGAGGCTGGTCCGCGTAGAAGTGCTATCGCATAGAAGATTTGGCGTTACGATTGTTGTCGCGTAGGCTTTTGAGCACCCTTTGTTATAGAAGTTCCGTTGGGTACATATATCATGTCGCAGAAGTTCTGCTTTTGGCGGTACTTCTATTAGAGGAATAGTCGGTACATTGCGGGTAGATGTAACCGAGCTCCTCCACCCTACCCCACCCCCGCTTCCGCTTTCATCGTTTGCTTTCTGGCGAAAGCTTCCACTTTGGCACGACACGCATTTTGTAGCCTCAATTTGATAACCAGTGGAATGGTGGTTCAATTCCTGCGCGACCGCGACATTGCGATGCTGTGTGAAATTTCTCGATGCTGTCAAACTCGTAAACGAAGCCGGGGTGCGGAGCCGGCTGTTTGACCATTTGGGGTGTAAAGGGGTGGGCTGTGTGGTCATTGAGGGTATTTACAGATCTGGGCCAGCGGTCCACATTTTGAAGGCAAGAAAGGTGACCTAATACGAAACCTAAGAGGCGAGAATTCACACTGCGGAAACAAGGATATGCGTTTGTGGTGTGGAGCACATCCCAGGATTCTGACAACAAACCAACATTAACCTGTTTCGTGTGTCATATTGAGAACATTAGTGCATTTCTAAACATACACATATAATCTAGTTTAGTGGCTTCAATGTGTAGATAATATGCTGATTGTGGCTGTGCGTTGCTGTGGTTGAAATGCCAATGCTGAAGCATGCAATGCCAAATTGCTATGCCATTGCACACAATGCCAGACTGTAATACCAATACACACCATTGCAATGATATTATTTAACCAGAAAATATATGTTGTTGCATTCTTTGATGGATAAATAACCTAGGGAAAAGTGTTTTGGAGATTTATACAGACATTGCTATGGCAATAGTATCTATAGGATGAATTGTAGGATTGTCTACTGCCATAGCCCCAAAACTGTTGGCACTGATGAGCGGTAATGCTGTGTATTATTGTTCTGAAATATTGAAGCCCCAGCAGGCAGGTAGGGTAGAGGTGATTGCTTACATCTGCAAAGACCTGAGAATTATAGAGGTTGGGGTTATCCTACCTGAGCAGGCTCCGGATGATGACTATCCCATACATAACTATTTATAAGCTAACTTACCTTAACATTATATAATCCAGCTATGCTAGGATAAGGTAAGCTGATTATTATCTAAGACAAGCTAGTCTAGCATAGCTTAGGATAGCTGACTTAGAATAGCTGGCCATAATCTCTTACCCTGTCCCTTAAACCTGTTCAGACTCATTTTGCCATCCTAAACTAGCTTTTTGGACTTAACTAGGATTGTTTTACTTCATCTTTCTACATGGAAAGAGCTACATGATTCTCCATTTCATGAAATTCAACATGGTGTACCACCACCAGGTAAGCATATGGAGATCAGATTTTACATGCTTTTGAATTCGTCTGTAAGTAAAATGAATGGAATTCAGTCATGGTAATTCATGTTATTTTGTCCAGGTTGAGGGCTTGTCACAAGCATTATGGCCAAACTTAGCATTGATAAAGTTGTTAATGACCAAATAAAACTGGTATGTCCAGCACAGGCAACATTATCAGGTAGCATCATTAGCTAATCCTGTGGGTCCGACAGATGGTTATGCTGTAAATGATTTAGGAAGTGTTGTACATGTTCATCTTTATGGGCCATAATGTTTTTCTCCCTCTGTGTTTTGCCAGCACTTACATCTCTTACAGCCTTGAGCAAATTGACTTAGTAACATGTAGTGCAAAACAGGCTATGTCTCTTACTGAACATGACTATGACATTCACTTCACCACCAAAATCTGTAGTCATGAGTTTTGGAAATGGATTGGTGCAGGCTGTCTTTTATGATTACAAGCTGAGCAGTTGTAAGGCATGCCAGCCCCCAGTGTGCTCACCTGGCCAGTCTGTTTGGTCTGTATCCACCCATCTGTCTGACTTGGAATGTGGTAACACATGACTAAACATGAAGTTGACTTGAAAATGATGTTTGTTGTAGTGTATCACACATAACAAGCAATAAAAACCACAGTTGATGATAGCTATGTTACACATCTGCTTCTTGTGTATTGCAGGTGCAGCTGCAGCACCTGACTGTGCAGACCGGGCCAGCTTCCACAACAGTCAGCCGGCCAGGGAGCCGCGGGGCAAGATGGCCGCCTTCGAGGAGTTGGGCATCATGCCGGAGATCGGCGAGGCCGTCAGCGAGCTGGAATGGCTGCTGCCGACGGACGTGCAGGCCGAGGCCGTGCCGCTCATCCTCGGCGGCGGTGACGTGCTCATGGCCGCCGAGACGGGCTCCGGCAAGACGGGCGCCTTCTGCATGCCCATCCTGCAGATCGTCTGGGAGACGCTGAAGCGACTGCAGGAGGGCGGCAGGCAGCGGCGCGGCGGCGCCGGCCCCGGCCGCCGACCCGGGTTGGCGCATGTCGCTGCGGGACCGCGGAGACCTGCTGGCCGTCACGCCCGACGGCCTGCGCTGCCAGTGCCGCGAGCAGCGCGCCTGGCACGGCGGCCGCGCCACGCGCGCCCCCTGCCGCGCCGGACGCTGGTACTACGAGGCCACGGTGACGGACGAGGGCCTCTGTCGCGTCGGCTGGTCCACGCGCCAGGCATCGCTCGAACTGGGCACCGACCGCGGCGGCTACGGCTTCGGCGGCACCGGCAAGAAGTCCAACAACCGCCAGTTCGACGACTACGGCGAGCCTTTCGGCAAGGATGACGTCATTGGCTGCTTTTTGGACCTGGACGGCCTGCAGATCCGCTTCTCCAAGAACGGCGGGGACCTGGGGTCGGCGTTCGATGTGACGAAGCAGGCGGCCAGCGAGGGCCTCTTCCCCGCCGTCGTGCTCAAGAACGCCGAGATGGCGTTCAACTTCGGCGACGCGCCGTTCAAGCACCCGCCGGGCGACGGGTACCAGGCGGTGAGCGCTGTCCCCGAGCAGGACACCGTCACCAACGCCGCGTCGGCCGCGCCCGCCTCCAAGCGCGTGTACGCCAAGAACGCGCCGCAGGCGATCGTGCTGGAGCCGTCACGGGAGCTGGCTGAGCAGACGCTGCGCCAGATCCAGCTGTTCAAGAAGCACCTGAAGCCGCCGGCCGTGCGCGAGGCGCTGCTGATCGGCGGCGTGCCGGCGCGCGAGCAACGCGAGCAGGTGCAGGGCGGCGTGGACATCGTGGGGGCCACGCCCGGCCGGCTGGAGGACTTCATCAACAACGGCGACGTGCGCGTGGACGCGTGCCGCTTCCTGGTGCTGGACGAGGCGGACGGCCTGCTGACGCAGGGCCACGAGAAGATGATCGGCCGGCTGCACGCGGCCATCCCGCAGGTGACGCCCGACGGGCCACCGGCTGCAGATGGTCGTCTGCTCCGCCACGCTGCACTCGTTCGAGGTAAAGCGCATGGCTGACAAGCTGATGCACTTCCCCACGTGGGTCGACCTCAAGGGCGAGGACGCCGTGCCGGAGACGGTGCACCACGTGCTGTGCATGGTCGACTCGCGCACGGACGCCTCCTGGGCGGCGCTGGAGCGGCGCGTGCAGACCGACATGGTGCACGCGCAGGACGCCGTGCGCGCCGGCTCCGGTTCGGCGGAGACGCTCTCCGAGGCGGTGAAGCTGCTCAAGGCCGAGTACTGCCTGCGCGCCATAGACGTGCACAAGATGGACCGGGCGCTCATCTTCTGTCGCACCAAGCTCGACTGCGATAATCTGGAGCGCTACCTGATGCAGCGCGGCGGCGGCCCGCGGCGCGCCGACAACCCCTACTCGTGCGTCTGCCTGCACAGCGACCGCAGCGTGGCCGAGCGTAAGGACAACCTGGAGCGGTTCAAGCGGCAGCAGGTGCGCTTCCTGATCTGCACGGACGTGGCGGCGCGCGGCCTCGACATCACCGGCCTGCCGTTTCATGATCAACGTCACGCTGCCCGACGAGAAGACCAACTACGTGCACCGGATCGGCCGCGTGGGCCGCGCCGACCGCATGGGCCTGGCGGTGAGCCTGGTGTCGGCCGTGCCGGAGAAGGTGTGGTACCACGGCTGCCCGTCGCGCGGCAAGAGCTGCATGGACACGCGACTGACGGAGCGCGGCGGCTGCTGCATTTGGTACGACGAGCCGCGCCTGCTGGCCGACATCGAGGACCACCTGGGCGTCACCATCCCGCAGATCGGCACGGACCTGCGCGTGCCCGTCAACGAGTTCGACGGCCGCGTGGTGTACGGTGAGCGGCGCCAGGCGGCCGGCTCCGGCTACCAGGACCACGTGCAGCAGATGGCGTCGTCGGTGCGCGAGCTGGCCTCGTTGGAGACGCAGGCGCAGACTCTCTTCATCCGGCGTCACCTGCACCGGCTGGCGGCCTGAGCTGCCCGGCAGGCGGCGGTCTGCCCTCTCCCGGACCGGCCTGGGCCCGGCCAGCCCGTGTCCCAGACGGCGACGACGGTCGCGTGGTGCCAACTGCATGTGCTTCATGCAGAGTGGTGGGCTTGGTTTTGTTGCTGTTTTGTGTTAAACGCGGCTTGCAGGTCCGGCTGCGCGACACTTTGGGGCCAATGTGTTCGCGTCAGGCATAATACATGGCCATAGAGCATGGCTGGTTGACTTCAGTTGGTTCACCAAACTCGTTTCTTATAAACCATCGTGGTGAGGCTAAGATAAGGCTGTTCATGATTAGCTTTTACAATTGCGAATACTGGAAATAAGTTGCCTTGCCGGCGCCAGCGATAGACATAACGGTCAGCGAGTTTTGCACTGACGTAAAGGGATCACCTTGCGAAATGCAGCACCACTGTCTCCCGGTACAGTGTCCACCCACGCTGCTCACCTACGCCCATACATCGCTGTTCGCCGCGCACACTGGACATGAGAATCGAGGCGTTCTTGCCCCAGCATGTTTCACTTCACCGCCTGCTCCGTGTTGCAGTGGTGAATATCTTCTCAATCTATTCTCCGCATTCGTCACCAGGATTTTACGGAGGGAACCGGCTATCCTTCTGCTTCGGGAACCAAAATGGGTTTGTAGAACAAACTTATCCGTGAGTAGAATTAAAGGTATTATGCACGAGCAGTCACGCTTTTAACGGTCATCGGTCGATGGACACTGCACTCTAGCGGGATGATAACACTAGCGGGACCCCTCCGTCTGGCGCAGCTGTGGCAGAACACCGAGCGCTGCGCCTACATTTGGGAACGGCGATGCGATTTATTTGTGGGGTTCTTGGGTATTTCGTTGTTGTCGGACAATATTAATGACCTTAAAACGTGTCCTTGATTCAATTTCGAGACCGGATATCAAGGTGCACCGTTATGGAACCCACGAACCGTACAGAAAACCGGCACTCAGCATTGTACCTCACAGTGGCGCCGAATGGGTACGCACGAAGCTCTTCAGCCGATTGACATCGCAGTAAAGTCGCCAGCTGGTTTACTTCTCTGCATGGCCCTTGGATTCCCCCGAGCAGCATCCTTCTGACCAACGCTCGACCATGCACGTATCTCCCATCTCCACCGGCGTCCGCCAGAGTCGCCATCTCCCGCGGGGACGAGGTCTCCCAGAACGCGCGCCACCCCGGCGTCACCCGCCCCGCCAGCACATGGCGAGTCGCAGGGCAGTAACGCCAAGCGGCGCGCCACCTGCCGAACCGGCCGCATCTGCCGCACCCCAACCGGCTTCAGTCGGCCTCCGCCCGAGAATGCAGAGGGGCTGGAGCCGCCCCGGAGCCTCCGCCGCCATACCAACCAAACGCCGACCTCAATTCGGATAAAATATATGCAGCAGTGACCAAACGCAGACACGAGCGATCCCGACGCGCGGCTCCGAACGTAGCGGCGATTTACTCCAGAGATAAATCAAACACAAGAATAAGGGCATCGGTACCTGCGATGCCACCAACCCAGAGCAGAATGACCAACGCGGCCGTCGGATAATCCGGTAAGCAATATAGCGGAGTCAGTGAGCTGAATGCCCGGCGCAAAAGAAAGGAAAAACAAGGCTCGCCGAGTGGCAGCCGGCGATACGGCCATCTACCGGCGGCGGAAGTCGCCTCCGACCGCGGCCGGCCCACGCTCCACATGTGTACAGGATCTCCAGACGTCAGCGGTGACGACACCACCTCGCAGGGACACCGAGAGCCCACCATATCGTGCAAGTGCCGACCGCCCTCCCGACGGAGCGAGACCGCGGCGCCGGGCCGGGCGCCGGCGCCTGCCTTCATCACAGTGGGGCAGAAGCGCCGGCCGAAAACCCAACAACGCACAAGCTCCGCAGACGCGCGCACGCACACGCACACATAGATATCCTGCTCTCATAACAAGGCGGCGCCTTCGGGGCCCTTCACGACGTTGACATTGGCCAGGAACATATATCAACTATAAAACTCATCCGCCCTCGGAAACGGGCGCGTTTCCCGTGCGTTGCTGAATATGCATAATGTTGACGCCGCGATTCTAAAACACGGCCGGCTCGGCGTGGCGACACGCCGACCGGTTTCGGGTCTGCTCGGCTCGTGAAAGACCCCGGGAGCTGGACGCGACCGCGTCCAGAGCCGTCTCCTCGTGGCGCGCCGGCCGTCGCACGCTGCGTGGCCCGATCGTCACGCGGCCCGTCACGACCGGTCGTCACGGCGGCGCGCTCGGCGGCACTGCCTCTGTCCTCGGTCGCGTGCCCGGCGGCAGGCTGGGCGGCGCTGGCCGTTCGGCTGGGACGCACTAGAACTCGAAGTCGGGCTGCTGTCCCGAGTCCAGCGGCGCGGCTGCCACGATCGGGTCCACCGCCGCCTGCGAGCGAGGCACGGGTCAGCTGCGGCGCCGCGTCTCTCCTCGCCGCACCAGTCACGGGTGACGCCCCCTGCCCGGCCAGCATCGCTGCCCTCCTCTAGAGCCAGCTGTCAGCGTTCCATCTCCAACCCACACGCGCCACAAACTGGCACCGAGACGCCACACTTACGGTGTGGCGCGCAAACACGACGCGGCCTCCCGGCTACAAACCCGCGTCACCGTGCGCCTGCCTCTTCCGGGAGGCCGGCCAGCGCCGCTCACCTCCAGATCGTCGGAGAAGTAGCGCTCGATGATGTCGAAGGCCAGCTGGTAGATGTCGGTGTTCTCGTGGTTCTGGAGCGCCTCGATCTTGTCCAGGCCGCCGCATTCCTCCACGATCTGCGCCACCGGCTCCACGTCCTCGCTCGACTTGAGGATGTTGTTCAGGCCGTCCAGCACCACGTTCACCACCTGGTCGGCACAGCGCACGGGTCTGGCCACTGGCGAGCCGGTGCCCAGATATGCCCGGATCACCCGTACGACTGCTCTGGCGCCGTCACAACACGTCGGGAGCACGCAGGGGAGGTGTGGCACGAAGCCAAATGGGAGGTTGTAGGCACAGGCCCAGCAGAAACGTGAACAGACGAATATGATCCACCTATCACAAGTCCCTCGTCTTTTAAAGCTATCTTCAATGACCCACATCCACCTGTGGGTCCTCGCAGCACATCACCTGACCTGTCCCCACCTGCGGGTCCTTACAGCACATCACCTGACCTGCCACCCACCTGCGGGTCCTTACAGTCGAGCAGCTGGCACATGGGCGGCACGCCGCCGGCGCGCACCAGGTGCTGGATCTGCTCGGGCGAGCCGCTGATGGTCAGGTTGCTGATGCACCAGGCGCACTCCTTCTGCGTCTGGAACTCGCCGCAGCTCAGGTGCTGTACCACCAGCGGCACCAAGCCGTGGTCGATCACCAGCTGCACCTGCTCCTTGTTTCCGGCCGTGATGTTGGAGAGGAACCAGGCCGCCTCCTGGCGGCAGGGGGAGGGGGGCGGGGGTAAGCACAGCGCGGCCGGTCGCCCCAAAGTCACACGCATACACTGAACACTGTCCAGCGCCACCCGCGACGGCCAGCGACGAGAGGCTGAGCAGACTGCAGCCCAGACTTGAGCCCGAGACGTGCCGTCACCGACACATCCGCTTCACTGGCGCCAACGGATGTCATCTGGTACGCCAGCCCCGCGCCAGGCGGCGGCAGCAGCTGTCAACCACCGGTGCCCAGTGCTCACCCTCACCAGCGCGCTGGCCAGGCCGAGCCGCTGGCTGCTGATCTGCGCAGAGCGTCTGTCCTACTGCCGTCCCCGCGGGTGCTCACCTTGTTAATCTTGTCGCGGGGGTGCTGCAGCAGGCCGGGGAAGTGCTGCAGCGCGCCGCAGTTGAGCACCTGCTGCGTCTGCTCGTCCGTTCCCGTCACGATGTTGCCCACCGCTCGCAGCGCGGCCGTCTGAACCTGCCGGCCGCCAGGCGACGGTGAGCGCCGCTCGGCACCGCCGGCCGCCTCGCACTGACGGACGGCTCGGCCGGCGCCGGCGGACGCGGCCGGAGAACCACGACCGGACCGGGCCCCTGGCGCAGCCCGCGACAGCGGGCCAAGCAGGGCGCGCGCCGGACGACACCGCGGAGCCGGCAAGGGTGCCTGGCATCACGACCGCCGCCAAACACGCAGGGTCAGGAGGGGGAGCGGGGCGATAATGTTCGCCCGTCCCGCCACACGCGACCCTGGGCTGCCCACCTTGGTCTCGCGGTGCGAGAGGAGGGGCACAAGGCGCGGCGCCACGCCCGAGTCCAGCACCATCTGGATCTGATCGTTGCCGCCGTCCGTCAGGTAGCTGATGGCCCAGACTGTGTCCACCAGGATGTTGGCGTCCGTGTGCTGGATCAGCACGTTCAGAGAGGGCAGCAGCTCGCCAATAGTGTCCGGCGACGGCGGCGGCTTGTTGTTCCGGCAGAGGTTCACCAGCACCTGACAGAAGCGCGGGGGTTTACGTACGGCAACACGGCGGACGCCTACCAGCGCCTCCGAATGGACCGAATGTTGACCACCATGTATCACATAACGTCAGTCTCACCAGCGTCTGGAAACAATGGACAGGCTCACCAGCATCAGTGCCAGGGGCAGATGATCGTCGACATGTGATGAAGGACATCGTCACCATGATGTTATGCCATCATCCTTAAACAGCACACAAGACACCAGCGTCTGACAACAGCACACGAACTCACCGGCGCCCGCACCTGATTACCAGATCGGGCCGCTATAATCAGCAACTGACACCAGGGCGGCCGCTCGACCGCGCCAGCGGGTGAGCAGTTGGGGGAGTCAACCTCACCTCCAACTCGCAGCTCCGCCATCACGACTTCACAGAGTCCTCCTAACCTCAGACACCATCCTCCTCCAAAAATCAAGGCATATTCACGCGCAAATAAACAAACCAGGGAAATCTCTTTCTATTTCATTCGAATGGCACGATGACGCGACCTAAGCCACAACAGGTGACAGCATTTAGGGCGCCCTTAGTGCACTCATCCACAACAGCACACCGATTTTGCAACACTACACCACTGCCGGGACAGCATCTAACAAAAGAGTTTCACCAACACAAACCCGCATAACAGAGGTTTATCACCTGACAACAGGACACAGGCATACAAACATGCACCTAATAAGGTCAGCGGTTTCACGGGGCCCGATACGCTGGCAGCGGAGCACCAGCACATGGTCTCTTATATTACTGTCCACCTGTCATCACCTACCGCTCGTCATAAGCAGATATCGGTTACCTGTTATTGCCATCATTGGTGCACTTTTGGGCGCGTCTGACAGATAGCTAGCAAAATTAATATGTTTGTCTTCTAAGCCGAGCTATTCATCATCATCCGCTCCTTCCATCTGTGCTTGCAATGTGAAATACGAACCGCGCCGTTTTCAACAAATATAAGCGAGTAGCGGAGAGCGCGGTCCGGTCGTCACGTACCCAGGTGACGTTCCTCAGAAAGTTGAGCGGTATTTCGTCGCTGATGAAGGCTATCAGGGGCGGCACGATGCCCAGGCTAATGACGTAATCACGCAGCTGCGGCCCGTCCCCGATGATGTTCCCTGCGGCAGGCGGCAGGCGTCAGTGGCCGTCCAGGGTCGGCGCGGGAAGCCGCGCAGACCCGATCCCGCCGGCTGGTCCGGCAGGCAGGAGAGCCGAATATAGTGGGCATCTGTCGTAATAGCGGACATGACCACCGCACAAAACATGACGCGTATGTAGTTGTACAAGAGGTGAATAGTAGGCGAGCATTTGAACATATTGGCTTGGTCCCTAAACCATGTAGCTCCCACTACATGCAAACTTGTAACAGTTTGGCATTTCTATCACTTTCACATCACTCTCACACGTGTCTGTCTGTCTGTCTGTCTGTCTGTCTGTCTGTCTGTCTGTCTGTCTCTCACTCTCCCGCATTCGTCCGCTCTCTTCATCCCCCACCGTCCACCCTTCCGTTCTTCCGACCAACGGCACGACAACCCAAAGGCCTACACGCTGCCCCTCTCTCCCTCCCTTCTTCCTCGTTCTCCATTTCCCTCTCCTCCCCTTCTTTCTCTTCTCCTTCCTCCTTCTCTTCTCCTCCCCCTCTATAACTGCACTGTCCAATAGTAATGTAGTTCGGCGTTACCATGTGAGATAGCTTCAGCAGGCGCCAACAAACCGCGGAAAAGCACCGAGGACCAAGCAGGCACCAAAAACAACCAGCCATAAAGATGATCCGCACGCGGGGATCAGACCACCTTCGCAGTTGCCCAATGGAAACAAACACTCTTTCTGGGGTGAGCGGACTCCGAGGTGCCTCATTAGAAGCTTGTTAGAGCACGAACGGCACCGGCAATTCTCCACGCTCAGCCAGGCGGCAGTCAGAATCCGGCGGAGCTTCGTGAGCCCGCTCATTTAATGGGAACGGATCCTGTCATCTCTGGCGATAACACCACTCGATCAGTCCTCAGCAGCGGTCCCAGATCGGCGCCCAAGGGCCGTGTCACTACTAAATCGTTTGACGATCCACGTCACGCCGCTCAGGGTCCGGCGCCCGTATCGCCATCCTGAACGCGTGTCACCGATCCACCGCGCCCGGGTCGCCGGTCACAATGGCACCCGCCGCGCGACAGTGCCGGCGCGCGCGAGGGTTTACTACCGCGGGCGTTGGCAGCGCGAGCGCGCGCCGCTGGCTTCCGGCCGGCGAGCCGCACGGCCGCGCCGGTGAGCAACATAATGGACGGGACTCACGCATGAGGTAACAGTAGCCGGCAGCGGTGCGGCACACAGCGTCGCCGCGTTGAGGGGACATTACGTAATGACATTAGCGGGTACGATGACGATCGTTCTTCATGCTTTTTAACGAGAGGAATTATGAGAGTTTGGCGAAGGTCATGTACCATGAATTGTGAACATTGGGTTCCTATTATGACGGTGATAGGTGACACATATGACATTCGTTGTGTAACCGAAGGTGATATAAATTGAAGTAAGTATGGGGGATGGTGGTTGTATGCTGGTTTCCAGAAACATATTCTCTCTCTCTCTCTCTCTCTCTCTCTCTCTCTCTCTCTCTCTCTCTCTCTCTCTCTCTCTCTCTCTCTCTCTCTCTCTCTCTCTCTCTCTCTCTCTCTCTCTCTCTCTCTCTCTCTCTCTCTCTCTCTCTCTCGCATTCGTCCGCTCTCTCTCTCTCGCATTCGTCCGCTCTCTTTCTCTCGCATTCGTCCGCTCTCTTTCTCTCGCATTCGTCCGCTCTCTTTCTCTCGCATTCGTCCGCTCTCTTTCTCTCGCATTCGTCCGCTCTCTTTCTCTCGCATTCGTCCGCTCTCTTTCTCTCGCATTCGTCCGCTCTCTTTCTCTCGCATTCGTCCGCTCTCTTTCTCTCGCATTCGTCCGCTCTCTTTCTCTCGCATTCTTCCGCTCTCTTTCTCTCGCATTCGTCCGCTCTCTTTCTCTCGCATTCGTCCGCTCTCTTTCTCTCGCATTCGTCCGCTCTCTTTCTCTCGCATTCGTCCGCTCTCTTCCTCCCCCATCGTTCATCCTTCCGTTCTTCCGACCAACGGCACGACAACCCAAAGGTCTACACGCTGCTCCTCTCTCCCTCCCTTCTTCCTCGTTCTCCATTTCCCTTTCCTCCCCCTCTCTCTGTTCAACAGATCCAGTACAAAGCACGGAAAATCGTTCCCAGGCCGGCCCCGCGTCACCGTGCCGGTGGTGATCCCATGTGTCTTGACGTCAGCCTGGCGCCGATGTGCGCGGAGGTCGGAGGCCGGTGCGGGGCCAGCGACTTACCCAGCGCCCAGACGGCCTGTTCGCAGACCTGCGGGTGCGGCGAGCGCAGCAGGCGCAGGAAGTGGGGCGTGGCTCCGGCCTGCACCACTGCCTCCGTCTGCAGGCTGGTGCCCGACGCGATGTTGGTGAGCGCCCAGCACGACTCGAACTCCAGCGCCGGGCTGCTGGGACGGCGGGCGTGTGAGAACCCCAGCACGGTCACGGTCATGCTCTACACACCAACCTAACTCTAACATGAACGCGATCAGGACCTTGCCAAGGCTCCTACCCCCCAGCCGATGCTCGAGTAGTCCAGCCATGATCGGCTTAATTTAAAAGAAACGATTGTGTCCAAATGCCCGAGGCAGTAGTCCGAAAAGGATAAGCGTAAAAAAAAACGCTCGGTACGTTAGTAAAGGCCACAGGTGCCCTATAGAAACGCTGGCGGGTCTACTATTTCTGTGAACATGCCTCAGCTCTCACTGAAAACAGTTTGGTAAGCCTCCTCTCCAAGTACCCACATTCTCACTAAGCCTTCATCTGTCCGTAAGTCAGTCGGTGCAAACAGGCCGTCAGACGGCTCGACCCCCTGCTCACGCGGCAGTCTCCTTCCTTGTGGACCGGACCAGAGTCCAGACCCTCCACCGCCTTCCTCAGCCCTCCACCCACCAGCCCACGTGTGCCGGCGCCCGTGACCTCCGCCTTGCCCTGCCCGGCGTGGTTCCCCTCAGCTCACCCCGCCCGACTCACTCATCCTCGGCCTGTAGGCAGTGTACCAGCACGGGCAGCACGCCGCCCTGCACCAGCGCGTCGATCGGAGGGTTTTTGTCGGAGCTGAGCAGTTTGCGGATGGCCTGCACGGCGGCGAGGCGCGCCTGCGGCTCGCTGCCGGCTGCTGCCGCCACCAGCGCTTGCAGGCTGGCCGCCGAGTGCGGACGGTCGGATAGCTCTCCGTCTGATGGTGAATGGGGTGGCTCGGTGAGCGGCCGGGATGGCTCGGTGAGCGGCTGGGGCGGCTCGGTGAGCGGCTGGGGCGGCTCGGTGAGCGGCTGGGGCGGCTCGGTGAGCGGCCGGGGTGGCTCGGTGAGCGGCCGGGGTGGCTCGGTGAGCGGCCGGGGCGGCTCGGTGAGCGGCCGGGGCGGCTCGGTGAGCGGCCGGGGCGGCGGCTCGGTGAGCGGCCGGGGCGACTCGGTGAGCGGCCGGAGCGGCTCGGTAAGCGGCCGGGGCGGCTCGGTCAGCGGCAGAGGAGACTCGGTCAGCGGCAGAGGAGGCTCAGCCAGCGGCCGGGGCGGCTCGGCCAGCGGCAGAGGCAGCTCAGCCAGCGGCCGGGGTGACTCACGCTGGGTGATACGGCCACGGGGCGAGACAGGACCGCTCATCGCTGGCGCACTCTGACCTGGACAGATATGCCGGCCCCGACACAGCACGAAGAGCTGTGTATATATTTCTCGGCTAAAAAGGGACGATGCGCGGCTGTTTACCACGGTCTCCTGCTTCTTGCAGCCAGATCTGAGCGCTACCTCCGGATCGGAGAACGCGGAAGGTGAGCGGTTATGACTACCGCAGCGACGCCGATGGGGCAACTGTTGGTTGGCATACAAAATCAGAAGGAAATCTCAGCACCAGCAATTCTCAAAGGCCTTGATAAATGGCTGAATAGCGTCAAAACCTTTTTTCACGCTAGGGAACACCAGAGCAAATCGACAGATGAAAAGTTGCAGCAATGATTGCGGTACTGTGGTAAAAAACGAATAGAAATGTGTAACCAAGGCAACTCAATAACGGATGTAACTGAACACGAAGAGGCCACGCCCTGAGCGCAACGGAGAAGTAGCTGAGAAATTACGGAACAAACACGAGCAACAATCTGCACAGACACTTCAGGTCGCGGAGTTATGCATATGCCCTTGGTTATCATCCATGGTGTCTAGAGATAACTGGACGTACAGGGAAATGTGTTGTGCAATGCCTTTGTGCTTGAATCCTAACACTGAAATCACAACACACGGATAAATTCGCCCCTTTTAACAAGTTTGTAGTGCGATATAATCACATACTTGACAAACATAACGGCTAATTCAAGGGTATAAAGACAAAAAAGCGTTAAGTGTGTTAGCATGCTTCAAAGACTATGAGAACATGTTTCAAATGAATAATTTAGTGACCTTTCAAAGATTCGTTTCCGACGCTATTGTAACCTTTGACTATATATCTTTCTTTACTTTCACAATGCCTTAAGCTTCAACACGCGGTACATCCCAGGAGTGCCATCAGAGCTGTTGTTTCATCAGAGGAGTACCACCAGAGCTTAAGTTGTTGTTTTTCCAAGATCGAGGTAGGTTTATCCAGAGACTTGGTGGAAGGCGCTTGAATGGCAATAAGATGCGTCATGGCCGGGCAGCAGCGTTAATGACTGCCAGCGCGACGGGTTTGATGCAAAAAGAACGAGACGCACGTTTTCGGGCGTCCTTTTACGGGACAACACCGACAGCGGAGGCCATATTGACATTCAGGTGTCATGGGTCTACCGAGACTGGGCCCCACACGGGAGCCGAAGGTGCTAACCACTCGGTCAGCGACTGCAGAGGTCCTATTAGCGCTCAAGGACTATGTTTCCACGGAGAACCGAACATCGGGTCCCCGGTGTGGGAGCCTCGGGTGCTAACCACTCGGCCATTATTACTCCACTCACAAAAACTCGACCACTGAGAGATCAAGACCACGGCCTTCCAAGACCATTTGGCTATCAGGCTGGAACATCATATCATACACAGTTTGGACCACCTTGGCAGCGGGGGTAGTGTTCACTCAACAGGCTGTGATTAAAACGTCTACAGCCCCAACGCTTTTAGAACACACAATTCATCAGGCTAAATAACACAAAAACAGCTGTCGTTCAAGCTGGAAGCCACAGCTCGCAATAACAACCGCCAGCAATTAAACAATCACATGGTGGTTTTGGGAAGACAAACGACCTGGCGGAAACAACGGCAGAACATAACAAAGCACGCGGAGCCGATGCCACCTGCTACCACCGTAATTTTCAGCGGTCGGCAGTCAGATGAAATTGCCAGAGATTTACGAACGCGGACGCAGCAGAGGGCATAAAAACACCACACATTTCCCGGACGGCACGCTGCCTGATCGCACCTGATACATCCGCATGGGCGGGCACATTTCTGCGCTTCTGCAGGGTTTCCTCGCGCTTATGCTTCCTGAGCTCCACCGTTACCTCATTTCTTCTTCTTCGCATTTCCTGCAACACATAAATGACGAGATGAAGTCATGTATTCTTTACAGTTTCATTTGGCATTTGTGAGGACGAAAGAGATGTGCGAGCATATCCCAACCAACATGCCACACATATTCGGATGCGAGCTGGTGATAAATCACGCAGTCTGTCAGTCCGTCAGGATTTGACCTTCGCCCGCGTCAGTGGTTTCAACGCCAACGACCAGCCGCCGATTCCATACGTGATTAGCTCAGAGGAAAAAGCCGCGTTAACAGATCAAAAACTGCATCTACACTGTTCGCTAGAACTTCTTGCAATGACGCATATCGTCTTTTGCATTTCATAGAGGTCACATTAGCACCTACCAGACCCCTCATGTGACATGAGGAATTAAGCTGGCTGCAACAATGAGGAAAACGACGCTGAATAGCTTATAGAAAACGACGTTGAATATGACTAACTAATGGAAAACTCAGAATGTGCACGGCACACCTGAACATCGACAAGTCTGGCCTGTGATATTTCCTGGCAGGTAAAAGACGAAGAGTTGTGTCGCATTGGCCGCCACCAATCGGGATGGGACAATGCCCAAGGGGTCACGACGAGAGTCCCAGAGGAGGGGGGGGGGGGGGATTGCCATGTCAACCTGCACTTTCATGCCCCACGTGCAGAGGCTAGGTCAAGGGTTAAAATTTGAGTCAATTCATGACTGTGAGACTCGAATACCGCCGGTCATTAACTCTTGTTTTGAGACAGCACATCTAGCGGCGTTTCCGTTCCAGACGAACATGGAAACTACCCGTTCTACTTTTTCAGCTCATCGGACGAGTGACGGGGCAGCATTGCAAACTAATGCAATAGTTGTAACCAACAACCAGTTACAACAAATGACAAAGCAGCAACAAATGTGATCACCAGGAGCACCCTTCCTAACTAGGTAAGGCGTCGCGCCCAGCATGGACACACATGACGGTGGGGTTGATCTACCTTTGCTGCAGGCATCCTTGCCATTGACTAGTGGGTTAGTGCCTTACAGATCAGCTCAAGCTCGGGGCCACTGCAGGCCAGGCGCGGTCGCCCAGAACCCAGTTTACAGCCTAGCCATACGTGGGAGGGCTTTTCCTACGTTAAGCTTCAAACCTGAAACATCGTAAAACTACTTGAACAGCTTCAAAACTTACGACGGTAAGTGCAGCGATCCACCTAGAGTGGACGTGGTGCCGTCTGCGGAAGGGAGGTCAACCTTTCTACTCTCCAAGCGAACGCCTTTGATTATGGCGAGCGATTAATCGCGTTTGATTACAGGCCTTTGCACAACGCGAACAACAGGAAGCTCAAAAGATATCCCTTCCTTCACCCTCTTGGAAGTACGCAAGGCTAAGATTACGTTGAAGTGGCGGCTTCTCACTTGAATGTGGTTTTGAACTGAGTTATCCATTTCCAAGATCATTCCCTGCGATTCAGAGTCAGAAGTACCAGGGGAGCGTAGCAGTTAAACTGCGCGTCTGGGATACAAGGAGCACGGTACTCAATTCACGCGGTGCCCGCCTTTCGTGCCAGGGTGAGAGACAGGCGACACCACACAGCCTCACCAGCTGAGGTCATCGTAACGCCCCAATGACATACGCAGTTCACAGCCATGCCGTTCTTAGGACTTAAAACCCCTTTGTTGCTGAACATGATGTAAACGAACTTGTGCAGCCAATTTGATTTCACCTAAATATGTATGACGCCACAGAGGCATCATGTGAATATCTCGCCTCATTGCCTGTATTGTGCATGGGCAAGAACAATACGACCCCTGAAATGTTCGTATTTCTGGTGATTCAGCACCAAGTGTCCAACGATAGAAGGCAATTAGTTAACAGCCAGATCCGGCTGCCGATTGTTAGTCTCGATCACGAATAGATATTTGGGCAGCTACTAGTTATGACGGATGTGAGCCTGAAAATTGCATAGCTTACAAATAGCGAAGTAACTGCAAACGCAAATACAAACATACCACCTCAGAAATATGCATGAACGCCACATTTAGAGAGGCCAAATCACACGCACAGAACGATCGCGACACAAACTCTTCCGCATAGACCATAAACGCCACCTTGTGGAGCGAAGAAGCACCACAAGTGAGTCACTCCGTCCACTACGAGGGCAACTTTGACACGGCAAGTTTGGCAGCGACTCTGGCGTAAAAAAACATTAGGTGACGTCATCAAACGATGACGTATTGAGGAAGGTATTTACTGAAATAGTAAAATTGTGTTATTTTGAGAAGTATTTTGGACTTAAAAACACACTCACGGTTACAGGTGAGCCGTTTCCATCATATCTGATGATTAACTCAATGTATTCAAATGTGATAGTCCCTTTAGCAATGTTAATTGTATCAATCCCCGGCCTGAAACAATGTCCAACGCCTGCTCAAACAATGTCCAACTCATTTCAAGAAACACAAAAGTTCAGGAAGTCCCAATTATTGAGGGCGAAAACCTTCTGGAAATCACAGGGCCTATGCATTTGTGGAATGTTCTTATCGTCAGTGTCCTCCATTATGCCTGAAACCCAAAACCAAATGTTTTTTTCACCACATATCCACGGTCTGCCCATATCCATGGTCTCCTAGTCTGTACAAGCATAATTATTCACAGATATACTGTTTTTGATGGTCTTTTGACTAATGCCGCAACCTGAATCGTACAGCCTACTAATAGCAGACTAAGTGGCAACAAGTGACATGTCTAATGCTCAGATCAGTCACCAGACTCCACACTTTTTCCCATTTTCAACCCCTCCACCTGATTATGCATTTGTGATGCTGATCACAAACCATCCCCATGGTTATGCAAAGTTCAGTGTGACATCTCACAGACAATCTGGGTTCGGGCTCTACTTGAGCTAGAATTGCAAAGGAAAGGCAGGCATGTTGCTTTCATGGTATTTCATGGCATGGACTCAATGGTATCCAGGTAGAAGGCTTCAAAATGGATTAAAAGAACTTAACATATTTGCAGCCACTGCAGAGGAGCATATTACACTATACAACCCAGTACGTGTTTGCTATTCTCCATCAGAACACCCCCCTCCCTCCCCCTCACAAACTCTGTCAGGGGTATCTATTTGGCCCATTGGGATTGTTTTGTGTGGACCTTGACTTTCCCAATGTTGAGATATACACCCTAAAACTTGCTGAGGCCCAAATCTTTTTGGCTGGTGCAGTACACCATGCAAAAATACTCTTAAACAAAGCCTATCATCTCTGGTCATTACTTGCTGGCCATGAATAATGTGCTGTGCATGCATGAATATGCATGAACAATAATATGCATGAGAAATAGTACACACTATTTGCAACTTAAGAAAAAACAGTTCACTTTAAAAGCTAGGAATGCTAGAAAAAATGCCATTTATCACTAGAAAGTAGACCGAATATGATGGAAAACAACCATTTACGGGATGTTTGGCTATCAAGGCATCAGTCTAACAACCTCTTTCATCTACAGAAGATGATGCTCCCATCCTAATTCCGTAGCACGGTAAGACAATTCCTGGAAAAATATATTCCACACCTGTACTTAAAGGGAGTGTTCAACACTTATATAGGATTTTGAACTGAAATGGCCATCTTTAAGACCTTTTGGCAATGTTCAGAGCTCTGCCCTTCTTAAGACCTAAGCCCATCTAATATCTGAGCTACACACCTGTGGAAATGGGAAGAGGTATATCTCAGACAGTTTTTCAGTCACCTTGGTATTCATGCCATCATAATCACATCATTCAGATCCTTCCATTTCATAAGGCATGCAGTGATAAAGGCAGAGAAAGTATAATTGTTGAGGCATACATATCTGGCATTCCTGAGTGTGATCTCCAGATATCACAGCAGTCTGTCGGCTCCTGGTCGGTGATGTGCAAAGTATGATGACATGATCAAACCATGATGCATTGATGAGCATATTTACTTAATGGAAAATTGTGTAGTCTAAAGCAGCCTTTTCCACTTAAGAAGTATCCTTATAGTTAAAAGTGGGGTTGTTTCATAATATCTGATGCTTGCTTTAATATCTTTAAATGTGAAACATTGCCTTCCATGCATTTTAGAGGCTGGTTGAATGCCTGTCACTTGGGTAGTGGTCAACTTGACCCCCTGAGATCTCAGAAATTAAGATAGCTACACACACCCAGTTCACAGGATATCTTGGCCTATATATGATCTTAATTGTGTCAAAATTTAAGGTTCTTAGGTCATGAACTTTGCACTAAATAAGGTAAAACAAGGTCAAACTGTACATTGGTGTCCAAAGTGCTCCAAGACCTTCTCATGCCAGCTCTGTGAACTTAGGGCCTGTTCTAAGCAAAAGATCACTGGTGCTTATCTATGGTCAATGATCTTCCCAACCTTTTGAAGGCCATGGCAACAAAATCATACCAAGACAACTTTCATGTTTGCATTGAAAAAGCTCTACAGATTATGTTAGACAGTATGCTCTTTATACAAAACGTTGATCTTTGTCATTTCAGGTCTGTGACCTTTTCTAACATTAAGGAAGTCCATGGAAAATGTAAAATGTACTTACTGTTATCAAGCAACAAGAAATGAACACCTGACACCACTCTATGCAGGAAGCTCCAGAGCAATAAAACAGTTTGGTTTTAATGTTTATGATATTCATACTTAACTGAAGGTCAATTAAATTTATTAATTCCATTGTTGTGATACCTAAGAAGCTATCTAAGAGATGTATAGTTTCATCTAGCACTCTACTGCTGCATTTGATTGGATGATTCCCTAAAATGTCTTTTGCTGAATCCATAGCCAGATTTTGATCTGCTCACAGACAGCAAACTCACCAAGTACATCTGTACTCCCTGAAACCAAGCAATCCACTATTCAATTATCTACATCTATACAAAATTGATCCTGAGAAACCTACAAGGTGGAAATATTGATCCCTCCAACCAAAGCATGTGTTGAACAATCAGTATACTCACATCCTGATCCTTTCCTTTATTTTTGAAGTTTTGCAATCTTGACTTGACATTCTCATCAGAGGCCATGACACACTTGTTGAGGCACCTGCAAGCATGACATCATTTTAGGCAAAACATTTTGCCAGCAAAATTTTATGATGCCTAGGTACACCTGTCAATGCCTCTCATAGCAAGAAAAACAGTGAAAATGGCAGGCAACAATACACAACCCAGAAATTACCACAACAAAAACATGGAATCAATGAACATGTTCCTAAATTGCTCGATATAAATCCTTCACGCACTTGCATTCTTCAGATACACATATTATTTTACTACCAGGCTCAACCCACCACGACCCAGCACAACGCCCACCCCTTACAACTTCGCGCAACGCCTGTCACGCTGCACACTCCTGAAACTCACTGTAACTATTCAGCATAAGAGCATTTTCATCCTAGAAACCAACAATATTTTGGACTTTATTCATAAACACAGTTGAAAAGACACATAAGCGCCAATAACGAATGCGTTTAATGATTTCTCATCCCTATGTTGACATCGCTATGCCGTGGTTTTCTGCAGTTTTAGATACATCAAAAGGTAAAAATATTTTGATAATTTTGTAAAAAATTGTTCAAGTAAAAACTTACATATATTAACCGTTTGATCGCTCAAACCAACTATTTATCCCGATTGGTGTAATTCATCTCTAACGAAGAAGCTTCCTTTTCGGTTGTCCGTAGCGGTGGTAGTGGTGCGCTGTGGCTGTGATTGGCAGGCTGAGGCCTTATTCGTCACCATGAAGGTCTACAAAGACATCATTTCAGGTCAGAACACGTATAATTTTGTCCAGATATCGTGGAAGTGCCCGGGATAGCTGTGCTGATCGTTTTCGAAACCTGACACCATTGAACATCACGTCTCGCTTGCCGTCGCATACTCCTAAATCTAATTCAGGGGCATGAGTCAACCGCTTCGTCGTTCAAAGGTCGGGTTGATTGTTCACTCGGATCACCTTAGACAGGTATTTGGTGTTTTTGTGAAGGTGTCCAGGTGTTAGCCCTCTGTACCCCTTTGTTTTGATGGTTTTGCTTTGCCCTCTGGAGAATTCGTCTTTGCCCACGATCTCATAATGGTGAGTCATAATCATAGAATGACTCACTGTTGGCAAAGTCATTGAAATTGGTGTGCTCTTGAAAGGGCAGGAGTTTTATGGTTATTTCATTTTGTGTAATTTATTCCAGGCAGCCTGCAGATTATTCACATTGTTCCATGTGCTCAGTATGCACAGTTTGATCATCAGTGGTGCTTTCAGTGTATGGATTTTAACTCCATGAATTTTTATGTAAAGAAAAAGTTAGTATCAGCATCACCTTGAAAAGCAGGTATCAATGAATTATGAAATGGTAGCCCTATAAAGTACCATCTGCTCTATTGGTGACATTTTTATGACACTGGGTGATTTGAGGAATAAGGTTTCAACCCCATGTCATTTGGGATGTGCATATATGTGTATAGGCCCAATTTGCATGAAATGATTGTTACTTTTTTACAGTAGAAGGAATGTGTGTGATGGTTATTAAGGTATACAGTGATGCTTTCCTCGACATTTAATAATTGCATAAGAGAATTTCTCATAAAAGGTGGGCTTGCCACCATATGCTGGCACCAGCTGTAAACAGTACGTTCCGGAATTGAGGTGGTAATTGTGACTGAAGAGTAGGGTGTATATTATGAGCAAAGAAGGATAAGGCAAACAGGCATTTAAGGTAGTACTTTCCATGCCAGTATTCATGATACCAGCTTATTAAACAGCATTGTTTAAGCATTTTCAGCAGCATTTTCCAGCATTGTTTAAAGACAACTCCATTCAGGATTGACACTTAATTTTTTGCATTTCCATACACAACTTGTTGTATACTTAGGTGGTAAAACAGATTGCTTGCTATCGGACATCTAAGTCTGTTTGGCGCAAGATTTGTGCTCTTACAGATATCAATACATGGTACATGACAGGAGCAGAGAGTCCCGAGCTGTTGTGCCTTCTGATTTCATTTGGTTATGAAACGGAGGTAAAATGAGTTTCCAAAAGCTGTTTTTGTCATGTCCTGGTGGAGTACAAAATGTTTCAGTTTACCTAGTCACTATCTTCAAGTACAAAATCTAGTTTACATTATACCAGGAAATGTCAATTTTTCCAACACTGGTTACTGTATACTGTGGTTACTGTTACATCCTCCATCATGTAATCCAAGAGGTTATGTTGACTGGTGTATACAAGACCTTATCTTGCATAAAACACTGGCATCAATAAACAGCAGAGTATTAAACTCATCATATGACCTATTGGGAATGCACATGTGCTTCCACAGTCACAACCAGCAGATGATGTTCGAGAATTGACCATGATTTCTGCCTAGTCCATAGCTGCACTGAGCTGATCAGTTGCAGTTGGTCCATGGTCCCCACCCTAATATGACCAGTGGTTCTGTGAAGTAACAGGGCTATGAGCCAGCTTGAGAGCACACAACCACTGGAATCATGGAAGAGTTATTTGTTGGAGTCATGGGTGCTTCTCAGAGGCTGACTGGAGTGTGCTGCCAATGTTTGTGTGTCATCAGCTGGTGAAGAGATGTCAGCTTTGGTAGGACTGCCAAACAGCACAGCACACAGGTGCAGTAATATCTGCTACCAGCACCAAATGACAACATGCATAGATGGGCGTTTGAATCAGTATCCAAAGACTTGGGTTGTAAAACAATTGGGACTCCAACATGGCTCCAGGTGGCTGCAAATACCATTCATTCACTCACAATGCACATTGCATTTTTTAACTGTTGACAGTAGGTTGGCCTGCAAAACATCATTTTTGTCATGGATCAATCCTTGTGTGCAGACATTGGTCACATTGTGAGAGGGTAAGAATGTACCATGGCATATTTTGTAATTCTAAGTGTCTTGCAATGCCTGGGAACACCTTTCCTGGAACTAGCTTTTGAATCCCGACATCTCCTGTACAACTGCAGTGTTTCTGATTCTGCACTTTCTATTGTTTTTAGCTTGCATGCTAGATGACCACCGCAATTTGCAATTCTTTAACATATAGCCACCATGTGAATGCAACAACATTCCAAGATATTGTGGACCTTGCAATTTTAGGCATCAATGTGCAGGACAAAAAACTGACACGGGTTCCACGAGCACTTCACAAATTGTTGGGTGTGTAACTCCTTTTCAGTAAGCCCAGATATTTGGAGATGCTTGCAGGTTGATGGCATGACTGTTGTTCACCCCCTCATCTTCCTATTTGTCTGTTCTTATGATCCCCCTGGCCTGGTGTATGTGCTTTTGATCTGTAAAGGCATGATTGTCCGCATCTGCATTATGTGACAATCTTTTGTTTCCAGGAGATGAGATGTTCATGGACACCTACACCTACGAAACGATTCATGATGCCGTCTACCGGGTGGAAGGCAAGGTAAGAGCTGTCTTGACTAATCTTGTTAACCATATCGAGAGTCATGGTCATTGCAGTACAAGAAAGGGTGTATTACAGTGCACCAAAAATATTCTTTTCTATGTAATATCATGTAGAGTTTGCCGGAGGTGTTCGCAGTGTGACGCGCGTTCTGTTCACATATTCATAACTGTCGTGACGATAGCTGCGTATGCATAGGCACTGAGGCACGTTGGCAGGTGCTAACAATACTTCTGGCAATGGAAACTGATTTTTGCTGTATTCAACATATAAAACACCTTATTATTCGTCGTGGATCTTTGGTTTGCAAATTGTATTGCATTGTATTCCTTATGATGGAACCTATTGCGCCACTTTGCCTTACTTCGATCAAGTATCGGAAAACGATTCTGCGCGTATGGCAAATATTTCACGGGAGGTGATGTAGAATCTTTGTCGAACGGGTCGCTGTACACCAGGAGACGCAGAATCCATTGGGTATGACGTCATAAGTGACGTTGACGGCATTTATTTTTCGTTGTCTGGGTCGCTGCAAATGCACCGTAAATTGTAAGCACGCAAGTTTCGTTTTTTTGTTCTTTTAAATTGTGGGAAATACTTGTGCCACCTGGCAGGGGAATGACATTGCAGTTACAAGGTCGCTTTTGTGGTTGGGGAATGGAGGCAAACATGGTTTGTTTGTCTTGCACTCCGCAGACTCCGCATCAGACTAGGCCTCCACAAAATGGCATTTGAGTTCGCTGGATGAATTGCTGTGTTGTGTATTATGCTGCGGATGTGTTTTATGTGTATTTCAAGGTAGTAAACAAAGGTTTTGGCGTGACATGGCGAAAGCAGCACATGATAATACAGCGGTTATGGTTTGGTACTGTCCGATGCAGTAGGTTTTGGTTTCGTGAGAAATTTACGTATATCATACAAAGCAAGCGAACAAGACTAACCCGGATTTGGTCCCGCCTTTCTGACTTCGTTTTTTCAGTCTCCTCTTGTTTACTCATCACGTCTGATTTATGCGCGTCAGTTTGCGTCATTAGGCCACGCGGACTCGGTGGGGACTCCTTTCAACGGACGTGAGTTGTGCCCTGAAGCCCTGACGTAGCAAAATTGCACGCTGGACCGCGGAAGGACTTGGGTTCCCGGGTCCAGATCCAGTGTACCGTGTACCCGTGCACCCGTGCACCGATTGGGTGTCTGACGGGGTTATGCCGTACGTCGTAACATCATGACTGCGGGTTCACATAAGCCGTTATGTGGACATGCAGTGGGCCACGGAATAGCGAGGCTTAGCATGGACCGTGCTAGATGATAACGGGAGAGGGGAGAATATAGGATTTTCCACTGACTGCGGACGAGCAGAACTGATATATGGGCGGGTTGGCTTGGATGGTTGCGCCCAGCGTGCTCTCTGCTGGACGACTTCGGGGAGGGGGGGGGGGGGGGGGGGGTGCTGCCGACAGTACATCACGTACATCTGTCACCGCCGGCACTGCTTCACGTGCATTGGCTGCTAACAGCAGTATGTGACGTACCTAGTCGCAGCACATGACTTGCGTCGCCCGCTGCCCGCAGTACATCACGCGCAGCAAGGTGGGCGAACTGGTGCTGGACGGTGCCAACCCGTCGGCCGAGGATGCTGAGGAGGCGACCGACGACGACAACGAGTCGGGCGTGGACGTCGTGCTCAACATGCGCCTCACCGAGACCGGCTTCAGCGACAAGAAGGCTTACATCTCGTACCTGAAGGATTACATGAAGGCGATCTGCACCAAGCTGGCCGAAACCAGCCCCGACCAGGTGGACACCTTCAAGAACGGTTCCAACGCTTTCATCAAGGAGAAAATTGGCAAGTTCAAGGACATGCAGTTCTTCCAGGGTAAGTAGTGGCTGCCAGTGGACTATGAGGAATTGTGCCATTCGCCGTTTCCCTTCAGTTCAGAGTACGTGCAAAGTTCAGTACCAGGGAGCTACGTCATTTCAGTTGCACTGCGCTGCTCCACCATTTGCGTGTCTGTGTTAATGCCTGTTGTTTGCATTTCATGTTGAGAGATCTGAAGATTGATCTGTCTCCCGGCCCATGCGAGTTCCGCCTATTTGCTGACTACTTTCTTTGTGGCAGGCGAAGGCATGAACCCGGATGGTATGGTAGCCATCATGCTGTACGAGGACAAGGATGGCTCGGAACTGCCTTTCATGTACTTCTTCAAGCATGGTCTAGAGGAGGAGAAGCTCTAAATCTAGAAAGTGTAAGTGACGCGTTCCCTGTGGGGCACTTCAGTCATGCACTTACGTCGTCGATGTTTTGATGTATTATCTGGTGGCCTAAGCGACATCCTATCTCGAGACCAAAGTGTGGTAGTTCCAAACGGTAAGCGACATCTGAAGGGCTTGGTCGAGTGTCGTTGCGGGCGGCCTCATGGTTGCGGTGGACAATCATGGCTTTAAAAGGTACTCACTTGTGGCGATTTGTACTACCATGACTACGGATGTCATAAGGTCTGAATGTGGTGTTTTGGAACATGCTGATGCAGGTGGTTAACGTAACAGCTGTATGCATCAGCGAACGTCATGGGGCTCCTGCGCAGAACTCGACGGGCACGACACTACCAGAGGTCACAATGCTTGTGTTGTGTCATCTCCATTCACCGTCTGTGATGAGCCGCATTGTGCAGCCGTGTTCCAGGTAGAGGATGCCACTAATGTGACTGGTACCGAAAATGTAGGTTTTACGTCATAGTCGAACCCGCGGCTGCGTCTGTGCACCTCGTCATAGCCGGATTGGGGAGATGACTCAATGTATGCATTAGTGTGTTGTTCAAACATGGCCTTGATTATTGAAGGGCTCTTCTACCTTCGACAACCATGCTCCAGATGAACTAGAATACACGTTGACCGATAGAGGCTGGCCCTTAGCTTTGCCATTTTGTGACAGTGTGTCAGAATGCAAAACTTTTGACTGAAAATAACACCGTTGACGGGCGGGTTGGGGCTTTCAATTTGTAGCGTTGTTGTGGTGGATGCCTGTCTGTCGCCATGCACATTTCGTTGAGGGAGTGTTGGCGAGCATGTAGGCACTAGTACATTTCGTGTCGATTTTTGTAAGAAAAATCGACAGGACAAAAGACGCTAAAAGGCAAGAAAGCTTGGCAAGTGTCACGGCATTGAGCATCGCCATTGGGCAGTAAGTATGACCTACAGGCATCGGGCAGGTCATACCTAAGGCAGCATCGTTATTGCGCTATGGACGCTCGTATGCGTCTTGTAGAAATCACATTCTGAAAATGACTACACCGGTAGGTACTGGCTAAACTGGAACAGCTATATGTGTTAAGGGTCTTGTTATTCTCAACATAAATACCACTAACGATGGTGAACCAGAAGCTCGCCGCCTTTCTTGCGCATAACAATTATTGGGGCTGGTGAGGTGATGAGAGATCGGTGGGCGTCCCGCACAGTACGGATATTTCTGATACGTTCATCAATGAACATGACATATAAATATTGAATGGCATTGTATACCTATGTCATTGTGGATTTCAGATTCGCGCAGGGCGTGTACAATGGTTGTACGTTAAGAGCTGACGTTTAAAAACCGTGTTGAGAGCGGTTACCGAAGAAAGTTACAATATTTTCTTCATAAAACCTCTGAGCCATCTTATCCTCATCCATGTGCTGTCACAGCCTCGCATGATTCTGTGGGATCGCTCCATTATTGTGCATGCACCAGTGTTCCGGGCCTGTTACTTCTGTTCCGCGGTCTCTTCGTAGAATAGATTTCGCCGTTGTAAGATGATTGTTGCGCGTGTGAAAGTGACCCCAGGTGTGCAGCGGGCGCACATTTGGCACGGAGAATGTGATGAGTGGTGTCTGGCTGACCAATGGTGTCTTCCTGTCGGCAGTGGGCGTGCCACCGCTTCTGTCATGCTTCTGCGGCCGTCCTGCCATCGCAGCGCGCCCGTGCCCTCTCAGCCAGCGAAGACCGGCGACGAGCCGTCACCGCTACCGGGGAGCCACTCAGCGCCGAGTCGCGCATGCGCGTCAGCCCCCGTGGACAACCGCCGCACGATGCTGCGCAGCGACGTTTTATCGAACGTGCGCGACTGAAATATTTTATTATTTATACAAAACGAAATAAAGATCCGACAAATTGTCAAGTTGTTTTGTTGGTTGTCTCGCACGTTGAAGGAACGCGAACGGATAGCCTTCCGCGTGACAGAGTGGCATAGCCATTCCCGTGTTTTGAACGTTTATGTTGCAGTTATGGCGTACTATTTTCCTCCGTATTTCCTTTCCCGCTGACCCGGTTTACGATGCCCAACTAGGTTCGACTCCCTATAATCCACTGATTAAGTTGCCTACGTTATCTGCGCGTGCCGCCGTCGCTGCCGTGGACTTCCGCACAGCCCGCAGCGAAAACCTAACTGCTAAAGCCGTTGTATCGCCGTTGTTGAGAGGGACGACTCGCCGTGCGTGCGTGACTGACGTGATCACGACCATACAGGCGTGTGACCTACGTCTTCGCTGGCATTTGTCTGGCCCTCCACGAACGAGTAGTTTCCATCATCAAAACAGATTTGTTGGAGTGTTCGGACTGGCTGGATGGGGCGGACGCTGGGAAGGATGGTGCACTGGGGAGGAGGGAAGGAATAGAAACCTTGGCGATATGCATCTCCAAAGCGGTCTGCAGTCTGCGAGTCCAAGCAAGGCGACACCACTGTGCGGGAGTTGGCGGGCGGTAGGGCCTCGAGGCCCAGCCACCTGTTCAAGGTTTTCACCAAACGGCCCTGGCGGTCCGGCGAGAGGCAAGGTTTGCATTAAGATGTGTTACCCGGTGGGGTTTTTCAAAAAACTTCGCGCTGATACTATAGTATGGTAGGCCTTTTCAGTAATATGCATGCAAAGTTCGCAAAGAGGAAGCAAAATTTTGCCAAAAGCAAACCTCACGCTGTGCCAGGCTGCGAAATGTTTGTACCTCCGGGCCGTTGACGCTTTCAGGCGTAGGAGAGAAGTTGTGCAGTGAGTCGTATTTTGCGATGGGCTTCGTGAGGCTAACCCCACGATCCCTGGCACGAAAGCGACTGCTGCAGCCGAGGCGTCCTAAACCCAAATACCATCGAACGTGCACCGAGACTGTGGCTTATTTTGAACGGCATTGATCGACGAAGCTCAAATGGTCATTGGTCAGCCCGCGACGTTTGGCGCACGCGTTGCTCCACCCCTCGAACAGAGCCAGGCGCGGAGCGCGGGCACGCGTCTGCGCTGCACGCGGTGCCTGCTGCGAACGGCTCCAAAAACGCCTTAGCAACGCGAGGAACAAAGCGGTGATGCGGGAGGAGTTGCTGTACTGGGACGCTGCCTTAACTCAGCACGAGTTCGTGGACGCGGTGCTGAGCGAGTTCGTGAAACACTGATCGAAGCCGTGCTGAGGATGTGTCGCCAAACGCGCCAAGTGGCAGCCAGGTGGGGCGATCAGTTGTGTGTCAGCGTTATTCAAGCAGGCATCACTTGGGAACGGAACGAGACATGCAGCCCAGCCGGATTCATCAGAATCACCTCCGAGTGGCGGAGGCACTTTGAAAAGAAAGCTGTCAATTTACAATGACACTGAACAGCACTCCAGAAATGCTGGTAGACCCGTTCTTGTTCATGAACTAGTCGCATGACTCGCGACCGCTTTCTGGAGACGGGGCGGGGGGACATCAACCCTTCCGAGCTTCGAGAAATACTTAAGAACCGTGACAGACTGGTTTACCAAATCATCATTTCCTTAAAAGTGATTAATATGACATTCTGTATTTTACCAAGGTTTCATTGCCAGGTCGTGCAGCTGAGTTATGACGTCATGAGATCGGGAATTTTTGCGTTCACAATTGAGTTATGCAAAGATATTCTGTACCAAGGCGTAGAAACCTTTAAAAAGGTGGAGGGGGGGGGGCTAGCTCAGGTATACTTCAGGAAGTTTGTCTTGAGGGCAAACCCGATGATCGGGGGGGGGGGGGGGGGGCAGAGATGGAGGCTGTTATCCGCTCTTAATTCACAAGAGATTTAGGAAATAATTCAATTTCATGACCGCTATGCTAGATATACATACACAGCTTTTTCTGACTGGTGCACAATTTTGTCTTTCTGACTCATCTATACTATTCGGCAGATAAGGCTATCCAGCTTTTCAAGATTTGTCGTCCATTTCAACACTGTCTTTCCCGGGGAGACAAAATTCCACGAGCGGTCAGGCATGTTGGGTCATTGGGAGGGATCTGTCTCCACAGGGTAGATGCCAAAATACGACCTGGAGAGAGGCTAGTCAGAATTTTTTGTGCGAATCGATGGTCCATTGAGCACTGCAGTTTCCATGCGCTTAGATTTCGCCTAAGGCTTTCAAGAGATAAGATTTGTCGCATCATTTTATGCGGAAAAAATCGGAAGCTTGAAATACGAACTGCCAAAAAAACAACGTGACAATACGATAAAGCTGGAGTTATTCCTGTAAAAGATTAAGTCACAGAATGAAGGCCCTGCTATTATATATTTCTCATTTGAGCCCTGCTCCCGTCCTCCGTCAGCGGCTACTGCCCTGCTAGGCTGTTTCCCGCAAGGCTGACTGCGAACTGATCGTATGGCCGCTCTCCTGCATATCTATGAATCAGCATTATTACCTATTCCTGTGTAAAACATGTCTTGGACACCTGCAACAGTATCTTTTTACGAATTATATTTCCTTACAACACACTACCGCACAAAAAAAAACTTAGGAAGCTGCCTGCGTTGCTATGCATTGGTCCAGCGGACATGCAATTGCCCATCATTCAACGTGACCGACTTTGTCTGGTTTTTACGTACACGCGGACGTAGCCAGAGCCCTGGCAAGGCGAAACACAGGTCCGACAAAAGCCCCTCATATGGTGACTTCCCCAAAAATCTTGAAATATGTTTGTTTGTTAACAAGAGACACGGTTTTCTTCGATGTACTTTTTATTGTTACATTGTAAACAGAAAAAAAAACAGAAGCTATCGTGAAATCAATTCTGTTTACATTTTGAAGTCAATAACTGCAGTCATCAGGCGTTAAGCGACTGCATGGAATAAATCACCAGTGGTTTTCATTTACAGTTGCTTAGTGGACTCTTTCTAGAGCGATTTAATTCAGAAGCTTTGTCAGAATTTTTTTGTCTGGGTTCTACAGACATTAAGGACATAGCTAAGGCAGATTCTAGATCGATATGTTTGAACGAAATTTGAAGATGAACATGTCATTGTAGATTTGATGGCCAACAATGTGTATAAACAGCTATATTTGTCCGCAATTCTTCAACATGCAGCCAGAATCAGTCAGTGATACAATTTATGTGACATGGTTTTGAACAAGCGTGCTCGCAAATTTGACCAACAAAAACCTCGACGCCAGCCGTTGCAGTCTCCATTAGTGGCGTGGCTTTGGTCCAGTAGATAATATTGAGCAGTGGCCAACGATTGGACGAAAAGAATGGCGCTTCTTAGAGAAATATCTCTGAACGCTTCCGGATATAAAATCTTGCATTTTAAAGGTAGTCTGTGCGCATATTTCACCTGTGCGATGTTAAAACTGATAAAAGCGGACTGGCTCTTACAGCACCGGGAAGTGGTGCTGAAATCCGGGGGTGGAACTGGAAGAGAAAGCGCATGATCTCTGTTTTTCGTGTTTCTGTAACTATTAATCTGTCTAGAAGACAGATTTACACGGCGCCCCCGTCTGATGTCCTTGCAGGCCAACGTCGTTCGGGTTTACAGAAGCTACAGCTCAAGCCACCGCTGTCCTTGCTCCTGAGGTTGCGGGGGACATGTTCAAACCTTTTGATGTGATTGGCTTCACTAGTCCATTTTGGAAAAGAATGAGCGTTTTCAGGCAAACATGGAATGACGCTGTTCATCTTGTAACTCATTTCGACCCTTTTTATTCAACAATAATGGGACCTCGTATTTCCTTGCAGACAACAAGCCCTTGGGTTAGAACACCAGGGGACATCATTGTTTGCGGTCAAGAGCTGAAAGGCCATTCCGTCCGATCGCAAAGTGTCTTCTGGCTGTCATTCTGGTGGCACGGGGTGGGATCTCTTGGTCGATGCGGAGCCCCTTGGAGGGATATATCACATCATACAATTCTCCTTCCTGACGCGGGAGGCCTTCTGATTCGCGCAGTTGACCCCGGATCAACACAGGAAGCCTCATTGACACAACAACATCCGTGATCGCCGCAGGTGATCCAACAATTATAACATGGACTCCAGTTCCAGATTTTGTTTTCACTCTTCATAGATATTGAAGACCCTCTGAACGAAGATTGTTGATCGAAGTGGGGTCCCAGATTTGTATAAACATGGATAGACCATATTCGTCTTAAAATACGCAAGATTCAGCCAGAATGTGTTACTGATAAGAACTACGTCATATGGTTTTGAACATGCGCGATCGCAAGTCTTGCGACATCGGCCCCGACGCCCGGCGTTACAGTCTCCATAGGCCGCGCGGCGTCGGCCGCGTGACTGTGGCACTAAGCAATGGCCAATGAGCGAACGAAAAAGATGGCGCATGTTGAAGAAGATGGCTGGTGAACTAGGTAAATCGGCGTGCATGTTTGAGTTAATGCAAAAGCAAGCTAAACACAACCTTAATCTGCAAAGTTAGAAGGGGCGGTTGATACTGCTTCCCCCCCCCACCTTGAAAGCTGAGGGCCATGCCCCCCCCCCCCCCGGGCCCCCTGTCCTTACATCCATTTTCGACGCCATTCATTGACTGGTTTGAATATCTAATTGTTCGATTCAGTTGCACCACACGAGGTTGACTAGCTCATCATAGGAGGTCATATGAAAAACTTTTGGGCGTTGAACGAGTAATTTTGTCCACATCTCACTTTCGAAACAATGTATTTAATTGTTTTAGATCTTAGATCCATCCATACAGTACGGTTTCCAGGATTTAGCGAGATCACGTACAAGGTGCAAAACAAAAGGGCAGGCAAAACTCCAAAACAAAAGCAGGGGAAACATTCCCCAGGATGAAATAACGACAAAAGCCGCGGTAACAATTCGATGGTGCATACAGACAGTGCAATTAAAAGCCATTAATCAGCGAGGAGTTCCCGAAAAGCCAGTGCAGACAGGCGCAGAGCGAGCGGCTCTCAGACCTTCAGTGCACTCAGCGACGCACGAATCACGGACAGTGTCGGACGCCCACTAACGGCTCAGCCCAGTGGCATACCCAACACACCGCCGGATAAACGTAATGACTAGATCCAGTGGGGCAATGCCATCTGAACCTGGCATGACCTTGACGTTTTAACATGTTATTCTGAAGCGCTAAACCACGGCTCTGTTTTCATTTGGCGCAGGTTCAAATAAACTGTTCGAACAAGTAGGGGCGGAACTTCGTTGAAAGTATTGAGGCACCTAAAACCACATTTTGAAGGAAGAGCGAGGGAAAAAGGGAAAATTATTTGCATGCCCGTGCAAAGTGATTGTGATGCATCACATTTGTTTAATTCAAACAACCACTAAAGGATCAGTTGGGAGCGGTTGGGAAAGTTATCCGCTTGTCGTCGCACCTATGTTGCTAGGATCTTGAGAACGCTTTGGCGACTTAATTTCCCTGGCTTTGTGATATGTTATTCGAAACCCGAGTTAACTCGATGTAACTGCTAAGATTCGAACCGGGGTCTTTTAGTTACTACCTCGGTGTTCTACCATTTAGCTAACTGGCTAATGGCTTGTTGCTGTTAGAACTTTCTCTATTTATTCCCTGGATGTCTTTTCTTCTCCGCAGCGTTGGGAGCCATATTGGGCTGATTCTACACTTATCTTACTGATGGGGTTGTTAACCCGTGCATATAAAGTGCTTTCTTTGATTTTCTCACTTCCCGTTTCTGCTCTCTGTCGGTATCCCATTTGTGGTTATAGATTATTATCCGTGCTGGTCGATGATAGCCTTCCAGCCATCACTGCCACGCGGAGAAGAAATAGCAGATACATCCGCATGATTGATGCAGCAGCAGCGACGACAGACGACAAGCTCCTTTTGATGGCAGACGTCGAGTGCGACGAGATGCATCAATCGCCAAATATTTGGATGCTGTGTGTGCGTAGCTCGTGCGCGAAAGGGGATAATTTCGCCGACCGGTCATGACGCACTGCTACGGTCCACTCCGAGCGGACGTGGTAACTGACCGCGACACTCTTGTCCAAGACAACAGCACGCCGATGTGGGGATAGGAAATACTCCTTCCCCCCTCGGGACCACCGCTCGATGGGGAGGCATTTCTCCTCCGACGTCAAAGCTCAACTCATTTAGCGGGCGATTGAATACGCACTTATCGGTCCTACGACCGGGCGTCTGTGCGACAAGGAGCCGCTTTATGACGAAGCGCGGACGATCAAAGCACGTAACCGTGCCATTTGACCGAACTTTATTGGAAACTCTACCCCGACTTCCGCCGGGGGCCTAACCTCTCTAGCTAGAAGGCTGTAAAGCGAAAACTTGTAGCCTGCTTACTTATGCGCGGTATTCGCTGGCGTCAGCGAGGGAAAGTGACCATACGAGCAGTCTTGTGGTTCGTCGCCGAGAATCATAGCCAGCATCGAATTGGTCATGCTGGTGGACCTTGTCACGACACCGTTGCTGCTGGGGTGAGCGCTGAAAATGCGGGCTTTGTGCAATAACTGAGAGACTTGCATGCGTTGGCTTCGCTGGGCGGCCGAAGCGGGTAATGAGTTGGCCAACAGCACAAGAACTTGTGCTACACTGACAGCCGATAAGTCCTTCTACGGAAGGTTTTGGCGTATTTCGTCAATATTTCTACCACGGCCGTCAAACGTTTGTTCCACAGGTCGTAGAAGGGAGACTGGAGAGAGTGTCCAACCCCACCACTTGGTTCGGACCAAAGCGTCACTTGATACACTTTCCGAGGGGAGGGGGGGGGGACATTTCCCTAAAATGCTTGGACACTAGGTACCTTTCCCAAGACATCACTATTAATTTCATGACAATTTATACCACATCGTATCCTGTAGGTACATTATATGTTGTTGTCATTTCGACTCCACTATATGCTAGACCAGTCTGCAATTATTGACAGAGTTTCCAAGCAGTTACATCTGGATTAGGACAGAAAATGCACTGCAGCATACAGCTGCTTTAAAGTAAAAGGTAGCTGGTCACATTCGCCTGTTAGTACGCCTTGCTATTTTTGAACGAGAGTTTCATGCATGTACAACTTGTTTGTTTTACCTTTCTTCTATTCCTTGGCGAACCTGATTTATTCTTAGACAGGGGCGCACGCAAGAATTTACAACTAGGGGGAGGGGCCACGTTTGGATCTTGATGGATCATGAGCCACTTGATGGATCATGGGCCACGTTTGGAATTTCCCGGTAATAACGGAGGTCCCACTGACCCGCCGCGGTCTCGGTGGCGATGGGGAGGGCGAGTTTCGCACCTATTCAGGGGCGCGGAAGCGCTGGTCAGCAACTCACATATGGAAACCATGTTAAACGCGTCGCAGGGCAATGAGAAAATCAGCAGTGACATCCAGAACACAAATATAAATGGCCGAAGTTCAGGATAAAATCAGGTTTTAGAGATAGGTTAGGCCAATCACACCGACTGAGCCTTCCTCAAACCTATTCGAAAAGTGACAAACTCTGGTTCGGATTCATGCGAGTGACCCATTGCGGGTCCGAAGAGACGGACGGTAGGCAGAGGAGCGTTCCCACCTTCACAACAGCGTCACTGCCGACATATTTATATGTTTACCATCGTTTTCCATTTACGACAGAAATAGTCGCCGAAGGATGACGACAGAAATAGACGGAGACGACGTTCGGTCAGGGGCTTCTCCGACCCAGAACGGCCACCTGAGAGCCGCCGTGCTGCGATTTAAAGGCGGAGGATGTGAGCGAAGTAGGCAAGCCCCCTAGTCGCTAGCACGGCAGCCGGCGGGCACCCGAAGCTGGGATGGATTGGCCCTTCATTGGGAAATATGGGTAGAACGCGAAGCCATAGGCATTTCATTCGGAGGACCCGTGGTAATGTCATTATCGTGTTCAACCAGACTTACGGGGAGCTTTATTATATCTGTACAGAGAGGTACCCATCCGCTCCCTTATATCTACGCAGGGGTACCCATCCGCTCCCGCAGGATGAGGATCCGGCAGGGTGGAAAGTTACTCACTTCACAAACTCCGGCAGTCTAATGATAAGCAGCTGCATCATGTGGTGGCCGTTCGCGTGCTTCGGGCACGTGTGGTGTTCGAAGTCAGCCCGCGTCGCGGGTGGGCGCATTATGTAAGAACTCGCGCCTTAGCATCCACCAGCTGGAGCGACAGTCTTAACACAAGCCAAAGAACTGATCGACAGTCTCGTCGCTGCGCTCCAAAGGACATGTCTTTTTCACCGTGGTACCAGAATTGGCAGGTACTTCGGTCATCGTAGGCGTGGCTCTGCAGTTGTCTGGCCGCAGTACAGACTTATTTGCAGCGGCCTCGTCGTTAGCACCGACGGCATCGAACTGACATCCGCGTCTCTAAATACAATGCGGCAAAACTGCGTCTGTGGTTATCTGCGAGGCAGCCGCAGTCTGCAGCTGGAGGTGATGTTTTTGCTTCGTTTTCGCGAGCTAAACGATCCTGAATGTTCTTTGCACGAGGCTGTTAGGCAGCTTGATCCAGAAGTTGTCCATGATGACTACAGTCAGGTGGGTGCACGCCGGTGTATTCAGCATTACGAATTAGTGTCACTGGTTCTAAACATTTCCTGCAAATTCGGACGCCATTCTGATCCCGTGATTTTGTTTTGACGGCTTACTCAGTGCAGTGATGTGAAACTATTTCATGACCGTGCAAATTAAAATTATTAAGGTAAGGGTTGGAATAAAACACCACAGCGGGTGCAAGCAACAGTGTTTTCCGACATCAGCTTATAAGTACTGACTCAGTGATAAGTTTAGAAATGAGATGCTGTTTCCTGGATGCTATTTAAAGGATTACTATAGGAATAATTACTGTGCCAATGATTTGTGCATTGTCTGGTGCCAAACATTATTTTATCGGGTGCTCAATGTCAAGATGTAGGAAAATATGAAAAACGACTGAACGTCATTTAATAGTATGATATCATTTTCAAATATACCGAATATCATAAATCGACGGAACTGTTCACCGAGCTCGAGTAACGGCCCATGCGACGCGGGATGGGATGTAGCTGGTTCCGGACCTGCCTGGCTTTGTCCCCGCAGATGGGCATCGTCCCGCCTGTCAACGGCGTTACAATCCTGGAGCCGCCACGCCTGTCGGAGGCTACGGGTCGAGCTGTGGGTGTCTGTGCGTCACAGAAGGTCGTCCACCGGGCACCACGTTCCTGGTGCTAGTCATGGCGCCGGACGACGTGGTCGTCAGGCCCACTCCACGCGGCGAGAACTCCTGGGCCAGGGACGCGCCGTCGCTCCTGTCGCTGCCCACCGCCGACGGCCTGCAGGAGCTGCGCTTCGATCCCGAAGTGGTGTCCTCTCCATATCGGCGGAAGCAAGAGCGACCACCGACCGAGCTACCGACCGGTCTGCCGCCAACCCTCCGATCGTGCTAGTGTCTAATCGCTGACCACACTGCTGTTGGTGCGATCCACCACATCCAACAAAGATCCAAGACACGGCGTAAGGTATGCAGAGGGACCCAGCAGGAACCAGGAACCGACCTACCTTGTGCCGCTGGATCCAGCGAGAGCAATCGTTTAGCCAATAATATGGCTGGAGATCCCACAAGAGCCCAAGCCCAGGCCCAGGCTCCTGGATCCTCCTCACATTTCCAAATGCCCAGCTTGGAAATGTAAGGAGGATCCAGGAGCAACCAAGATGCAGGATAACGTCATTAACACAGACAAGAACCAGGTTCGCATCTGGAAGTATTGTAAGAAACCATTACACATTCACTTGATAAGCTTTCGTTATACACTGTGCACATGTAAATGTTAGGGAAAATATGTGAGATACCTTTGGTCTCATGCATTATTTCAATGGCAGAATATTGTCAAATAGTAGGTCGAGCTGGTGTTGACGAATGAGCTGGTGACGAACAGGAATCGGGATCAAGCGGTTTGAAGTAAATGGATGGAAACCGGAAACGAAAGTGTGGTGTTTGTGACGAACTAATAAGAAAAATAACCCTGCGATGAGATTAGGGAAAAGGCAGTGAGAATCAGGAGCCAAAGCCTGGTGTTTGCAAAATGGCCCGTGTGATCCAGGACCAGGGATTAGTGGTAATGAAAGAACCAACCGAAACCATGGGTCTAGGGCCTCGTTTTAGCGAGGGGAAGTGGGAACCAGAAACCAACATTGAAAGCCAGGCACACATCTGCTGGTACTGACTCTGTAAGGAAAAAACGAATGCAAATTTAGTGACAACGTCAAATGTGATATTTCATATTCATCAGAAGCCATCATATTGGTTAGAATGTTAAGTTGATTTATTATTGGTCGACATCAGAAAGAATATTTCCTGCTTGTGGGTTTTCATTCCAAAGAAAAATATCCCAACCTCAAAAAAACACTAGAATTTATGGCCCAAAACCCATAGCGACTTCTCCCAAAGCCTCAGGTTCTACATTTACGGCAACCGGAGCGTTCTACCTTATTATTTCTGTAGCCTTGGTTGAAGCCTCAGGGTGAGATACCAGCATGCCCAGTCGCCATCGCACGAGCTTCACTCGGATCTCAACAAGGTGGGGCTACCCTGTCTGTCTATCTCCGGCGGTGTTGAATACAAGCAGCTCTCTTAAACCACACCTTTACATGGCGTGGCCGTTCTGTTGTATAAGTACTATTTGTCATAAGCAGCCATGTTTGACGAACAGCTTGGGAATATGACGCCAGCAGAATTCTTGCAAACAATTACCAACACAATGATTTCGAAACTATTTTGAGAGCGGCTTGCGTGTTAGGCAGGCCCCATGTTTCTACGTTCCTATACCAATCCTCGCTGGGCGGGCGTCTATTTCATCTTTTCTCAAACTCTCTCTGTAAAACTCATAAACCTCAAACCGATTCGCTGCCGCGGCCACTTGAGGCAGTTGGTGTGTCCCCTGTCGAAAACTCACGCCCTAGAGCATAAGGGCATGGACTGACCCTCCTTTTCAACTGTCACTGGTTGATGGATCATGGGTCGCGTTGGAAAATTCACCGGTAATTACGGGGTTCCCGCTGGCCTGTCGCCCGCTGCGATTTCGGCGGCGGTGGGGAGGGAGGGATCGTATTCAAGGACACGGAAGCGCCGGTCAGCGGGTCGACTGGCCAGGCAGCACCGAATACACTGTCAACCACCGTCTTCTGCAATGTTGATGGGAGATTCTGGTGGTTGCATGCAACCTGTCAGATGCAGCTTCTTTCAGCTGTTCAGTAGGCAGACAACATTAGGCCCAGAGGATCATGCTCGAACTTATTGGCAGCTTCAATGTTAAAAGCCCGGCAGGGCGACTTGACTCGATTATTACGCCGTTTGCAAGCTGATATCATTACATTTGCCGACCGTTTGCAAGGGCTTGCAGTATGTGGATGACTTTTGTCCGCCTATGGCATTGGTGATTTGATCGTACGTTTGGTCGGCTATTGGCAGTATTAGACTGGGCGGTGCGTCTACTCAGTGTAGTAAGCTTGGAACCAGCGTGAACGCTCCGAGCCGACAATGGCTGTCCGGTCGTGTCGTTTCTCACGATTTTGCCGTATCAACTGCTTTTACCAGCTACCTTATGTTTTTGCGTCCAACGTCATATGCAAGCCGAGGAGAATATTTTGAGACTTATTCGTATTGCGACGGTTAACCTTCGACATGACTCGCTGTTTTTCATAACAATGGGGGAGTTCGTCGATGTGACCCCTGCCGTCACCAGACTAAGAAAAATGGAGCCCCGCGGAGAAGCCAGTGGATTGGACTCAGCGAAAATTTGCCACTAGTAGCCATTTTATGTCTCTAGGTCAATATTTCACTCAATTATGCCAGGTAAAATGCCAGTTGTTCCTGAAAATCGAGCTTTTTCAAATTTCCATACCCATATTCACGTAGCAATGCAGCTTAGCAGCAGACGACACACACAACCGTGTTTCTTTTTAATTATAGGAACAATATATATATATATATATATATATATATATCCATCCCTCTCTCTCTCTCTCTTCTCTCTCTCTCTCTCTCTCTTCTCTCTCTCTCTCTCTCTCTCTCTCTCTCTCTCTCTCTCTCTCTCTCTCTCTCTCTCTCTCTCTCTCTCTCTCTCTCTCTCTCTCTCTCTCTCTCTCTCTCTGTTGCCACAGTCATGTCTACAGTACTCACCGTCCACCTCCTGATGACTCAAGAGTTGAGCAATATTTTGTTTGTTCAAAGCTGAAGAGGGTTCGTTGACATATATGCTTTCTCAAATTTGAAAGCGTTCTTCTGTCATTGCTTGTCTGAAGAATATCAGTGCTGTCCGCCAATTGTTGTTATGTAAATGTCCTGTCATGTTCGTGTCGCATGTGCTCCAGAGGTGTCCCATCACGTAAGTGCATTGTCAGGCGTCGTGAGAGTGTCGTAGTTACGTCAATATAGTGTATGAAACAAAATTTGCGTCCTTCGAGATCACATTTGAATTGATACACTAAATTGGTGCAATTTAGTCTGTCGGGTTTGCCCGAACTGCTTCTCATCAGAAAGTCAGACATATTCTCTGCTTGTTTGATTTGCTTGCGGCTTTGGAGAGATGGTATGTACCTCAGACGTCACTTAAGGCCGCGTTCACACTCGCATGAAACAGAGCCTTCCATTAAAATGTCATTCACTTGTACTATCTTTCACCAGGCGACATCACATGCAGAAAATGATGTGTTAAGTGACTACCAGGAGCCAACATTCTGCTTTCCGAACACAGGCATTTGCTCAATAAGCAGTAAGAAACGCCACGCAAGCAGTTATGTGATGTCGCCACCACTCATTGGATAGCACTTAATACTGCCAGAGCGTTTGCGGCATTTGTTTTGTAGCAGGCGTCCTTGGTACATTTCCACATAGCACAAGTGAGACTATAAATAGAGAACCGCGTAGCGATAGCTCAATTTGTATTATCTCGTGATAGTGTGTTATGTCGCGTACCAAATCGTAGCTCTGGATCCACTTGGGCCGACCAAATTTCTCATGACGCATATTGAGCTTACGAGCGCGCTGTGCATCGTGAAACATGGGCTGTGTACATCGTCCCATTCGCCTACCTTCCCCTTATTCAAAGAACTTGTGCTCATTTCACTCGCCGCTACTAACGGACCGAACCGCGTCCCTAATCCGAGGGTCGGGTCGAGCGACCCTCCAGGTTCCACCTCTGCAGGAGGCCTCCTTTGTACTGACCGAACGACCAAAAACGATTAACTCCGACAGCCAACACTTAGCTCCTCGAGCGACCAACAACGACTGAATCGACAGCGAATCGAAAAGCGTGTGCAGCATATATCAGTGCCACTGGTGGGTTGTGCTACGAAATCGGTTTACGCATAACTCTACAAATGATCACTGAGCCCCAGACCATGTGGTCAGGCGCCACCTGTTTCGTACCTATAAGCAGCCGCTACACGTGTGCCAGCCATCGCACGCGCAGCTGTTGTGCTTTGTCCCGACAATCAATACCGATAAAAAGACAATGTGATACACATTCATGCCCTCTCGTTTCATATCCTCTGTGTTATTCATGTATATATATATATATATATATATATATATATATATATAATACGATATTAAACTTCCTACCATATGCATATGTTATGATGCGGATAACATCGGGCCGCATTCAAAGTTTTGACCCTGTTATGACCTTAGGATTTTGGCGGTACAGGCACTTTCAGTATGATGGTGGTACCAATTACGTCCGCATGCATGCGCTGCCACCGCCACATTTTAGCTTACAGCTAGGAATTGTTTTGAGGAGATATGGCTAACCGCGCTGGCAACAGGTGAGTTCGCCCATTTCCAAAGCAGACGTACTGTCCATAGGCCATATTCAGAAGCCGAGTTGAGATGCACCGCCAATCGAAACCAAAGGACCGTACGGGTCCGTCAAGTTCACCCGTTGTGGGAAAGGCAGCCTGTTGCCGTCTCGGCCGCGCGGCTGGTTGTGAATCCGACCTGGCATCAGGACCGACCTTGTTTACCACGCGGAATGGGCCATCCAAATCTTATTGGCTGGCTCTGTCGGAACCTGATGAGAGTTTACGCCGGCAAAACAAAACTTATGTTATTGGCGCCCGCCAATTGTTAAGCAGTCTTCCCCGCGTCACGCTTGTCGGCACGCATGTCGGCGCCTAGGCGTAAGAACGTTTCAAAAAGTGTGTGTGGGGGGGGGGCAGGCTCGAGGTACGCTTCAAGAGCTTTTTCTGGGAAGCAAGCCCGCGACCGACGGACCAGCGGGGGGGGGGGGGGGGGTGTAGAGAGGGAGGATATTGCATGCTCTTGATTCAGTCGCCAATTTTTGTAAATACTCAAATGTCATGGATGCTATGCTAGATGTACATATATAGCTGTTTCACACTGGTGCACAACCTTTCCTATTCGACTCCTCTATGCCATTCGGCGAAACAGGTTACCCAGCTTCCCAAAATTATTCGTTCATTCCCCCATTGTTTTCCCTGGGGAGGCGAAGTTCTACGAACGGGTAGGCATTTTGGCTCATTAAGGAGGCATCTGCTTCCACACGGTAGCTGTCAAAGTGGATCCTGGACGTAGGATAGTCAGAGTTTGCAGTGCGAATTGATGGCCGATAGTGCGCCACAGTTCTTAAGCGCCTAGAGTTCGCCGGACGCTTTCAAGAGATAATATTTGTCGCGAAGTAGAATGAATTGAAGTAGAATGTGTTCCTTGCGCGTGAGAAGGGGAACCCGAAAGATGTGCTGTAAGCCGCGGAAACCCTGGGCCTGAACGCGTTAGCACGCTGGTAGAAGCTCAAAATGACTAAAAAACGTCGTTCTACATTTTGCGGAGTTGTGTGGGGACGTGAGAGATTGTGTCCACAAAATGTCTAAAATACCAAACGTCTGAGCATGTGAGGATGTTGGTACAATCAGAAGTCATCATAACTAGTTCAGCTTAAAAATGGTGATAAAAAACGAAATATACCAGACGCGCGCTTTTATTTCTCTCTTTGCATCACTGAACGCGTGTTAAGCTGTAAAGGTACGCGTTGCGTGTTGCAAAGGAAATGCTTGCCGATGTCGTGGCCTTCTTGTGCAATCCAACGGCTTTGATAGAGGGCGTATTACCGTTTTCAGGTAGTAAACTGTGCAATGTTGGAAAACAACAGGGGCGCCAAACTTGATACCCATGAAAGGCTAAAAATGTCGATTAGCCGGTTTTAGAGCCGAACCTTTGGACCTTGGCTATGTGGAAACGAGATTGAAAAGACTACTGTAGTGAGATTCGAGTCCCCCGTCATTCAACGATTCGTTTGCCGTTGATCGCTGTGCACTCCCCACGAGAGGGACTCCAGGCTCTTGGATAGACACTAAGGATGAAGGGTGTGGTGTAAGTAAGCGAAACTCTCCTTCTCATGCTCACGATTCAAGGTTCAGCCATTTCCAGACTGTCCAGATTAGAAGGCAGAGTATTTTAACTGGGATGATAAGTGTTTGCATATTTAGGGTGGTCTGTTTCTTAAACTGAGACACCCAATTAGCAAAGGCCACCAGGTCGCCACACTTATAGGCTGTTTAACAGGGCGGGGATGCTTATTTTTCAGCCACACAATTACGTGTGGCCTTCTCAGTGTACCCAAAATGTGTTTTCAATGCGACACGCTCTCGCAGCTCGACTGGGTCCCCGCTCATAACCCCTGTGCGCATCACTGCGTGTGCTTGTTGTGTCAAGCACTGACCACTGAGAACCAGTCTCAATCACTCAGTCAGTGACGCTTACTGGTCATGTGGGTGTTGGAGGTACACGCGCAGCGAACAGGAACTGTTCGGGCCGCCGGTCGTTAAACATACGCTCAGGCAGCCGGTGGACTTCTTTCACTCGGGTGAGGGGTCCGTTTGGCCTCCGAGATCTCAAATACTAAGAGAGGTAGATACACAACATTTGCAAAATGAATTGTCTGTAAGTGAACTTACTTTCTTTAAAATTTGGAGTTCCTAGGCCATGACGTTCGGGCCAAATGAAATCAAACAAAGTCAAGCTCCAGACTGGTGTTCAAGGTGTCCTCGACCACCTCATGCAATTATCTTGAACCTACCACTGGTGTTCATTTAAGGTCAGTGACCTTGTGAGACATTTAGATGGTCATGGTGAGTAAAATTCGACAAGATTGACTCGATTTTTGCATTTGAATAAATGTTACGGGTTACGCTAATCGGCATGTTCCGCAAAAAATGTTGGCAAGCGTCATTTTAGACCAGTGCCCTACTCTGATCTTGCGGAAGTCTATAGAGAGAGAATCTGATGTGGCCCCTGTTTTTAAAAGTTCAAAGTGAGCGCCAGAAACTACCCTATACAGCAGCAGAACGAAAAAACCCAGATTGGTTTAGACTTCGGTTTTTCTTTCAAACCTGACCGCAAGCCAATGAAATTTGCTGTGGTCCTAAATTCAATTGTATTGTCTTAAAAGTATCTCAGAGATCTTGGAACCCCGTCTCATATTCCCTTGTTGCATCGGATTAAGCGATTCCATAGAAATTGTTCCCTCTCACTCACTTTCGCTGACTTTTACCGACTTTCACTCACTTTTTCGTGCTCACTTTCGTATCCGATGTTCATGACCGCGCGCGCCAGCAACACCAATGCTTCAAACGAAAGACAGATCTACTTGTTGGACGCAGGTGCAGAACGTGACCTTCTCACTTGCCCGCAGATGCAGTGACATTTACTAACACGCGGGCAGCGCGCAGTTGCCTGAGTACGGTGCTTAGCAGCCATCATGACCGCAGCGGTAATAGTAAACGATCTAGACACCGATCGCGCTGGACGGACCGCGCCACCACTAGATCAGATGGCAATCATGTGGGCACACAGCGGATGCTGTTGTGCGCATAATAATGAGGAGACGAAGTGACGAAAGGTCCGTACCCCAGGCGAGTGAAAGGTCCGCTCGGGTAATTCTGAAAGACTTGACTTGAATAAAGGACATTGGTTCATACCAGATGCCTCCATTGACTACCAACGACCTTACGTCCGTGCAAGTACTTTTCAGACACGTGCACATACTTCACAGCAAGGCTAGTGCCCATGCAAGCGACAACACGCACTCAGCTCTCCCTCTCTCTTTCTCTCTCTCCTCTCTTATCTCTTCTCTCTCTCTCTCTATCTCTCTCTCTCTCTCTTCTCTTCTCTTCTCGCTCTCTCTCTCTCTCTCTCCTCTATGTCTCTCCGTCTCTTCCTCTCCTCTCTCTCTCTCTCTCCTCTTCTCTCTCTCTCTCTCTCTCTTCTCTCTCTCTCTCTCTCTCTCTCTCTCTCTCTTCTCTCTCTCTTCTCTCTCTTTCTCTCTCTCTCTCTCTCCCTCTCTCTGAAAAGCTATGCTAGCTACGTGTCAAGAATGACAATGAAAAAATGTTAAGAACGAAAAGCCCGCGTGATGATGGCACGACACATCTTCGTAAAGGGGACTACTTACACGCATACTGACGCGCGTTCATATCTGAAATGTTAATGCTGGCAGGTCCGTAAATTCTTATCTCGAAAACATATTTTCAGTGGGACGGCAGGTTTAGAGACATTTTGAGGAACATTCTGGGGCTTTCTCATGGCATTAGAAGGGTGAATGGAAGTTCGTCAGACCGTTTGGCTACCATCAGTGTCAGTTAATGACAAAGTAAGAAAAGAAAAACATTGGGCACAACGCAAGAAGAGCATTTCAATCACTGTACCGATATACTATAAGCGCAGTTTGAATAAAGTCATGATCATGCATAATAAGAACCTCATTATAGCATGAACAAATCAGGCATGGTGACAACGTGTGTGCAAGCCGTGACACTTCTGAGTAACATGGCGGCAGGGCTGCAGGATAATTTTTCAGTCTAATATTAAGAAATAGGCAGCGCATTCATGGGTCCAGGGACGCGGCATGGCTGACACGGTGACGATGATGTCAAAATGCGTGGAAATTTGCATGGCTTTTCAGGCTCACTTCACAGTGGTTTAATAACATAATTTGAGGGGGAGACAGTTTGGTTTCAACAATGTCATTCATGAATATGGGTGGTGTACCAAAATGAATGGACGTATTTGTTTCGATACTGTCGTTCGCCAAGATTGACTAGAGCACACGGTCGCTCCGGTTGACCCAGAGTTATAACTCCGGCACACCATGACGTCAGACAACACCAATTCCGAGGCAAACATCCCAAACGAGCTCGGGCAACCACACCTATATTTGATGGGCATCTGTGCATTTTTTTCATGGCCATGCCCGTGTTTGCCGTTTTCCGCGTGTTCGGCAACAGCCCTTTTGAACAGTTCGCATGCAATTAAGAAACTGTCGCTGGACCAAAACAAATGTGAAGGATTTGATACCGTCGTGGGCGTGTTGGTGGAGGGACAGCGTTAGAAGGATCTCCTACGCACTTATTTTCCACTTATCCTCGAGACTTTTTGGCCCTGCACGATCGCTGCACATGGTGCTGAGCCCTGTACCGTGCAGAGCTCAGCACCAGGTGCAGTAGTCGTGTTGGAACGGCTTGGTGGCTGTCCCTCGAGAGAGCACAGAAACACCCCGACTTTCAACATTGTCCTGCCTCCTAACACCACATGTGTTATGCACGGGTTGAGGTCACAGGATCTGTGTGCAGTTGATCGCCGTTTCTTGCGAAACGCCTTGAGAAGCGCATAGTGCTGAGCATCAAACAACGAAGATTAGACTGAGTATTCGGTCTCGGTGTTTGTCCGAATACTGGAAGCAGCTGGATCATTAGAATGCTTCTGAAACATGTATCAAAATATAAAAATACACGGAACGGCAATTTGCTGCAACATTCCAGGCTACTTTTTCAGCATGGGAAATTTAACCCTCACCCAATGAGGGCTGTTCAGAGGCTCCTACGGTATTCCACAAGAACTTCTGAACGGCTTTGAGAACGGTACTGAAGTTGTGAATAGCTGAGTGTTCATCATTTTCACGCCTGTGATTTCTTGGACGATCTGACCCTCACGGCTGCTCATCTAGTACCTCCTAATGAGGTCTCGTCGATGACGATTTGCCTTAAAGTTATCATTAAAGGGCGTGTTTATATTTTTGATGGGGGTTTTGAACTGAAATTCCCGTTTGAAGACCATTCAGTGCAGTCCACAGCCATGCCATTTTTAAGACTCAGAATATAAAAAAGCCTAACTGGATGCCGGTGCTCGTGCAGACTATTTCGTGCTCAATATTTTAAGATGTCAAAATATTTTGATGTCACAGGATCTGTGTGTGCTTCATCGTCACTACTTGCGAAGCGCCTAGAGAAGCGCATGGTGCTGAAAATCAAGCAGCACAGATTAGACTGAGTATTCGGTCCCTGTGTATAGCACGGGAATGCCGTCACTTTATTGCCCATGTAGTGCTCAAGGTCAAGAAAACTATAATCATCGCGGCATTCGTGTCTGGCGTTTGTCAGCACGATTCGTGGCACAAACAGACATCAGTTAGTTTTCAACCAATTTAAGGTGTTGGGTGCAGGTTTCGAACACGAATTACATTTTGTGCTATATACTACACGACAAACAGGCAGCGGTACGAGTTATGGCGGAAATAAGATTGGGAATCGAATAACTTAATAATGATGCCATATCCGAGTTTGTGAATGCCAGTGAACAATATGAAATCACGGACAATTATACAAGAGCACCATGGGAAAGGGCTAAGAAACAATCACATAACGAGATTCGAATCCAGCATGCACGCACCAGCAAACAACCACACATCTCGGCACTTTGAAATATTACAAGTGAGTCAGCCAGTCCGTGGCAGTAGCAATCATGTTACGGTCATTCTGGCAGCGACGCTGATGTCATAAAGACTTTGCATGACGTAGTCAAACGATGACGTATCAAGGAATATATTTACTTAACAGTGCAATGTTGTTGTCTAGAGCAGTCTTTCACTTTTAAAAGCATACCAGTGGCTACAAGTGATCTTATTCCATCTTATCTGAGCCTTGTCTCAATATCTCCAAATTCGGAGCATTCCCTTTAACATTATTTTTTCACAGGAATACACACAGGAGAAATTTTCTTGTGTATCCAACTTACCTACGAGCACATCCATCTGAATTGCAGTGCTCTCATTCTGGTGGTTTTCAGAAGGTCAGACCATCAAAGGCCAAGCTAGGATCAAGGGAATGCTCCACTTTTGAAGAGATTGAAGCAAGCATCAGATGTGATGAGCTAAGCTCACTCGTAACTACTGGTATTCCTTTCAGTGGGAAAGGCTGCTGCCGACAGCATAATTTTGGTGCCCAGGAAACGCGCTCCTCAATACGTCATAATTCGATTGCGTCATCGCACCCTGCACAACACTGATCGAGAGCCAATTGACGACCGTCTTATCTCGAAACATGCTCACGAACCCAGATATGAACGACTCGACAAGTTAATTTTTCTTGGCCTTGATCGCTGCATGACCAGCGGGATGGCAGGATTTGAATGACGTTATTATGGCGTCCTGAATACCTGGGTGAGTTTGAAATAGCCATCCGAATAGCCGGCACATCTTTGCTGGCGTGTAGCTCAGAAACAACAAGCGTTTAGATCTTAAGAAGGGCAGGGCTGTAAACTACACCGAATGTTCTGCAAGATGACTACCTCATTTCAAAACCTCACATAAATGACCCCCTTTAGATTTTTATCTTTGTCACCAAGTCTTAGTCTTTGAAGCGCATACGATTTATACGTTGATAGCAAACATCTCACAGCTTTAGAAGGGCTTCCTAGCCCTGCTCTCCACTGATGTGGCTTGGTTAGTTCTTGATATCGCCAGAGGAGCCAAAGCAATATTGGCCTATCGCCTCCTATGACCTACATGACATATCACAGTCATGTCAGGTCATGTTGGGTTGGGATGCTTGTCGGGTGGACTTGTGTCAGCTTCCACTAGTTCGTGTTGAGATTACAGCTATTCAAGCTGTCTCCCGCATTGTCATAGCATGCTTAGTTGTAGTTAAAATAAGAAGGGTCTAGGTGCTGATAAACCCATATGACCCGATGCGGCTTGTAAAAGATTATATTCATCATTGCTCAGTTACACCTAACTGGCGCAATTTGGCAAGAGCGTTCCAATCACGTTTTCCGCGGGCTCCGGCGCGCTTAGCGTTTCACAACTCAAGAGGAGGTGTCGTAGGCCCCCTCAGGTAAATGAGAGGAACTATCGTGGGGCGCGAGTTAACAGGATAAGACCTGCCGCCAAGTTTTTTTAACTTCACTGGTGTCAGAACTTGCGAAAATTGTTGATTGCTTAACGTGGATTCAAAATTAATTTGTGTTTATCAGTCAGTGATTCAAATTCAAAATATTTGACGTAATGCAATCAAAAAAGTAATTCAAATAGCCTTTGCTTACTGCTTGTTTTACTCTTTCAAGTATTTTGATTTTCGTCGTCTGTAATCACACAGAAAAATGGTAATTTTGGGGAGGTGGGATTCAGCTTGCTGCACGTGCTACTACATACTGGTATCCGTCCGCCACAGAGCCTGCTAAGTGCTCGGCAAAAACATTGTGGTGATAATGGTCGGCCAGCCCTTCGAAAAATGATACAGATATTTTTAACAGGCAGGATCCTAAAGTCCCACGTCGCACGTCACGGAACAATTTTATCTCTAAGGTAAAACCATCCGGTGCCTATCGCTTCATCTTCACTTAACGTTAGCGAGACAACACTGGTGCCGAGACTTTAATGCGCGGTGGCCGCCAGACGACAGACGTGAAGCTGGGGTGCATCGGAACATCGGCATATTCGTGCAGATGCTAAAAAAAGCCGATAGCGGAGGGTGTATATGACCAGCTAGGCGATTATGTGACGCCTATAATAACGTGCTTTGCAGGCCTATGCGGCAATCGATGACCGGCGAGCCGATTGCGTAAAATTCTTCGACGAGTGTGGTGATGTCTGTGGCGGGCTTGCGCGGCAATCCTTCCCAATGCAGTTCGATGTTACACGGCCTCACAACCTGCGGTCGTGCCGCCGCCGGTGATACGAGTAGTCGCGAGCGTGGCGAGTCTGCTGTCTGTTGCACTTGCGCCAGACGCGCTAGTACGTCGTCGATGAATGAGTAAGTAGTGAAGGAGACTGCATGTAGTAAAAGTTTCGCAGAAAAAGTTTTGCATGGCAGGTAGCTAGGTAAGGTAGATGATGTTTGGTATTGGTAAGGTCCTTCCTACCTACCTAGACGTATTTCGTTTATTGAGACATAGGTGGTGATGTACCATGTTGTTGGACAGTTCATTTTCTTCCCCACGATAGTCATTTTGATTACTTATTTCCAGCCAACACCCATGGGGCTACCGCTCAAGTTCAAGAATGTTTGGGCTCATCCCCTCTCCGTTACCCGCGCCCCTTAGTATGCGTATGTTGGGGCCCACCCCTCTCTGGTGCGCGCGCCCCTCAGCATGCGTATGTTGAGACTCACCCCCTCTCCAGCACTTGTGCACCTTTGCATTCGTGTGTTGGGACTCACCCCCTCTCTGATACGCGCGCCTCTTACTATGCGTATGTTGAGGCTCACCCCCTCCCTAGCACTTGTGCGCCATCACATTCGTATGTTGGGACTCACCCCCTCTCTGGTACGCGCACCCCTTACTATGTGCACCGTCGCATTCGTATGTTGGGACTCACCCTCTCTCTGGTACGCGCGCTCCTTAGCATGCTTGTGCACTCCTCACGCCAAGTCAGTTGTAACGGCTTTGCTGAATATAACCTCGCAAAGCACATGGTCATGTTTGCCATTTCAATGTGCCTGATTGGTTTATGGATACACGCACCCACTAGTCATAATCCACTTGTTTCTTGTCACATGGTAGCCTAATGTTAAGGCCGCCTGTCACTAACATCTAGAGCGTGCACATTTTCTGTTGTCATGCTGATCGTATTTAAAACGTTAGGCACATAAGCATACAATTAGCACACTATGATACTCCCCATTAATATCTACTCATTTGGATCCCTGTTCATTCTGCCAAACGCTTGCTCATTATCGGTACGACGGTACGCCAATGTCGCCGCCACCCATCTTTGCAGCATTTCTCGCGAAGGCATTTTCAATTCCCACGCCGATTTCATTGTAATGGTTGGCGTTATAGGATTGCATAGCACGTCGTCATACTCGACGTAAAATTCTACGCGATTGGTTCGCTGGTCATGTGCCCCTGTCGACAAGATTGTCCATTATCAGTACGAAGTGAGCCCAACGTTCCGGTCGTCCTGTTGGGTATAATTCTCGTGTGTACGTTTTCACTCTTCACATCAATGCACTTAGATGATAAGCTGCATAGGCTTGCAAAACGCAGCGTCACACTCGCCGCTATATGCCAGCTGGTTATATGCACCTCCCGCTAACAGCTTGTTCATTACGTGTACAAAGACTTATCATGTTCCGGCAATCCCCGCAGCGTTACGGCCCCCGGTTAGCGGACGCGCTGCGTTGGAGTCTCAACAACAGTGACGTCACCGCTCTGCACAGAGCGGGTGAAAACCCGACTTGTGGAAAAGCCCATGCACGGCATTCTCTTCATCCAAATGCACTTGTCCGAATATTTGAGTGCAGGAACCGAATCAAGTGCCGATCTCTCTCCGTGTCGTCCTCTAAACAAGGGCTCGTTTACCGCGGCTGTTGCCTGTCTTGAGCGACGGGCCGGCAAACTTTCTCCGTTCGGGGAAGTTGGCCGGAAACTCGCTACATTTCAAACAGAGTCAGTCAGTCAGTGAAAACCTACATCGGACAGACCAGCAAAGCCTGCTGGCTCGTTACCCGTCGGGTCTGGACACCGTGGCGTCTGTCGGAAGTGCTAACATCCGTGGGCAGCAGCAGCGCGACGACACCTGCCACTCACAGCCGCCCACGAACGCAGTAGCAAGCCCCGAAGGGGCGCGAGGCACCGTGCTGTCACTGTCACGTGTTGCAGTTTTGACATCCCCAGGTGAGCCTATTTGCGTGGAGAATAAGTCCATGGGCTCCATAATTCAGTGCTGGATTTGGCGGGACTGGATCGGGGATTTCGAAAGCACCGGCTTAGACTGCATAATTTGGCCTATCTAAGTGATCTGATACGAGTGAAGATATGATGTAATTTGATCGGTAAGTGAATATGCCCGTGTATAGAAAGAATTTTTTTTTGGCGTTTTTGTGCCATTGGGCTTGGGTGTGATGGTTGGCACAAACTTCAGTGGGGTGTGATGGTTGTGGGTGTGATGGTTGGGTGTGATGGTTGGCACAAACTCCTGCTACCACGAATGGAACCGCACCAGATTTAAAAGGCAGATTCGCAGACCGTTTGGCCAGAGCTGAGATCGATGGACAACGTGAGACTAGTTCCTGGAAATAGAATCCATGAAGAGCTCTTCCTCGGAAGAGCTCTTCCTCCTGCGTTCGGTTCTTGTCGGAGAGGAAAAAGTCACGAAAGGGCAGGTATAAAACAATGAGGCAATCCCAGATTTCGGGCATGTGGTCAAAAATAAGCGTATTTCGCAATCGTTACCATGCAAAATTCGTCGCATGTACGGAAGTCTGTAAATGCTGGTAGGCCTATCACAAGACAACACATAGATCTGGGCCGGAGGTGTGGACAAAATGAGCATGTGTTGCAATTGTTGCCATGCAAAATACGTTACATGTTACGGGAGTCTGCAAATGCTGGTAGGCCTTTCATAAGACAACACATAGATCTGGGCCAAAAATGAGCTGCAATGACTGAAATATTCTAAAGCTATAGCGACAAAAATGCAAGAAAAACCCCATGTTCAGTATGATTGCGTGGTGACATGGCAACTTTTGTCTGGTTACTGGGAATATTCGTCCAAATTTTACCGGAAAATTAATCTGATCGTCTCACATATATCACAATCTTATCATTCTTAACTTGGTAATCTAAATACTGGCGGGTTTCAACGGTCTAATTCTAAACTAGTCCTCAAGTTGTGCTCGACTTTCCATCATTGTATTGTTGCTAACCAGACTGGTGATGAATGACACTAGAAGATGAAATGCATCATTTGAAATTACCAGAAAATGATTTCAGGTTGAGAAAGGTTTTCATGAGCATATCATCTTTATCTGTTTTTGTCTATATACGTATATATATATATATGTATATATATATATATATATATATATATATATATATCATGCTTATTTTTTCGTACTTATGCACCTTTTCAGATTGCCTCGCCAACAACTTAGTCTAGATCTATAACAACACTTGCCCACCCTTGATGTGCCGCCAGCTTCTGTTTGATTATCTACACTGGCCAGTTCTCGACGCCAGCAGTCACTAGAGAACTTCACGAATTGAATTTGTAGGATCCGGCCCAGTCCAGCCCAGCTTGTGCAGACCCAATCCGTCAACCAATCCGCTTTTGCTTGATTTCTCAATCCAGTTCGATTCGTCCCGGCCCATCAGAAAAAAACACGAACTAAATCCGCGCCAACGCGCTTTCATAAATAAGGACTTTTAAAATTTAACAGCAAATTTGGTCGTTTGATATTTTATATTTAAGATTTTTTAAGATTTCCATCAAAGAAAATGCGCAATAAGATGCCAGAATCCAGTGCATGCTACGATACTTAACAGAGCTTTTTTGTATTGTGGGCCCGACACACTTTTTGCTGACTGTGCCCAAAAATTAGCTAGCGCTGCATGCTGTTTATTATGACGAGCTGAAACAGTCTCATAATTTGCCTGGGGCGTGCTGTGTTTCGTCAGGCTGCCATTTTACGTTGAGCCATATGCTTTAATGACACGACGACACTGTTAGTAATGATCAATGATCAGCTCACGATTCAGCCCATGCAATTTACGAAGGATGTCATTGAACTCATGGCTAAAACCGCTATTTTACTTAACGAGCCGACACAGATCGTAGCTCACATCAATAACGACTGGCCCGTGAGCCAATTTACGATTCAGCTCGAGTCGAACACAGGTCTACTGGCGACAACTAAATTTTCCTTCTGACCGATTAGGCACATAAACCGACGGATTACACAATTTAATGAAATTGAAAATAGGAGAGGCTGAGCTGGTAGACACGACTTTCAAACCGCCGCCACCAAAATTGATTTTAATTTCCGCACGTGTCAGTTATTCTGTCTTGACCCGCACTTCACCACGCCAGGTATGCACACGCATGCTGTTTGACTAAAACAAGGTACTTTAAACTCATAAACTGATTACACACTTCGCGAGGAATTTGTGACCGACATCGCCATGGGATCAGAATTTATTTCAAATACGCTTATGTCTACATATGGACAGGTGCACGCTTGTCATGTCGGTATTGCTGGGTTTCAAGCTGGTCAGGGTAGGTTCAAGGCTCAAGATTTTGTCAAAGTATCACCACCACCATATTGAAAAAACGGAGAGCAGGGCGATGATCAGGGAGTCCCCTATATCCTCAAAACTTCCCGTCTTGTGCTATGCAAGTTCGTCAGTTATGCAAAGCTTCTTCTTCACAGCCGCAGCACGCCCCGGCTGTGACGAAGCAAATACGGTTGATAAGCCTCGTCCTGCCGACAGGGCGCGCTGTGTGATGCCTTTCGGCGCGCTGAGGCAGGTGATCCGTCCGGTCACATGACCGCCTCGGGGCGCGCTGTGTGATGCCTTTCGGCGCGCTGAGGCGGGTGATCCGTCCGGTCACGTGACTGCCGCGGGGCGCGATATGTGATGCCTGAGCACCGTTCTTCATGACCAAATAGAAGTTCATTCCTTACTTCGGGTAAGCCCAGTCGATGGATGACATAGCTACCGCCTACCCTATAACGTCACGGCCCAAGCCCATTCCTTACTTGGCCAACAGGCAAAGCAAGTGCGGATAGCTCGTGGTTATTTACATAGCAACGCATAGCAACGCCCACGACCGCATTTGCGGATGGAGTGGGGTGGATGTGGAGGGTTCCTCGAGCCCCCCAGATCTGCCATTTATAAGTTACTGTATTGCCATACGGTAGTTTACTACTGTTGGTTTGAAAAATGCATTGGTCAGACTTTATTTGCTTTCCCTTAATGATAGTTCGTCAAGGGTTTGCAGGTCACGGCATACCTAGCCGAGGCGCAGTAGGTACACTGATGTGTCAGCAATCATTGTCTGCTTAGTGATTCCGTCGCAACATGCAACTTATAGACCATTGTTACTTAACTCCTTTGCCAAGGTGGTACTGCATTACATCAGTGAAAGTATTCCTGTAGTGCAAGCTGGTTTGTTTCATAGGTCTGATTGATTATTTTTTAATTGCCAGACTGCGCAGGCATGAATTGGTGGAGGTTAACCAAGCAAACTTACAGTTGTGTGACCTGTAAGCGTGATTGTTATGCTGCATGAAAATTACATTATTAATATGGTTGCACCTATTTTCTATGTCATTTCTTCACAGACCTGTACCTTTACTGCATGCCTGACAGATTATGAACAACATGGGGAAGGTAGAGTTTTGGAACCCTGATGCTGAACAGTAAGTCATGGTGATATTATCTAAAATTTATGTTAACAGATTAAGCACTGGTATGCATTTCAGCATACCTTAGTAACAGGCAGCAGGGATGTGAGGTTAATTTCCTTGATTAATTGCTAGTGGTATTGAAGCATGTGGAAGTATAATACAGGATTATAAAATTGCCATAGTTTAACATTTTTATTGATGATAAAGGCCATATGCATAATTTTGAGCAATTTGTTTTGAGCACATCAAGCCATGGCCTGTCCTTATCTTAATTGCATTGAATCTTCTTAATGTGGCGATTATATATGCATACCTTGCCAAAGAAACATTCACTATGACCAGTGCTATGCCTGCTGTGTTTGACAAGGTGGGTGAGTTGTAAAAAAATGATGCATGCTTGAATGAAGTTTTACCCTCATGATGTAACCTAAATAGTCAATTATGGAAGGCAGTGAACAATTAATCCTTGCAATGTTATGTGCCAAATGCTAACACCTTGTGGATGATATTTGACATGCACCAGGCAACCAAACAATATAATTGTGATACTGTATGCTGCCCAAAGTAATCCCAGCAACTGGGTGTATACAAATCGTCGTCTTTCCAGATGCGGAGTCGCCAAGCTTTTCAGTGTATGTTCCTTCCAAAGACACCCCCTGCTGCTCCTTAACTGTCTGTTTCCCAAAGTGTGCTTGTGCTTATTTGAATGTAATGAACTGTCTGTTCTTTCCGATCTGCTTTCATCTTTCTCAATCGTCACATTACAACATTTAACTGGAGCAAGCTGCATGCATCATCATCTTTGCCATGAGGTGGTTAGCCAAGTGCCGTCACTTTGTGAAGCCCATGCGCTGCACTTGCAGGTTCTGTATGCTAGAAAGCAACAGTGCACCTATGTCGGTCCGTTCCACGGGGTCTGCCTCGTGGGGCTCTGCAGGCACTATGTCATCCCCTGCCCCATGCCCATGGTGTGCAATGTAGTGATTGATGCATGGTGCAATGATCAATGCAATGATAACCTCAGCCACATTACCCATATTTTTCACTTCTAAATGTTTTAGCTACTGCAGTTTGCTTTTCAGCATGCTGAAAGCACGATCAGTTTTGACTCGTGTTTATTTTTGTATGGTCTCGAAGTGGCGCTGAGTGGGGCTGAGGTGATTGTCGTCTCGGGAAGGGGTGATGATCTCCGGGGAAGGAGGAGCTCCTGTCCTCGATGAAGTGTGTGTTAGATGGGAGAAGCTGCCGCCGATGCTCCCTGAGGCCGCAGTAGAGGGGGGGGGGGGGGGCCTTTCTCCGAGAAAAAACACGAGAATCGTGGGCGGGGTCCCGGAAACCCTGCCAGTACATCAGTGAGTGCGCTGCGGTGATCGCAAGCAGCCAGTAGATGTACTGTTTGGCGATGCTTGTGAGTATTATGAACAGCTGCTATCTCCTTGCTGGGTGCATCCATGAGGACAAAGGACTCGTCAATGGCTGCTACCACGCCCGGGGAGCCGGCGCACGCTGCAAAGCCTGCGATGGTTTCGTGTAGCCGCGCTCCTATTGGTCACGCGATGGCGTCACCGCGCGCGGCAGCAAGATGCTTGCAGAGTGTTGTCAGATACTAGTGTGACCCAAATCTTGAAGTTCCAAGCTTGTCGCCAGCGGAGTGTTGGGGCACTGGTTCGGCACGATATTGCAGCGCAGGCATCACATCTTCCAACGGACGTTTCTGGTTGCCTCTGCTCTGGTCATGATAGCCATAATAAGGAGCCAGCTTTGCCTAGGGATTTTGAGAAAAAAAGCTTGCGCGAGACACGAAACTGCGATTTGAAATCTTCGTCATCATGTCCTGAAACCACGTCATGTACATAATTTTCTGTTTTGTTTACGCGACGTTGGCGCTTTGGCAGGGCCAGAACCGCTACGTGGGCGAATGCACTACCGCGTTAGTCACTTTATGGATCCAGTAACATAAATAGTTTGTCTGGACAGTATGATTGTGGGAAAGTTAATCTATGCCTTAAATGCCTTGGAATGTAAACATACTGCATAACCGTACGTCACATGTTTCCATGGATATTGTTCGGCTGTGTGTCTATATGTAGAACTCTCCTTCATGCGACTTGTCACAACATGAGATTTCTCCCTGCATACGTGCTCCCATGCAAAGCGGCTTGCATGTCTCTGCTTGCAAGCACACACGCCAAAACTCTTACATGTGTGACAAAATGCATGGACGACCTCGATTTACATGCACGATGATCTTAGCTGGCGTAAGGCGTTAAGTTACCAGTGCCTATTGAACTTCGTGTCCGTGGGATGATCGATTGCATGTGGCTACCCTCGCGCAATGTTTGAAATAATGTAACGTATTTCTGAGTCCAGGGCGATGATCTACCTTTCTCTGCCTATAATATTATCGTTAAAGTAAGTCGTTATGGTATAGGCAGCTGTCGTGAGAGATACACCTGAAGTATTTGTACTTCGAAGTACATTTGACTATCCCGACTCGTCAATATCATCTCTGCTGCGCGTCAAATGTGTTTGCTGGGAAACAGCTGATTTCACTAGCTACCACGCTGAGGAGTTACTTGAAGCGTTCTCCATGACGTAGATGACGTGGCTGTGGAACGTCATAGGCTGTTACCTGGAGGGGCGAAGCATCTGGCAGCATTTTCCCATCAAGATTGGGGCCCTGGCAGCGCGCTGAGACAGGTAAACCGCCCGGTCACGTGACTGCCACGGGCGACGCGGCCGAGCTGGGCGGCTACAACCCGGCGACCCTCCAGCCCACCGCACTGGCGTGAAGCGCGCTCCCTGAAAACGTGCACTGCTCAGCCAGGTTCGGCATTACCCCCAACGCCAGTCTGCAGTTCATACTCTATGCGGCCATGCACAAGGCCTCGTCGGCCGGGGCCGTTGTCCGTTCCAATGGAGTGTAGGTTTTCGGTGCCCTTTGTCATTTGGTGGTTTTGTCATTCGGTACCCAGCCGCCTACCTCTCATCCCCTCCCTACTTCCGAGAGCACGTGACTGAAGGTCTTAAATTTCACTTCATAAACCAACAAATGGCTTTTTCATTTCTCTGTCAGCCTCGCCACTGACACGCCTCGGCTTATTGCCTGCATGATTCAGGCGTCGCCGACTCAGACGCATCACTCCTGTCTCTGTAGGTGACGGGCGTGCTTTGGCGCTCCCGACGGGGTGCACGTGGCTGGTGTGATTAGAACAGTTTCCGATCCAGCCAGTAGCAGCAGTCTGCGGTCCAGTCACCAGCGGCAGTCTGCGTTCCAGGCACCAGCGGTAGTCTACGGTCTAGACAACAGGGACAATCTCCGATCCAGTCACCAGCGACGAGTCTCCGATCCCGTCACTAGCAGCAGTCTCCGATCCATTCACCAGCGACAGTCTCGATCCAGTTACCAGCAGCAGTCTCCAGTCTAGTTACCAACGGCAGTCCTTCGATCCACCCACCAGACACCAGTGGCCGTCTTCGGTTCAATCACCAGCGACAGTCTCTGGTTCAGTCATCAGCAGCAATCTTCGATCCAGTCACCAGCGGCAGTCTCCAGTTCAATAACCAGCGGCGCTTCGGTCCAATCACCACCGGCAGTCTCTGGTCCAGTCACCAGCGGCAGCCTCCGGTCCAGTCACCAGCGGCAGTCTCTCCCGTCCAGTCACCAGCGGCGTCTCCGGTCCAGTCACCAGCGACGTCTCCGATCCAGTTACCAGCGGCGTTTCCGTTCCAGTTACCAGCGGCAGTCTCCGGTCCAGCCACTGAGCGGCAGTCCTCCCGTGCAGTCACCAGCGGCGTCTCTCATCCAGTCACTAGCGGCGTCTCCGGTCTAGTCACCAGCGGCGTCTCCGGTCCAGTCACCAGCGGCGTCTCCGATCCAGTCACTAGCGGCGTCTCCGGTCCAGTCACCAGCGTCGTCTCCGATCCAGTCACCAGCGGCGGCCTCTCATCCAGTCACTAGCGGGCGTCTCCGATCCAGTCACCAGCGACAGTCTCCGATCCAGCCGCCAGCAGCAGCCTCCGATCCAGTCACCAGCGGCGTCTCCGATCCAGTCATCGGCGGCGTTTCCGGTCCAGTTACCAGGTTCGGCCATCCCGGGCCGCGCTCTCCGCTGCCGGCCGACGATATACCGCCGATACATAACACCGCGCTGGGTGGCGCAGCATATTGTCCGCCCAGTGACATCAATTGGCCGCTTTAAGGCCCCGCAGTGGGCTATGAGCTCGCGGTCAAAGCCACTGAGCCATTTCCGGCACAGGGACGCGACAGAGGAGCGTCACAGCGTATCCCTGGGGAGCGATCCGGGTCACGCGGGGACTCGTGGGTGTGTCAGGCGCCTGCCGGGACAGGCGGCCGGGCAGCGATCCACCCAGCTGACGGCAGGTGACAGTGGCCTCATATCGAACGGGCGATCTAAGTGCGCCGAAGCGGTGCACTTCGCATAGCCGC
>NW_023596461.1:16398232-16413136 GCF_011947565.3 Pollicipes pollicipes | reverse complement strand
GCGGCTATGCGAAGTGCACCGCTTCGGCGCACTTAGATCGCCCGTTCGATATGAGGCCACTGTCACCTGCCGTCAGCTGGGTGGATCGCTGCCCGGCCGCCTGTCCCGGCAGGCGCCTGACACACCCACGAGTCCCCGCGTGACCCGGATCGCTCCCCAGGGATACGCTGTGACGCTCCTCTGTCGCGTCCCTGTGCCGGAAATGGCTCAGTGGCTTTGACCGCGAGCTCATAGCCCACTGCGGGGCCTTAAAGCGGCCAATTGATGTCACTGGGCGGACAATATGCTGCGCCACCCAGCGCGGTGTTATGTATCGGCGGTATATCGTCGGCCGGCAGCGGAGAGCGCGGCCCGGGATGGCCGAACCTGGTAACTGGACCGGAAACGCCGCCGATGACTGGATCGGAGACGCCGCTGGTGACTGGATCGGAGGCTGCTGCTGGCGGCTGGATCGGAGACTGTCGCTGGTGACTGGATCGGAGACGCCGCTAGTGACTGGATGAGAGACGCCGCTGGTGACTGGATCGGAGACGCCGCTGGTGACTGGACCGGAGACGCCGCTAGTGACTGGATCGGAGACGCCGCTGGTGACTGGACCGGAGACGCCGCTGGTGACTGGACCGGAGACGCCGCTAGTGACTGGATGAGAGACGCCGCTGGTGACTGGACGGGAGACTGCCGCTCGTGGCTGGACCGGAGACTGCCGCTGGTAACTGGAACGGAAACGCCGCTGGTAACTGGATCGGAGACGTCGCTGGTGACTGGACCGGAGACGCCGCTGGTGACTGGACGGGAGACTGCCGCTGGTGACTGGACCGGAGGCTGCCGCTGGTGACTGGACCAGAGACTGCCGGTGGTGATTGGACCGAAGCGCCGCTGGTTATTGAACTGGAGACTGCCGCTGGTGACTGGATCGAAGATTGCTGCTGATGACTGAACCAGAGACTGTCGCTGGTGATTGAACCGAAGACGGCCACTGGTGTCTGGTGGGTGGATCGAAGACTGCCGTTGGTAACTAGACTGGAGACTGCTGCTGGTAACTGGATCGAGACTGTCGCTGGTGAATGGATCGGAGACTGCTGCTAGTGACGGGATCGGAGACTGTCGCTGGTGACTGGATCGGAGATTGTCCCTGTTGTCTAGACCGTAGACTACCGCTGGTGCCTGGAACGCAGACTGCCGCTGGTGCCTGGACCGCAGACTGCTGCTACTGGCTGGATCGGAAACTGTTCTAATCACACCAGCCACGTGCACCCCGTCGGAGCGCCAAAGCACGCCCGTCACCTACAGAGACAGGAGTGATGCGTCTGAGTCGGCGACGCCTGAATCATGCAGGCAATAAGCCGAGGCGTGTCAGTGGCGAGGCTGACAGAGAAATGAAAAGCCATTTGTTGGTTTATGAAGTGAAATTTAAGACCTTCAGTCACGTGCTCTCGGAAGTAGGGAGGGGATGAGAGGTAGGCGGCTGGGTACCGAATGACAAAACCACCAAATGACAAAGGGCACCGAAAACCTACACTCCATTGGAACGGACAACGGCCCCGGCCGACGAGGCCTTGTGCATGGCCGCATAGAGTATGACTGCAGACTGGCGTTGGGGGAATGCCGAACCTGGCTGAGCAGTGCACGTTTTCAGGGAGCGCGCTTCACGCCAGTGCGGTGGGCTGGAGGGTCGCCGGGTTGTAGCCGCCCAGCTCGGCCGCGTCGCCCGTGGCAGTCACGTGACCGGGCGGTTTACCTGTCTCAGCGCGCTGCCAGGGCCCCAATCTTGATGGGAAAATGCTGCCAGATGCTTCGCCCCTCCAGGTAACAGCCTATGACGTTCCACAGCCACGTCATCTACGTCATGGAGAACGCTTCAAGTAACTCCTCAGCGTGGTAGCTAGTGAAATCAGCTGTTTCCCAGCAAACACATTTGACGCGCAGCAGAGATGATATTGACGAGTCGGGATAGTCAAATGTACTTCAAAGTACAAATACTTCAGGTGTATCTCTCACGACAGCTGCCTATACCATAACGACTTACTTTAACGATAATATTATAGGCAGAGAAAGGCAGATCATCGCCCTGGACTCAGAAATACGTTACATTATTTCAAACATTGCGCGAGGGTAGCCACATGCAATCGATCATCCCACGGACACGAAGTTCAATAGGCACTGGTAACTTAACGCCTTACGCCAGCTAAGATCACCGTGCATGTAAATCGAGGTCGTCCATGCATTTTGTCACGCATGGAAGAGTTTTGGCGTGTGTGCTTGCAAGCAGGGACATGCAAGCCGCTTTGCATGGGAGCACGTATGCAGGGAGAAATCTTATGTTGTGACAAGTCGCATGAAGGAGAGTTCTACATATAGACACACAGCCGAACAATATCCATGGAAACATGTGACGTACGGTTATGCAGTATGTTTACATTCCAAGGCATTTAAGGCATAGGTTAACTTTCCCACAATCATACTGTCCAGACAAACTATTTATGTTACAGGATCCATAAAGTGACTAACGCGGTAGTGCATTCGCCCACGTAGCGGTTCTGGCCCTGCCAAAGCGCCAACGTCGCGTAAACAAAACAGAAAATTATGTACATGACGTGGTTCCAGGACATGATGACGAAGATTTCAAATCGCAGTTTCGTGTCTCGCGCAAGCTTTTTTTCTCAAAATCCCTAGGCAAAGCTGGCTCCTTATTATGGCTATCATGACCAGAGCAGAGGCAACAAGAAACGTCCGTTGGAAGATGTGATGCCTGCGCTGCAATATCCTGCCGAACCAGTGCCCCAACACTCCGCTGGCGACAAGCTTGGAACTTCAAGATTTGGGTCACACTAGTATCTGACAACACTCTGCAAGCATCTTACTGCCGCGCGCGGTGACGCCATCGCGTGACCAATAGGAGCGCGGCTACACGAAACCATCGCAGGCTTTGCAGCGTGCGCCGGCTCCCCGGGCGTGGTAGCAGCCATTGACGAGTCCTTTGTCCTCATGGATGCACCCAGCAAGGAGATAGCAGCTGTTCATAATACTCACAAGCATCGCCGAACAGTACATCTACTGGCTGCTTGCGATCACCGCAGCGCACTCACTGACGTACTGGCAGGGTTCCGGGACCCGCCCACGATTCTCGTGTTTTTTCTCGGAGACGGCCCCCCCCCCCCCTCTACTGCGGCCTCAGGGAGCATCGGCGGCAGCTTCTCCCGTCTAACACACACTTCATCGAGGACAGGAGCTCCTCCTTCCCCGGAGATCATCACCCCTTCCCGAGACGACAATCACCTCAGCCCCACTTAGCGCCACTTCAAGACCATACAAAAATAAACACGAGTCAAAACTGATCGTGCTTTCAGCATGCTGAAAAGCAAACTGCAGTAGCTAAAACATTTAGAAGTGAAAAATATGGGTAATGTGGCTGAGGTTATCATTGCATTGATCATTGCACCATGCATCAATCACTACATTGCACACCATGGGCATGGGGCAGGGGATGACATAGTGCCTGCAGAGCCTCACGAGGCAGACCCCGTGGAACAGACCGACATAGGTGCACTGTTGCTTTCTAGCATACAGAACCTGCAAGTGCAGTGCATGGGCTTCACAAAGTGACAGCACTTGGCTGACCACCTCATGGCAAAGATGATGATGCATGCAGCTTGCTCCAGTTAAATGTTATAATGTGACGATTGAGAAAGATGAAAGCAGATCGGAAAGAACAGACAGTTCATTACATTCAAATAAGCACAAGCACACTTTGGGAAACAGACAGTTAAGGAGCAGCAGGGGGTGTCTTTGGAAGGAACATACACTGAAAAGCTTGGCGACTCCGCATCTAGAAAGACGACGATTTGTATACACCCAGTTGCTGGGATTACTTTGGGCAGCATACAGTATCACAATTCTATTGTTTGGTTGCCTGGTGCATGTCAAATATCATCCACAAGGTGTTAGCATTTGGCACATAACATTGCAAGGATTAATTGTTCACTGCCTTCCATAATTGACTATTTAGGTTACATCATGAGGGTAAAACTTCATTCAAGCATGCATCATTTTTTTACAACTCACCCACCTTGTCAAACACAGCAGGCATAGCACTGGTCATAGTGAATGTTTCTTTGGCAAGGTATGCATATATAATCGTCACATTAAGAAGATTCAATGCAATTAAGATAAGGACAGGCCATGGCTTGATGTGCTCAAAACAAATTGCTCAAAATTATGCATATGGCCTTTATCATCAATAAAAATGTTAAACTATGACAATTTTATAATCCTGTATTATACTTCCACATGCTTCAATACCACTAGCAATTAATCAAGGAAATTAACCTCACATCCCTGTTACCTACTACTAAGGTATGCTGAAATGCATACCAGTGCTTAATCTGTTAACATGAATTTTAGATAATATCACCATGACTTACTGTTCAGCATCAGGGTTCCAAAATTCTACCTTCCCCATGTTGTTCATAATCTGTCAGGCATGCAGTAAAGGTACAGGTCAGTGAAGAAATGACATAGAAAATAGGTGCAACCATATTAATAATGTAATTTTCATGCAGCATAACAATCATGCTTACAGGTCACACAACTGTAAGTTTGCTTGGTTAACCTCCACCAGTTCATGCCTGCGCAGTCTGGCAATTAAAAATAATCAATCAGACCTATGAAACAAACCAGCTTGCACTACAGGAATACTTTCACTGATGTAATGCAGTACCACCTTGGCAAAGGAGTTAAGTAACAATGTCTATAAGTGTGCATTTGCGACGGAATCACTAAGCAGGCAATGATTGCTGACACATCAGTGTACCTACTGCGCCTCGGCTAGGTATGCCGTGACCTGCAACCCTTGACGAACTATCATTAAGGGAAAGCAAATAAGTCTGACCAATGCATTTTTCAACCAACAGTAGTAAACTACCGTATGGCAATACAGTAACTTATAAATGGCAGATCTGGGGGGCTCGAGGAAACCCTCCACATCCACCCCACTCCATCCGCAAATGCGTCGTGGGCGTTGCTATGCGTTGCTATGTAAATAACCACGAGCTACCGCACTTGCTTTGCCTGTTGGCCAAGTAAGGAATGGGCTTGGGCCGTGACGTTATAGGTTAGGCGGTAGCTACGTCATCCATCGACTGGGCTTACTCGAAGTAAGGAATGAACTTCTATTTGGTCATGAAGAACGGTGCTCAGGCATCACATATCGCGCCCCGCGGCAGTCACATGACCGGACGGATCACCCGCCTCAGCGCGCCGAAAGGCATCACACAGCGCGCCCCGAGGCGGTCATGTGACCGGACGGATCACCTGCCTCAGCGCGCCGAAAGGCATCACACGGCGTCGCTATCGGTAGGACGAGGCTTATCAACCGTATTTGCTTCGTCACAGCCGGGGCGTGCTGCGGCTGTGAAGAAGAAGCTTTGCATAACTGACGAACTTGCATAGCACAAGACGGGAAGTTTTGAGGATATAGGAGACTCCCTGATCATCGCCCTGCTCTCCGTTTTTTCAATATGGTGGTGGTGATACTTTGACAAAATCTTGAGCCTTGAACCTACCCTGACCAGCTTGAAACCCAGCAATACCGACATGACAAGCGTGCACCTGTCCATATGTAGACATAAGCGTATTTGAAATAAATTCTGATCTCATGGCGATGTCGGTCACAAATTCCTCGCGAAGTGTGTAATCAGTTTATGAGTTTAAAGTGCCTTGTTTTAGTCAAACAGCATGCGTGTGCATACCTGGCGTGGTGAAGTGCGGGTCAAGACAGAATAACTGACCCGTGCGGAGATTAAAATCAATTTTGGTGACGACGGTTTGAAAGTCGTGTCTACCAGCTCAGCCTCTCCTATTTTCAATTTCATTAAATTGTGTAATCCGTCGGTTTATATGTCTAATCGGTCAGAAGGAAAGTTTAGTTGTCGCCAGTAGACCTGTGTTCGACTCGAGCTGAATCGTAAATTGGCTCACGAGCCAGTCGTTATTGATGTGAGCTACGATCTGTGTCGGCTCGTTAAGTAAAATAGCGGTTTTAGCCATGAGTTCAATGACATCCTTCGTAAATTGCATGGGCTGAATCGTGAGCTGATCATTGATCATTACTAACAGTGTCGTCGTGTCATTAAAGCATATGGCTCAAATTAAAATGGCAGCCTGACGAAACACAGCACGCCCCAGGCAAATTATGAGACTGTTTCAGCTCGTTATAATAAACAGCATGCAGCGCTAGCTAATTTTTGGGCAGTCAGCAAAAAGTGTGTCGGGCCCACAATACAAAAAAGCTCTGTTAAGTATCGTAGCATGCACTGGATTCTGGCATCTTATTGCGCATTTTCTTTGATGGAAATCTTAAAAAATCTTAAATATGAAATAGCAAACGACCAAATTTGCTGTTAAATTTTAAAAGTCCTTATTTATGAAAGCGCGTTGGCGCGGATTTAGTTCGTGTTTTTTTTCTGATAGGCCGGGACGAATCGGACTGGACTGAGAAATCAAGCAAAAGCGGATTGGTTGACGGATTGGGTCTGCACAAGCTGGGCTGGACTGGGCCGGATCCTACAAATTCAATTCGGGAAGTTCTCTAGTGACTGCTGGCGTCGAGAACTGGCCAGTGTAGATAATCAAACAGAAGCTGGCGGCACATCAAGGGTGGGCAAGTGTTGTTATAGATCTAGACTAAGTTGTTGGCGAGGCAATCTGAAAAGGTGCATAAGTATGAAAAAATAAGCATGATATATATATATATACATATATATATATAGCTATACGTATATAGACAAAAACAGATAAAGATGATATGCTCATGAAAACCTTTCTCAACCTGAAATCATTTTCTGGTAATTTCAAATGATGCATTTCATCTTCTAGTGTCATCCATCACCAGTCTGGTTAGCAACAATACAATGATGGAAAGTCGAGCACAACTTGAGGACTAGTTTAGAATTAGACCGTTGAAACCCGCCAGTATTTAGTTTACCAAGTTAAGAATGATAAGATTGTGATATATGTGAGGCGATCAGATTAATTTTCCGGTAAAATTTGGACAAATATTCCCAGTAACCAGACAAAAGTTGCCATGTCACCACGCAATCATACTGAACATGGGGTTTTTCTTGCATTTTTGTCGCTATAGCTTTAGAATATTTCAGTCATTGCAGCTCATTTTTGGCCCAGATCTATGTGTTGTCTTATGAAAGGCCTACCAGCATTTGCAGACTCCCGTAACATGTAACGTATTTTGCATGGCAACAATTGCGACACATGCTCATTTTGTCCACACCTCCGGCCCAGATCTATGTGTTGTCTTGTGATAGGTCTACCAGCATTTACAGACTTCCGTAACATGCGACGAATTTTGCACGGTAACGATTGCGAAATACGCTTATTTTGACCACATGCCCGAAATCTGGGATTGCCTCATTGTTTTACCTGCCTTTCGTGACTTTTTCCTCTCCGACACCGAGCGCAGGAGGAAGAGCTCTTCTCGAGGAAGAGCTCTTCATGGATTCTATTTCCAGGACATAGTCTCACGCTGTCCATCGATCCCAGCTCTGGCCAAACGGTCTGCGAATCTGCCTTTTAAATCTGGTGCGGTTCCATTCGTGGTAGCAGGAGTATTCCCCACTGAAGTTTGTGCCAACCGTCACACCCAAGCCCAATGTCACAAAAACGCCAAAAAAAATTATTTCTATACACGGGCATATTCACTTACCGATCAAATTACATCATATCTTCACTCGTATCAGATCACTTAGACAGGCCAAATTATGCAGTCTAAGCCGGTGCTTTCGAAATCCCCGATCCAGTCCCGCCAAATCCAGCACTGAATTATGGAGCCCATGGACTTATTCTCTACGCAAATAGGCTCACCTGGGGATGTCAAAACTGCAACACGTGACAGTGACAGCACGGTGCCTCGCGCCCCTTCGGGGCTTGCTACTGCGTTCGTGGGCGGCTGTGAGTGGCAGGTGTCGTCGCGCTGCTGCTGCCCACGGATGTTAGCACTTCCGACAGACGCCACGGTGTCCAGACCCGACGGGTAACGAGCCAGCAGGCTTTGCTGGTCTGTCCGATGTAGGTTTTCACTGGCTGACTGACTCTGTTTGAAATGTAGCGAGTTTCCGGCCAACTTCCCCGAACGGAGAAAGTTTGCCGGCCCGTCGCTCAAGACAGGCAACAGCCGCGGTAAACGAGCCCTTGTTTAGAGGACGACACGGAGAGAGATCGGCACTTGATTCGGTTTCTGCACTCAAATATTCGGACAAGTGCATTTGGATGAAGAGAATGCCGTGCATGGGCTTTTCCACAAGTCGGGTTTTCACCCGCTCTGTGCAGAGCGGTGACGTCACTGTTGTCGAGACTCCAACGCAGCGCGTCCGCTAACCGGGGGCCGTAGCGCTGCGGGGATTGCCGGAACATGAGAAATCTTTGTACACGTAATGAACAAGCTGTTAGCGGGAGGTGCATATAACCAGCCGGCATATAGCGGCGAGCGTGACGCTGCGTTTTGCAAGCCTATGCAGCTTATCATCTAAGTGCATTGGTGTGAAGAGTGAAAACGTACACACGAGAATTATACCCAACAGGACGACCGGAACGCTGGGCTCACTTCGTACTGATAATGGACAATCTTGTCGACAGGGGCACATGACCAGCGAACCAATCGCGTAGAATTTTACGTCGAGTATGACGACGTGCTATGCAAGCCTATAACGCCAACCATTACAATGAAATCGGCGTGGGAATTGAAAATGCCTTCGCGAGAAATGCTGCAAAGATGGGTGACGGCGACATCGGCGTACCGTCGTACCGATAATGAGCAAACGTTTGGCAGAATGAACAGGGATCCAAATGAGTAGATATTAATGGGGAGTATCATAGTGTGCTAATTGTATGCTTATGTGCCTAACGTTTTAAATACGATCAGCATGACAAGAGAAAATGTGCACGCTCTAGATGTTAGTGACAGGCGGCCTTAACATCAGGCTACCATGTGACAAGAAACAAGTGGATTATGACTAGTGGGTGCGTGTATCCATAAACCAATCAGGCACATTGAAATGGCAAACATGACCATGTGCTTTGCGAGGTTATATTCAGCAAAGCCGTTACAACTGACTTGGCGTGAGGAGTGCACAAGCATGCTAAGGAGCGCGCGTACCAGAGAGAGGGTGAGTCCCAACATACGAATGCGACGGTGCACATAGTAAGGGGTGCGCGTACCAGAGAGGGGGTGAGTCCCAACATACGAATGTAACGGTGCACAAGTGCTAGGGAGGGGGTGAGCCTCAACATACGCATAGTAAGAGGCGCGCGTATCAGAGAGGGGGTGAGTCCCAACACACGAATGCAAAGGTGCACAAGTGCTGGAGAGGGGGTGAGTCTCAACATACGCATGCTGAGGGGCGCGCGCACCAGAGAGGGGTGGGCCCCAACATACGCATACTAAGGGGCGCGGGTAACGGAGAGGGGATGAGCCCAAACATTCTTGAACTTGAGCGGTAGCCCCATGGGTGTTGGCTGGAAATAAGTAATCAAAATGACTATCGTGGGGAAGAAAATGGAATGTCCAACAACATGGTACATCACCACCTATGTCTCAATAAGCGAAATACGTCTAGGTAGGTAGGAAGGACCTTACCAATACCAAACATCATCTACCTTACCTAGCTACCTGCCATGCAAAACTTTTTCTGCGAAACTTTTACTACATGCAGTCTCCTTCACTACTTACTCATTCATCGACGACGTACTAGCGCGTCTGGCGCAAGTGCAACAGACAGCAGACTCGCCACGCTCGCGACTACTCGTATCACCGGCGGCGGCACGACCGCAGGTTGTGAGGCCGTCTAACATCGAACTGCATTGGGAAGGATTGCCGCGCAAGCCCGCCACAGACATCACCACACTCGTCGAAGAATTTTACGCAATCGGCTCGCCGGTCATCGATTGCCGCATAGGCCTGTAAAGCACGTTATTATAGGCGTCACATAATCGCCTAGCTGGTCATATACACCCTCCGCTATCGGCTTTTTTAGCATCTGCACGAATATGCCGATGTTCCGATGCACCCCAGCTTCACGTCTGTCGTCTGACGGCCACCGCGCATTAAAGTCTCGGCACCAGTGTTGTCTCGCTAACGTTAAGTGAAGATGAAGCGATAGGCACCGGATGGTTTTACCTTAGAGATAAAATTGTTCCGTGACGTGCGACGTGGGACTTTAGGATCCTGCCTGTTAAAAATATCTGTATCATTTTTCGAAGGGCTGGCCGACCATTATCACCACAATGTTTTTGCCGAGCACTTAGCAGGCTCTGTGGCGGACGGATACCAGTATGTAGTAGCACGTGCAGCAAGCTGAATCCCACCTCCCCAAAATTACCATTTTTCTGTGTGATTACAGACGACGAAAATCAAAATACTTGAAAGAGTAAAACAAGCAGTAAGCAAAGGCTATTTGAATTACTTTTTTGATTGCATTACGTCAAATATTTTGAATTTGAATCACTGACTGATAAACACAAATTAATTTTGAATCCACGTTAAGCAATCAACAATTTTCGCAAGTTCTGACACCAGTGAAGTTAAAAAACTTGGCGGCAGGTCCTATCCTGTTAACTCGCGCCCCACGATAGTTCCTCTCATTTACCTGAGGGGGCCTACGACACCTCCTCTTGAGTTGTGAAACGCTAAGCGCGCCGGAGCCCGCGGAAAACGTGATTGGAACACTCTTGCCAAATTGCATCAGTTAGGTGTAACTGAGCAATGGTGAATATAATCTTTTACAAGCCGCATCGGGTCATATGGGTTTATCAGCACCTAGACCCTTCTTATTTTAACTACAACTAAGCATGCTATGACAATGCGGGAGACAGCTTGAATAGCTATAATCTCAACACGAACTAGTGGAAGCTGACACAAGTCCACCCGACAAACATCCCAACCCAACATGACCTGACATGACTGTGATATGTCATGTAGGTCATAGGAGGCGATAGGCCAATATTGCTTTGGCTCCTCTGGCGATATCAAGAACTAACCAAGCCACATCAGTGGAGAGCAGGGCTAGGAAGCCCTTCTAAAGCTGTGAGATGTTTGCTATCAACGTACAAATCGTACGCGCTTCAAAGACTAAGACTTGGTGACAAAGATAAAAATCTAAAGGGGGTCATTTATATGAGGTTTTGAAATGAGGTAGTCATCTTGAAGAACATTCGGTGTAGTTTACAGCCCTGCCCTTCTTAAGATCTAAACGCTTGTTGTTTCTGAGCTACACGCCAGCAAAGATGTGCCGGCTATTCGGATGGCTATTTCAAACTCACCCAGGTATTCAGGACGCCATAATAACGTCATTCAAATCCTGCTATCCCGCTGGTCATGCAGCGATCAAGGCCAAGAAAAATTAACTTGTCGAGTCGTTCATATCTGGGTTCGTGAGCACGTTTCGAGATAAGACGGTCGTCAATTGGCTCTCGATCAGTGTTGTGCAGGGTGCGATGACGCAATCGAATTATGACGTATTGAGGAGCACGTTTCCTGAGCACCAAAATTATGTTGTCGGCAGCAGCCTTTCCCACTGAAAGGAATACCAGTAGTTACGAGTGAGCTTAGCTCATCATATCTGATGCTTGCTTCAATCTCTTCAAAAGTGGAGCATTCCCTTGATCCTAGCTTGGCCTTTGATGGTCTGACCTTCTGAAAACCACCAGAATGAGAGCACTGCAATTCAGATGGATGTGCTCGTAGGTAAGTTGGATACACAAGAAAATTTCTCCGGTGTGTATTCCTGTGAAAAAATAATGTTAAAGGGAATGCTCCGAATTTGGAGATATTGAGACAAGGCTCAGACAAGATGGAATAAGATCACTTGTAGCCATTGGTTTGCTTTTAAAAGTGAAAGACTGCTCTAGACAACAACATTGCACTGTTAAGTAAATATATTCCTTGATACGTCATCGTTTGACTACGTCATGCAAAGCCTTTATGACATCAGCGTCGCTGCCAGAATGACCGTAACATGATTGCTACTGCCACGGACTGGCTGACTCACTTGTAATATTTCAAAGTGCCGAGATGTGTGGTTGTTTGCTGGTGCGTGCATGCTGGATTCGAATCTCGTTATGTGATTGTTTCTTAGCCCTTTCCCATGGTGCTCTTGTATAATTGTCCGTGATTTCATATTGTTCACTGGCATTCACAAACTCGGATATGGCATCATTATTAAGTTATTCGATTCCCAATCTTATTTCCGCCATAACTCGTACCGCTGCCTGTTTGTCGTGTAGTATATAGCACAAAATGTAATTCGTGTTCGAAACCTGCACCCAACACCTTAAATTGGTTGAAAACTAACTGATGTCTGTTTGTGCCACGAATCGTGCTGACAAACGCCAGACACGAATGCCGCGATGATTATAGTTTTCTTGACCTTGAGCACTACATGGGCAATAAAGTGACGGCATTCCCGTGCTATACACAGGGACCGAATACTCAGTCTAATCTGTGCTGCTTGATTTTCAGCACCATGCGCTTCTCTAGGCGCTTCGCAAGTAGTGACGATGAAGCACACACAGATCCTGTGACATCAAAATATTTTGACATCTTAAAATTTTGAGCACGAAATAGTCTGCACGAGCACCGGCATCCAGTTAGGCTTTTTTATATTCTGAGTATTAAAAATGGCATGGCTGTGGACTGCACTGAATGGTCTTCAAACGGATATTTCAGTTCAAAACCCCCATCAAAAATATAAACACGCCCTTTAATGATAACTTTAAAGCAAATCGTCATCGACGAGACCTCATTAGGAGGTACTAGATGAGCAGCCGTGAGGGTCAGATCGTCCAAGAAATCACAGGCGTGAAAATGATGAACACTCAGCTATTCACAACTTCAGTACCGTTCTCAAAGCCGTTCAGAAGTTCTTGTGGAATACCGTAGGAGCCTCTGAACAGCCCTCATTGGGTGAGGGTTAAATTTCCCATGCTGAAAAAGTAGCCTGGAATGTTGCAGCAAATTGCCGTTCAGTGTATTTTTATATTTTGATCCATGTTTCAGAAGCATTCTAATGATCCAGCTGCTTCCAGTATTCGGACAAACACCGAGACCGAATACTCAGTCTAATCTTCGTTGTTTGATGCTCAGCACTATGCGCTTCTCAAGGCGTTTCGCAAGAAACGGCGATCACCTGCACACAGATCCTGTGGCCTCAACCCGTGCATAACACATGTGGTGTTAGGAGGCAGGACAATGTTGAAAGTCGGGGTGTTTCTGTGCTCTCTCGAGGGACAGCCACCAAGCCGTTCCAACACGACTACTGCACCTGGTGCTGAGCTCTGCACGGTACAGGGCTCAGCACCATGTGCAGCGATCGTGCAGGGCCAAAAAGTATCGAGGATAAGTGGAAAATAAGTGCGTAGGAGATCCTTCTAACGCTGTTCCTCCACCAACACGCCCACGACGGTATCAAATCCTTCACATTTGTTTTGGTCCAGCGACAGTTTCTTAATTGCATGCGAACTGTTCAAAAGGGCTGTTGCCGAACACGCGGAAAACGGCAAACACGGGCATGGCCATGAAAAAAAATGCACAGATACCCATCAAATATAGGTGTGGTTGCCCGATCTCGTTTGGGATGTTTGCCTCGGAATTGGTGTTGTCTGACGTCATGGTGTGCCGGAGTTATAACTCTGGGTCAACCGGAGCGACCGTGTGCTCTAGTCAATCTTGGCGAACGACAGTATCGAAACAAATACGTCCATTCATTTTGGTACACCACCCATATTCATGAATGACATTGTTGAAACCAAACTGTCTCCCCCTCAAATTATGTTATTAAACCACTGTGGAGTGAGCCTGAAAAGCCATGCAAATTTCCACGCATTTTGACATCATCGTCACCGTGTCAGCCATGCCGCGTCCCTGGATCTATGAATGCGCTGCCTATTTCTTAATATTAGACTGAAAAATTATCCTGCAGCCCTGCCGCCATGTTACTCAGAAGTGTCACGGCTTGCACACACGTTGTCACCATGCCTGATTTGTTCATGCTATAATGAGGTTCTTATTATGCATGATCATGACTTTATTCAAACTGCGCTTATAGTGTATCGGTACAGTGATTGAAATGCTCTTCTTGCGTTGTGCCCAATGTTTTTCTTTTCTTACTTTGTCATTAACTGACACTGATGGTAGCCAAACGGTCTGATGAACTTCCATTCACCCTTCTAATGCCATGAGAATGCCTCAGAATGTTCCTCAAAATGTCTCTAAACCTACCGACCCACTGAAAATATGTTTTCGAGATAAGAATTTACGGACCTGCCAGCTTTAACATTTCAGATGCGAACGCGCGTCAGCATGCGTGTAAGTAGTCCTCTTTACGAAGATGTATCGTGCCATCATCACGCGGGCTTTTTGTTCTTAACATTTTTTCATTGTCATTCTTGACACGTAGCTAGCATAGCTTTTCAGAGAGAGGGAGAGAGAGAGAGAGAGAAAGAGAGAGAGAGAGAGAGAGAGAGAGAGAGAGAGAGAGAGAGAAAGAGAGAGAGAGAGAGAGAGAGAGAGAGAGAGAGAGAGAGAGAGAGAAGAGAGAGAGAGAGAGGGAGAGAGAGAGGAGAGAGAGGGAGAGAGAGAGAGAGAAAAGAGCGAGAGAGAGAAGAGGGAGAGAGAGGGAGAAGAGAGGGAGAGAGAGGATACAGAAAGAGGGAGAGAGAAAGAGGGAGGGACAGAGAGAGAGAGAGAGAGAGAGAGAGAGAGAGAGAGGGAGAGAGAGAGAGAGAGAGAGAGAGAGAGAGAGAGAGAGAGAGAGAGAGAGATAGAGAGAGAGAGAGAAGAGACGAGAGAGAGAGAGAGAGAGAGAGATAGAGAAGACGGAGAGACACAGAGAGAGAGAG
>NW_023596461.1:16369106-16397232 GCF_011947565.3 Pollicipes pollicipes | reverse complement strand
TTATGGCGAGCGATTAATCGCGTTTGATTACAGGCCTTTGCACAACGCGAACAACAGGAAGCTCAAAAGATATCCCTTCCTTCACCCTCTTGGAAGTACGCAAGGCTAAGATTACGTTGAAGTGGCGGCTTCTCACTTGAATGTGGTTTTGAACTGAGTTATCCATTTCCAAGATCATTCCCTGCGATTCAGAGTCAGGAGTACCAGGGGAGCGTAGCAGTTAAACTGCGCGTCTGGGATACAAGGAGCACGGTACTCAATTCACGCGGTGCCCGCCTTTCGTGCCAGGGTGAGAGACAGGCGACACCACACAGCCTCACCAGCTGAGGTCATCGTAACGCCCCAATGACATACGCAGTTCACAGCCATGCCGTTCTTAGGACTTAAACCCCTTTGTTGCTGAACATGATGTAAACGAACTTGTGCAGCCAATTTGATTTCACCTAAATATGTATGACGCCACAGAGGCATCATGTGAATATCTCGCCTCATTGCCTGTATTGTGCATGGGCAAGAACAATACGACCCCTGAAATGTTCGTATTTCTGGTGATTCAGCACCAAGTGTCCACGATAGAAGGCAATTGGTTAACAGCCAGATCCGGCTGCCGATTGTTAGTCTCGATCACGAATAGATATTTGGGCAGCTACTAGTATGACGGATGTGAGCCTGAAAATTGCATAGGCTTACAAATAGCGAAGTAACTGCGAACGCAAATACAAACATACCACCTATCAGAAATATGCATCAACGCCACATTTAGAGAGGCCAAATCACACGCACAGAACGATCGCGACACAAACTCTTCCGCATAGACCATAAACGCCACCTTGCGGAGCGAAGAAGCACCACAAGTGAGTCACTCCGTCCACTACGAGGGCAACTTTGACACGGCAAGTTTGGCAGCGACTCTGGCGTAAAAAAACATAGGATGACGTCATCAAACGATGACGTATTGAGGAAGGCATTTACTGAAATAGTAAAATTGTGTTATTTTGAGAAGTATTTTGGACTTAAAAACACACTCACGGTTACAGGCGAGCAGTTTCCATCATATCTGATGATTAACTCAATGTATTCAAATGTGATAGTCCCTTTAGCAATGTCAATTGTATCAATCCCCGGCCTGAAACAATGTCCAACGCCTGCTCAAACAATGTCCAACTCATTTCAAGAAACACAAAAGTTCAGGAAGTCCCAATTATTGAGGGCGAAAACCTTCTGGAAATCACAGGGCCTATGCATTTGTGGAATGTTCTTATCGTCAGTGTCCTCCATTATGCCTGAAACCCAAAACCAAATGTTTTTTTTCACCACATATCCACGATCTGCCCATATCCATGGTCTCCTAGTCTGTACAAGCATAATTATTCACAGATATACTGTTTTTGATGGTCTTTTGACTAATGCCGCAACCTGAATCGTACAGCCTACTAATAGCAGACTAAGTGGCAACAAGTGACATGTCTAATGCTCAGATCAGTCCCCAGACCTCCACACTTTTTCCCATTTCAACCCCTCCACCAGATTATGCATTTGTGATGCTGATCACAAACCATCCCCATGGTTATGCAAAGTTCAGTGTGACATCTCACAGACAATCTGGGTTCAGGCTCCACTTGAGCTAGAATTGCAAAGGAAAGGCAGGCATGTTGCTTTCATGGTATTTCATGGCATGGACTCAATGGTATCCAGGTAGAAGGCTTCAAAACGGATTAAAAGAACTTAATATATTTGCAGCCACTGCAGAGGAGCATATTACACTATACAACCCAGTATGTGTTTGCTATCTCCATCAGAAACACCCCCCTCCCTCCCCCTCACAAACTCTGTCAGGGGTATCTATTTGGCCCATTGGGATTGTTTTGTGGGACCTTGACTTTCCCAATGGTGAGATATACACCCTAAAACTTGCTGAGGCCCAAATCTTTTTGGCTGGTGCAGTACACCATGCAAAAATACTATTAAACAAAGCCTATCATCTCTGGTCATTACTTGCTGGCCATGAATAATGTGCTGTGCATGCATGAATACGCATGAACAACAATATGCATGAGAAATAGTACACACTATTTGCAACTTAAGGAAAAACAGTTCACTTTAAAAGCTAGGAATGCTAGAAAAAATGCCATTTATCACTAGAAAGTAGACCGAATATGATGGAAAACAACCATTTACGGGATGTTTGGCTATCAAGGCATCAGTCTAACAACCTCTTTCATCTACAGAAGATGATGCTCCCATCCTAATTCCATAGCACAGTATGCAGATAAACCCCTAAGACAATCCCTGGAAAAATATATTCCACACCTGTACTTAAAGGGAGTGTTCAACACTTATATAGGATTTTGAACTGAAATGGCCATCTTTAAGACCTTTTGGCAATGTTCAGAGCTCTGCCCTTCTTAAGACCTAAGCCCATCTAATATCTGAGCTACACACCTGTGGAAATGGGAAGAGGTATATCTCAGACAGCTTTTTCAGTCACCTTGGTATTCATGCCATCATATCACATCATTCAGATCCTTCCATTTCATAAGGCATGCAGTGATAGAGGCAGAGAAAGCATAATTGTTGAGGCATACATATCTGGGCATTCCTGGTGTGATCTCCAGATATCACAGCAGTCTTGTGGCTCCTGGTCGGTGATGTGCAAAGTATGATGACATGATGAAACCATGATGCATTGATGAGCATATTTACTTAATGGAAAATTGTGTAGTCTAAAGCAGCCTTTTCCACTTAAGAAGTATACTTATAGTTAAAAGTGGGGTTGTTTCATGATATCTGATGCTTGCTTTAATATCTTTAATGTTGAAACATTGCCTTCCATGCATTTAGAGGCTGGTTGAATGCCTGTCACTTGGGTAGTGGTCAACTTGACCCCCTGAGATCTCAGAAATTAGATAGCTACACACACCCCAGTTCACAGGATATTCTTGGCCTATATATGATCTCAATTGTGTCAAAATTTAAGGTTCTTAGGTCATGAACTTTGTACTAAATAAGGTAAAACAAGGTCAAACTGTACATTGGTGTCCAAAGTGCTCCAAGACCTTCTCATGCCAGCTCTGTGAACTTAGGGCCTGTTCTAAGCAAAAGATCACTGGTGCTTATCTATGGTCAATGATCTCCCAACCTTTTGAAGGCCATGGCAACAAAATCATACCAAGACAACTTTCATGTTTGCATTGAAAAAGCTCTACAGATTATGTTAGACAGTATGCTCTATACAAAATGTTGATCTTTGTCATTTCAGGTCTGTGACCTTTTCTAACATTAAGGAAGTCCATGGAAAATGTAAAATGTACTTACTGTTATCAAGCAACAAGAAATGAACACCTGACAGCCACTCTATGCAGGAAGCTCCAGAGCAATAAAACAGTTTGGTTTTAATGTTTATGATATTCATACTTAACTGAAGGTCAATTAAATTTATTAATTCCATTGTTGTGATACCTAAGAAGCTATCTAAGAGATGTATAGTTTCATCTAGCACTCTACTGCTGCATCTGATTGGATGATTCCCTAAAATGTCTTTTGCTGAATCCATAGCCAGATTTGATCTGCTCACAGACAGCAAACTCACCAAGTACATCTGTACTCCCTGAAACCAAGCAATCCACTATTCAATTATCTACATCTATACAAAATTGATCCTGAGAAACCTACAAGGTGGAAATATTGATCCCTCAACCAAAGCATGTGTTGAACAATCAGTATACTCACATCCTGATCCTTTCCTTTATTTTTGAAGTTTTGCAATCTTGACTTGACATTCTCATCAGAGGCCATGACACACTTGTTTGAGGCACCTGCAAGCATGACATCATTTTAGGCAAAACATTTGCCAGCAAAATTTTATGATGCATAGGTACACCTGTCAATGCCTCTCATAGCAAGAAAAACAGTGAAAATGGCAGGCAACAATACACAACCCAGAAATAACCACAACAAAAAACATGGAATCAATGAACATGTTCCTAAATTGCTCGATATAAATCCTTCACGCACTTGCATTCTTCAGATACACATATTATTTTACTACCAGGCTCAACCCACTACGACCCAGCACAACGCCCACCCCTACAACTTCGCGCAACGCCTGTCACGCTGCACACTCCTGAAACTCACTGTAACTATTCAGCATAAGAGCATTTTCATCCTAGAAACCAACAATATTTTGGACTTTATTCATAAACACAGTTGAAAAGACACATAAGCGCCAATAACGAATGCGTTTAATGATTTCTCATCCCTATGTTGACATCGCTATGCTGTGGTTTTCTGCAGTTTTGGATACATCAAAAGGTAAAAATATTTTGATAATTTTGTAAAAAATTGTTCAAGTAAAAACTTGCATATATTAACCGTTTGATCGCTCAAACCAACTATTTATCCCCGATTGGTGTAATTCATCTCTAACGAAGAAGCTTCCTTTTCGGTTGTCCGTAGCGGTGGTAGTGGTGCGCTGTGGCTGTGATTGGCAGGCTGAGGCCTTATTCGTCACCATGAAGGTCTACAAAGACATCATTTCAGGTCAGAACACGTATAATTTTGTCCAGATATCGTGGAAGTACCTGGGATAGCTGTGCTGATCGTTTTCGAAACCTGACACCATTGAACATCACGTCTCGCTTGCCGTCGCATACTCCTAAATCTAATTCAGGGGCATGAGTCAACCGCTTCGTCGTTCAAAGGTCGGGTTGATTGTTCACTCGGATCACCTTAGGCAGGTATTTGGTGTTTTTGTGAGGGTGTCCAGGTGTTAGCCCTCTGTACCCCTTTGTTTTGATGGTTTTGCTTTCCCCTCTGGAGAATTCGTCTTTGCCCACGATCTCATAATGGTGAGTCATAATCATAGAATGACTCACTGTTGGCAAAGACATTGAAATTGGTGTGCTCTTGAAAGGTCAGGAGTTTTATGGTTATTTCATTTTGTGTAATTTATTCCAGGCAGCCTGCAGATTATTTACATTGTTCCATGTGCTCAGTATGCACAGTTTGATCATCAGTGGTGCTTTCAGTGTATGGATTTTAACTCCATGAATTTTTATGTAAAGAAAAAGTTAGTATCAGCATGACCTTGAAAAGCAGGTATCAATGAATTATGAAATGGTAGCCCTATAAAGTACCATCTGCTCTATTGGTGACATTTTTATGACACTGGGTGATTTGAGGAATAAGGTTTCAACCCCATGTCATTTGGGATGTGCATATATGTGTATAGGCCCAATTTGCATGAAATGATTGTTACTTTTTTACAGTAGAAGGAATGTGTGTGATGGTTATTAAGGTATACGGTGATGCTTTCCTCGACATTTAATAATTGCATAAGAGAATTTCTCATAAAAGGTGGGCTTGCCACCATATGCTGGCGCCAGCTGTAAACAGTACGTTCCGGAATTGAGGTGATAATTGTGACTGAAGAGTAGGGTGTATATTATGAGCAAAGAAGGATAAGGCAAACAGGCATTTAAGGTAGTACTTTCCATGCCAGTATTCATGATACCAGCTTATTAAACAAGTCAATTTTAGTGATTTCTTCCAGTATAAAAAACATCTTGGGCATGACAAAGTCACATTTAGCTCCTCTGCAGGATAGTTTTCAACCTACAAAAGGTCATCCACCTCCTTTGATACATTCACACAACCATAAAATCAAACTGGCTGGTTGCATACATCAAACTCAGCCAGGCTTAATTTTGCATAATTTGGAACTTATGTAGTGTTAACTGGCAGAAATTACCTTTGCAACATCATATTTCCTTAGGCACTAGCGCTATGACCTGAAAATTTTCAGCCATGTATTAAACTAAGTAGTCAGATTTATGATGCACACACTGGAATTTTTGCTGTGATGTTGCCCTTGATGTTGCTACCGCAGTGTTGGAGATTCCCCCAAAAGTCCTGGTAGCAGAGTATTAATTTGCCAGACTGGATTGCAAAATTTTCTAAGGGATGTGAGTCATGACATTTTAGTTAGGTTGTCTTTGGGAGATTACAGTACAGTGGGTGGTACTCAGTGAAACACCATTTTCATATGCATTGAGTCATGCGAAAGCACTTCAAATGAAAGAAGACATTGGTGTTAAACATGACACACTAAAACAAGACAGTCTCAAATTCTGTAACATGAAACATATGTGCATATGTATATAGAGCTTTGCAAGCTGTAAAAAGGCCTTCCAAAACAAGGATCTAGGCAAGTCTTTTCTCCTGAAGTATTGCTGTAAATTGTAGGCATCATATGGGTTCTAACAAAGTCACCAACAAGTTGCTTAGTGAAGGTGCACAGTTTTGCAGAATAAGTTTAGAGCTGGCCAGAGTAAAAGGAACAAGACATTGCCAATGAATGTCCACAGATGGCCACCCACTCAGCTCCATGTGGAAACTGGTTTTGAAAACAGCAAAACCTTCATGCCCTCCATATTCTAATTCCTGGACAACACATGGTGCCTGGGCATGCCTCAGCTCGACAATAAAGACGGGCAGCACTCTCGACAGATTTACCTCCACAGCACAAGTACATTGTCTGACAGACCCATCCAGGCTGGCCAAAATGGATCGGAGCTGCTCTGCTGACTCTGGCAGATAGTACTATGTATTAATGGATTTTATTTGCTTTAGCTGATATTGCAAAATGTCATCAATTTATTGGTATTTTTATCCACAATTTTTTTTCCTTCACTTGCTTGATCAAAGTGATGTGCTCATGTTGCTCTGGTCTCCTGGTGTTTTTTTTTCGTTGCCAGAGTTAGATGGCTATCAGAGACAGTGTTAGGAATTCCAAAAAAGCCAAGCACAAATTTTCCATGGTGGAGTACAAAATTATCCAAGTGCTGCAAGTCATTACAGCTTTATTTAGGTCATCTTCAGGGGCTAATAGTACAATGGGTGGCATTCAACAGAAGTGCCATTTTTCATACACAGCAATTCACATAAAAACATTTTAAATGAAAGGAAACATCAGTATTAAACATGACACACTGAAACAACAGTGTCATACCCTGTACTATGAAATGCATGTGCATACACATTGGTTTGCATTATATGAAAGGCTCTGTGTATACACTTTCCAAAATGGAGGGTAATCACGCATCAGGCTCATACACTCCAAAATGGAGAGTGGCTACACACCGGGCATATACACCCTCCAGAATGGAGGGTGGGTACAATATGCACAACCAGACAAAAGTGGAACACAAAAATGCAAATGAACATGCCGCAAACGGCCACCTACTCATGCTCCACCACAATCACGCTACTCAAGCTCCACCACGGTCACGCTACTCACGCTCCACCGGCTAACTGGTTTTAAAAACAGCTCAATGTTCATGCCCTTCACCTACCCACTCCCGGTCAACACACGAGACCCTGCACATCCCACCCGAACTATAGAGACAGGCAGCACTCTTTACCGATTTACCGACCCAGTAGAAGTGCATTGCCTGACAGACGGTGCAGGCCGACCAAAAGGGATTGGAGTCGGTCACTCCGCTGACTCCGGCGGATAATGCAAGGTATTAATGGATTTTGAAGAGCTTCAACCGATATTATTGCAAACTATGATAATTTAGGTTGCAATTAATTGATGTTTTTGTCCTAACAAACCCTTCTCCTTAATTTGCTGGGCCAAAGTTGTGGGTTCATGTTTTTCTGGTGTCCTGGTGTTTTTACCGGAGTGAGATTGCTGTCTCCGAACAGTTTTTTTGGCCATTTATAGCAATGTGTTTCGACTTAAAAGAGTATTTTGTAGAGCCTGAATTGCCAACTTTAATTTCACACCCTTAAGTGGCAAATTTAACTTGGTTCAAATCCACAGCTGCCATAACATTTTTGCACTCTGGATACCAGAAAGTGGCCAAAAATCCAACCACATGGCGGTTCTGGATGAGTACAAGCACGTCCTTCGTAATCGTGATGTCCATCGGTATACAGTTTCCCCCCCATATGTTTACAAATCGGTTCAAGGTTTGAGCACGAGCAGAATATTTATGCTCTTGACAAATCAGTCACGAGGAGGCGAATCATGAAAACCAGTTGGAGAGTTTTTCTACATTCAACCTCCAACCGGAGCTGGAGGGCAGGCACAAGCCACTGAATAGTTGAGATGTTTCCGACGCTGAATTGCAGGTGATTTTCTTATTTACATTGCAACACAGGCTGCTTGCTATTAGGAACCTTAGTCTGGTGGGTGCAAGATTTGTGCTCTTGCAGATATCAATACATGGCTCGTGATGGGAGCAGCAAGTCTCAAGCTGTTGCATGTTCTGTTTTTATTTTGTCCTGACATGAAGAGGTAAAATGAGTTTTTCCAACAGCTGTTCTTGTTGCATCATGCTAGAGTACAAAATATTTCATTTTGCTTAGTCAAAATCCTGGAGTACAAGATCTCCTGGTATACATTATACCAGGAAACATCAAGTTTTCCAATGCTTGTCAGGGATGATATGAGATGGCCCAACACTTGTTTGTCTTTATAACAATGTTTTTTGACTAAGGATAGATATTTGTAAAGGTTGAATTACTAGCCTTAAATTCACTCCTCTAAATGTCACCTTTAACTGGGTTTAAATCCCCAGCTCCCCTACATTTTTGTACCCTGGATACCAGCAAGTGGTCAGGAATCCGATGAGAGGCATTTCTGGACAAGTACAAATCAGCCTTTATAATTGTGAGGCCCATTTCTATACAGCTTCTGTCCAAATGTTCACAAACCTGTTTAAGACATGAGCATGAGCAGATTCTTTATGCTCTTGACAAATCAGTCACGAGGAGGTGAATCATTTAAACCAATTGGAGACTTTTGCTACGTACATTCTCAGACCTGAGCTGGGAGGTGGGCGACAGCCACTGAATAGTTGATATGTTTCCGATGCCAATTTGTGAGTGATTCTCCTATTTGCATATCCATGACATGGTGCAGTGGTGGAGTGTGAGTAGGTGGCTGTTTGTGGTAGGCACTTGGGTTTTATGGTTTTTCTATCACCACTTGTGGCACCCTTGACAATTAATGTGGTTTGTCATTAATGGTAGGTTAAATTATGTTTAGTTTTGTGTTGGTCTGCACAGGTCATATGAATTGAGAGCTTTGCTAATCTACTGACTGGTGCAATGGTGATATTTGTTTGTCATTTTCCAGCATTGTTTAAAGACAACTCCATTCAGGATTCACACTTAATTTTTTGCATTTCCATACACAACTTGTTGTATACTTAGGTGGTAAAACAGATTGCTTGCTATTGGACATCTAAGTCTATTTGGCGCAAGATTTGTGCTCTTACAGATATCAATACATGGTACATGACAGGAGCAGAGAGTCCGGACCTGTTGTGCCTTCTGATTTCATTTGGTTATGAAATGGAGGTAAAATGAGTTTCCAAAAGCTGTTTTTGTCATGTCATGGTGGAGTACAAAATGTTTCAGTTTACCTAGTCGCTATCTTCAAGTACAAAATGTAGTTTACATTATACCAGGAAATGTCAATTTTTCCAACACTGGTTACTGTATACTGTGGTCACTGTTACATCCTCCATCATGTAATCCAAGAGGTTATGTTGACTGGTGTATACAAGACCTTATCTTGCATAAAACACTGGCATCAATAAACAGCAGAGTATTAAACTCATCATATAACTTATTGGGAATGCACATGTGCTTCCACAGTCACAATCAGCAGATGACGTTCGAGAATTGACCATGATTTCTGCCTAGTCCATAGCTGCACTGAGCTGATCAGTTGCAGTTGGTCCATGGTCCCCACCCTAATATGACCAGTGGTTCTGTGAAGTAACAGGGCTATGAGCCAGCTTGAGAGCACACAACCACTGGAATCATGGAAGAGTTATTTGTTGGAGTCATGGGTGCTTCTCAGAGGCTGACTGGAGTGTGCTGCCAATGTTTGTGTGTCATCAGCTGGTGAAAAGATGTCAGCTTTGGTAGGACTGCCAAACAGCACAGCACACAGGTGCAGTAATATCTGCTACCAGCACCAGATGACAACATGCATAGATGGGTGTTTGAATCAGTAGCCAAAGACTTGGGTTGTAAAACAATTGGGACTCCAACATGGCTCCAGGTGGCTGCAAATGCCATTCATTCACTCACAATGCACATTGCATTTTTTAACTATTGACAGTAGGTTGGCCTGCGAAACATCATTTTTGTCATGGATCAATCCTTATGTGCAGACATTGGTCACATTGTGAGAGGGTAAGAATGTACCATGGCATATTTTGTAATTCTAAGTGTCTTGCAATGCCTGGGAACACCTTTCCTGGAACTAGCTTTGAATCCCGACATCTCCTGTACAACTGCAGTGTTTCTGATTCTGCACTTTCTATTGTTTTTAGCTTACATGCTAGATGACCACCGCAATTTGCAATTCTTTAACATATAGCCACCATGTGAATGCAACAACATTCCAAGATATTGTGGACCTTGCAATTTTAGGCACCAATGTGCAGGACAAAAAACTGACATGGGTTCCACGAGCACTTCACAAATTTTTGGGTGTGTAACTCCTTTTCAGTAAGCCCAGATATTTGGAGATGCTTGCAGGTTGATGGCATGACTGTTGTTCACCCCCTCATCTTCCTATTTGTCTGTTCTTATGATCCCCCTGGCCTGGTGTATGTGCTTTTGATCTGTAAAGGCATGATTGTCCGCGTCTGCATTATGTGACGATCTTTTGTTTCCAGGAGATGAGATGTTCATGGACACCTACACCTACGAAACGATTCATGATGCCGTCTACCGGGTGGAAGGCAAGGTAAGAGCTGTCTTGACTAATCTTGTTAACCATATCGAGAGTCATGGTCATTGCAGTACAAGAAAGGGTGTATTACAGTGCACCAAAAATATTCTTTTCTACGTAATATCATGTAGAGTTTGCCGGAGGTGTTCGCAGTGTGACGCGCGTTCTGTTCACATATTCATAACTGTTGTGACGATAGCTGCGTATGCATAGGCACTGAGATTTTCGTTGGCAGGTGCTAACAATACTTCTGGCAATGGAAACTGATTTTTGCTGTATTCAACATATAAAATACCTTATTATTCGTCGTGGATCTTTGGTTTGCAAATTGTATTGCATTGTATTCCTTATGATGGAACCTATTGCGCCACTTTGCCTTACTTCGATCAAGTATCGGAAAACGATTCTGCGCGTATGCAAAGATTTTACGGGAGGTGATGTAGAATCTTTGTCGAACGGGTCGCTGTACACCAGGAGACGCAGAATCCATTGGGTATGACGTCATAAGTGACGTTGACGGCATTTATTTTTCGTTGTCTGGGTCGCTGCAAATGCACCGTAAATTGTAAGCACGCAAGTTTCGTTTTTTTTGTTCTTTTAAATTGTGGGAAATACTTGTGCCACCTGGCAGGGGAATGACATTGCAGTTACAAGGTCGCTTTTGTGGTTGGGGAATGGAGGCAAACATGGTTTGTTTGTCTTGCACTCCGCAGACTCCGCATCAGACTAGGCCTCCACAAAATGGCATTTGAGTTCGCTGGATGAATTGCTGTGTTGTGTATTATGCTGCGGATGTGTTTTATGTGTATTTCAAGGTAGTAAACAAAGGTTTTGGCGTGACATGGCGTAAGCAGCACATGATAATACAGCGATTATGGTTTGGTACTGTCCGATGCAGTAGGTTTTCGGTTTCGTGAGAAATTTACGTATATCATACAAAACAAGCGAACAAGACTAACCCGGATTTGGTCCCGCCTTTCTGACTTCGTTTTTTCAGTCTCCTCTTGTTTACTCATCACGTCTGATTTATGCGCGTCAGTTTGCGTCATTAGGCCACGCGGACTCGGTGGGGACTCCTTTCGACGGACGTGAGTTGTGCCCTGAAGCCCTGACGTAGCAAAATTGCACGCTGGACCACGGAAGGACTTGGGTTCCCGGGTCCAGATCCAGTGTACCGTGTACCCGTGCACCCGTGTACCGATTGGGTGTCTGACGGGGTTATGCCGTACATCGTAACGTCATGACTGCGGGTTCACATAAGCCGTTATGTGGACATGCAGTGGGCCACGGAATAACGAGGCTTAGCATGGACCGTGCTGGATGATAACGGGAGAGGGGGGAATATAAGATTTTCCACTGACTGCGGACGAGCAGAACTGATATATGGGCGGGTTGGTTTGGATGGTTGCGCCCAGCTTGCTCTCTGCTGGACGACTTCGGGGGGGGGGGGGGGGGGGGTGCTGCCGACAGTACATCACGTACATCTGTCACCGCCGGCACTGCTTCACGTGCATTGGCTGCTAACAGCAGTATGTGACGTACCTAGTCGCAGCACATGACTTGCGTCGCCCGCTGCCCGCAGTACATCACGCGCAGCAAGGTGGGCGAACTGGTGCTGGACGGTGCCAACCCGTCGGCCGAGGATGCTGAGGAGGCGACCGACGACGACAACGAGTCGGGCGTGGATGTCGTGCTCAACATGCGCCTCACCGAGACCGGCTTCAGCGACAAGAAGGCTTACATCTCGTACCTGAAGGATTACATGAAGGCGATCTGCACCAAGCTGGCCGAAACCAGCCCCGACCAGGTGGACACCTTCAAGAACGGTTCCAACGCTTTCATCAAGGAGAAAATTGGCAAGTTCAAGGACATGCAGTTCTTCCAGGGTAAGTAGTGGCTGCCAGTGGACTATGAGGAATTGTGCCATTCGCCGTTTCCCTTCAGTTCAGAGTACGTGCAAAGTTCAGTACCAGGGAGCTACGTCATTTCAGTTGCACTGCGCTGCTCCACCATTTGCGTGTCTGTGTTAATGCCTGTTGTTTGCATTTCATGTTGAGAGATCTGAAGATTTATCTGTCTCCCGGCCCACGCGAGTTCCGCCTATTTGCTGACTACTTTCTTTGTGGCAGGCGAAGGCATGAACCCGGATGGTATGGTGGCCATCATGCTGTACGAGGACAAGGATGGCTCGGAACTGCCTTTCATGTACTTCTTCAAGCATGGTCTAGAGGAGGAGAAGCTCTAAATCTAGAAAGTGTAAGTGACGCGTTCCCTGTGGGGCACTTCGGTCATGCACTTACGTCGTCGATGTTTTGATGTATTATCTGGTGGCCGAAGCGACATCCTATCTCGAGACCAAAGTGTGGTAGTTCCAAACGGTAAGCGACATCTGAATGGCTTGGTCGAGTGTCGTTGCGGGCGGCCTCATGGTTGCGGTGGACAATCATGGCTTTAAAAGGTACTCACTTTTAGTGATTTGTACTATCATGACTACGGATGTCATAAGGTCTGAATGTAGTGTTTTGGAACATGCTGATGCAGGTGGTTAACGTAACAGCTGTATGCATAAGCGAACGTCATGGGGCTCCTGCGCAGAACTCGACGGACACGACACTACCAGAGGTCACAATGCTTGTATTGTGTCATCTCCATTCACCGTCTGTGATGAGCCGCATTGTGCAGCCGTGTTCCGGGTAGAGGATGCCACTAATGTGACTGGTACCGAAAATGTAGGTTTTACGTCATAGTCGAACCCGCGGCTGCGTCTGTGCACCTCGTCATAGCCGAATTGGGGAGATGACTCAATGTATGCATTAGTGTGTTGTTCAAACATGGCCTTGATTATTGAAGGGCTCTTCTACCTTCGACAACCATGCTCCAGATGAACTAGAATACACGTTGACCGATAGAGGCTGGCCCTTAGCTTTGCCATTTTGTGACAGTGTGTCAGAATGCAAAACTTTTGACTGAAAATAACACCGTTGACGGGCGGGTTGGGGCTTTCAATTTGTAGCGTTGTTGTGGTGGATGCCTGTCTGTCGCCATGCACATTTCGTTGAGGGAGTGTTGGCGAGCATGTAGGCACTAGTACATTTCGTGTCGATTTTTGTAAGAAAAATCGACAGGACAAAAGACGCTAAAAGGCAAGAAAGCTTGGCAAGTGTCACGACAGTGAGCATCGCCATTGGGCAGTAAGTATGACCTACAGGCATCGGGCAGGTCGTACCTAGGCAGCATCGTTATTGCGCTATGGACGCTTGTATGCGTCTTGTAGAAATCACATTCTGAAAATAACCACCGGTAGGTACTGGCTAAACTGGAACAGCTATATGTGTTAAGGGTCTTGTTTTTCTCAACATAAATACCACTAACGATGGCGAACCAGAAGCTCGCCACCTTTCTTGCGCATAACAATTATTGGGACTGGTGAGGTGATGAGAGATCGGTGGGCGTCCCGCACAGTACGGATATTTCTGATACGTTCATCAGTGAATATGACATATAAATATTGAATGGCATTGTATACCTATGTCATTGTGGATTTCAGATTCGCGCAGGGCGTGTACAATGGTTGTACGTTAAGAGCTGACGTTTAAAAACCGTGTTGAGAGCGGTTACTGAAGAAAGTTACAATATTTTCTTCATAAAACCTCTGAGCCATCTTATCCTCATCCACGTGCTGTCACAGCCGCGCATGATTTTGTGGGATCGCTCCATTATTGTGCATGCACCAGTGTTCCGGGCTTGTTACTTTTGTTCCGCGGTCTCTTCGTAGAATAGATTTCGCCGTTGTAAGATGATTGTTGCGCGCGTGAAAGTGACCCCAGGTGTGCAGCGGGCGCACATTTGGCACGGAGAATGTGATGGGTGGTGTCTGGCTGACCAATGGTGTCTTCCTGTCGGCAGTGGGCGTGCCACCGCTTCTGTCATGCTTCTGCGGCCGTCCTGCCATCGCAGCGCGCCCGTGCCCTCTCAGCCAGCGAAGACCGGCGACGAGCCGTCACCGCTACCGGGGAGCCACTCAGCGCCGAGTCGCGCATGCGCGTCAGCCCCCGTGGACAACCGCCGCACGATGCTGCGCAGCGACGTTTTATCGAACGTGCGCGACTGAAATATTTTATTATTTATACAAAACGAAATAAAGATCCGACAAATTGTCAAGTTGTTTTTTTGGTTGTCTCGCACGTTGAAGGAACGCGAACGGATAGCCTTCCGCGCGACAGAGTGGCATAGTCATTCTCGTGTTTTGAACGTTTATGTTGCAGTTATGGCGTACTATTTTCCTCCGTATTTCCTTTCCCGCTGACCCGGTTTACGATGCCCAACTAGGTTCGACTCCCTATAATCCACTGATTAAGTTGCCTACGTTGTCTGCGCGTGCCGCCGTCGCTGCCGTGGACTTCCGCACAGCCCGCAGCGAAAACGTAACTGCTAAAGCCGTTGTATCGCCGTTGTTGAGAGGGACGACTCGCCGTGCGTGCGTGACTGACGTGATCACGACCATACAGGCGTGTGACCTACGTCTTCGCTGGCATTTGTCTGGCCCTCCACGAACGAGTAGTTTCCATCATCAAAACAGATTTGTTGGAGTGTTCGGACTGGCTGGATGGGGCGGACGCTGGGAAGGATGGTGCACTGGGGAGGAGGGAAGGGATAGAAACCTTGGCGATATGCATCTCCAAAGCGGTCTGCAGTCTGCGAGTCCAAGCAAGGCGACACCACTGTGCGGGAGTTGGCGGGCGGTAGGGCCTCGAGGCCCAGCCACCTGTTCAAGGTTTTCACCAAACGGCCCTGGCGGTCCGGCGAGAGGCAAGGTTTGCATTAAGATGTGTTACCCGGTGGGGTTTTTCAAAAAAACTTCGCGCTGATACTATAGTATGGTAGGCCTTTTCAGTAATATGCATGCAAAGTTTGCAAAGAGGAAGCAAAATTTTGCCAAAAACAAACCTCACGCTGTGCCAGGTTGCGAAATGTTTGTACCTCCGGGCCGTTGACGCTTTCAGGCGTAGGAGACAAGTTGTGCGGTGAGTCGTATTTTGCGATGGGCTTCGTGAGGCTAACCCCACGATCCCTGGCACGAAAGCGACTGCTGCAGCCGAGGCGTCCTAAACCCAAATACCATCGAACGTGCACCGAGACTGTGGCTTATTTTGAACGGCATTGATTGACGAAGCTCAAATGGTCATTGGTCAGCCCGCGACGTTTGGCGCACGCGTTGCTCCACCCCTCGAACAGAGCCAGGCGCGGAGCGCGGGCACGCGTCTGCGCTGCACGCGCTGCCTGCTGCGAACGGCTCCAAAAACGCCTTAGCAACGCGAGGAACAAAGCGGTGATGCGGGAGGAGTTGCTGTACTGGGACGCTGCCTTAACTCAGCACGAGTTCGTGGACGCGGTGCTGAGCGAGTTCGTGAAACACTGATCGAAGCCGTGCTGAGGATGTGTCGCCAAACGCGCCAAGTGACAGCCAGGTGGGACGATCAGTTGTGTGTCAGCGTTATTCAAGCAGGCATCACTTGGGAACGGAACGAGACATGCAGCCAAGCCGGATTCATCAGAATCACCTCCGAGTGGCGGAGGCACTTTGAAAAGAAAGCTGTCAATTTACAATGACAGTGAACAGCATTCCAGAAATGCTGGTAGACCCGTTCTTGTTCATGAAGTAGCTGCATGACTCGCGACAGCTTTCTGGAGACGGGGCGGGGGGACATCAACCCTTCCGAGCTTCGAAAAATACTTAAGAACCGTGACAGACTGGTTTACCAAATTATCATTTCCTTAAAAGCGATCAATATGACATTCTGTATTTTACCAAGGTTTCATTGCCAGGTCGCGCAGCTGAGTTATGACGTCATGAGATCGGGAATTTTTGCATTCACAATTGAGTTATGCAAAGATATTCTGTACCAAGGCGTAGAAACCTTTAAAAAGGTGGGGGGGGGGGGGCTAGCTTGGTATACTTCAGGAAGTTTGTCTTGAGAGCAAACCCGATGATCGGGGGGGGGGGGGGGCAGAGATGGAGGCTGTTCTCCGCTCTTAATTCACAAGAGATTTAGGAAATAATTCAATTTCATGACCGCTATGCTAGATATACATACACAGCTTTTTCTGACTGGTGCACAATTTTGTCTTTCTGACTCATCTATACCATTCGGCAGATAAGGCTATCCAGCTTTTCAAGATTTGTCGTCCATTTCAACATTGTCTTTCCCGGGGAGACAAAATTCCACGGGCGGTCAGGCATTTTGGGTCATTGGGAGGGATCTGTCTCCACAGGGTAGATGCCAAAATACGACCTGGAGAGAGGCTAGTCAGAATTTTTTGTGCGAATCGATGGTCCATTGAGCACTGCAGTTTCCATGCGCCTAGATTTCGCCTAGGGCTTTCAAGAGATAAGATTTGTCGCATCATTTTATGCGGAAAAAATCGGAAGCTTGAAATACGAACTGCCAAAAAAACGTGACGATACGATAAAGCTGGAGTTATTCCTGTAAAAGATTAAGTCACAGAATGAAGGCCCTGCTATTATATATTTCTCATTTGAGCCCTGCTCCCGTCCTCCGTCAGCGGCTACTGCCCTGCTAGGCTGTTTCCCGCAAGGCTGACTGCGAACTGATCGTATGGCCGCTCTCCTGCATATCTATGAATCAGCATTATTACCTATTCCTGTGTAAAACATGTCTTGGACACCTGCAACAGTATCTTTTTACGAATTATATTTCCTTACAACACACTACCGCAGAAAAAAAAACTTAGGAAGCTGCCTGCGTTGCTATGCATTGGTCCAGCGGACATGCAATTGCCCATCATTCAACGTAACCGACTTCGTCTGGTTTTTACGTACACGCGGACGTAGCCAGAGCCCTGGCAAGGCGAAACACAGGTCCAACAAAAGCCCCTCATATGGTGACTTCCCCCAAAATCTTCAGATATGTTTGTTTGTTAACAAGAGACACGGTTTTCTTCGATGTACTTTTTATTGTTACATTGTAAACAAAAAAAAAACAGAAGCTATCGTGAAATCAATTCTGTTTACATTTTGAAGTCAATAACTGCAGGCATCAGGCGTTAAGCGACTGCATGGAATAAATCACCAGTGCTTTTCATTTACAGTTGCTTAGTGGACTCTTTCTAGAGCGATTTAATTCAGAAGCTTTGTCAGAATTTTTTTGTCTGGGTTCTACAGACATTAAGGACATAGCTAAGGTAGATTCTAGATCGATATGTTTGAACGAAATTTGAAGATGAACATGTCATTGTAGATTTGATGGCCAACAATGTGTATAAACAGCTATATTTGTCCGCAATTCTTCAACATGCAGCCAGAATCGGTCAGTGATGCAATTTATGTGACATGGTTTTGAACAAGCGTGCTCGCAAATTTGACCAACAAAAACCTCGACGCCAGCCGTTGCAGTCTCCATTAGTGGCGTGGCTTTGGTCCAGCAGATAATATTGAGCAGTGGCCAACGATTGGACGAAAAGAATGGCGCTTCTTAGAGAAATATCTCTGAACGCTTCCGGATATAAAATCTTGCATTTTAAAGGTAGTCTGTGCGCATATTTCACCTGTGCGATGTTAAAACTGATAAAAGCGGACTGGCTCTTACAGCACCGGGAAGTGGTGCTGAAATCCGGGGGTGGAACTGGAAGAGAAAGCGTATGATCTCTGTTTTTCGTGTTTCTGTAACTATTAATCTGTCTAGAAGACAGATTTACACGGCGCCCCCGCTGATGTCCTTGCAGGCCAACGTCGTTCGGGTTTACAGAAGCTACAGCTCAAGCCATCGCTGTCCTTGCTCCTAAGGTTGCGGGGGACATGTTCAAACCTTTTGATGTGATTGGCTTCACTAGTCCATTTTGGAAAAGAACGAGCGTTTTCAGGCAAACATGGAATGACGCTGTTCATCTTGTAACTCATTTCGACCCTTTTTATTCAACAAAAATGGGACCTCGTATTTCTTTGCAGGCAACAGACCCTTGGGATAGAACACCAGGGGACATCATTGTTTGCGGTCAAGAGCTGAAAGGCCATTCCGTCCGATCGCAAAGTGTCTTCTGGCTGTCATTCTGGTGGCACGGGGTGGGATCTCTTGGTCGATGCGGAGGCCCTTGGAGGGATATATCACATCATACAATTCTCCTTCCTGACGCGGGAGGCCTTCTGATTCGCGCAGTTGGCCCCGGATCAACACAGGAAGCCTCATTGACACAACAACATCCGTGATCGCCGCAGGTGATCCAACAAATATAACATGGACTCCAGTTCCAGATTTTGTTTTCACTCTTCATAGATATTGAAGACCCTCTGAACGAAGATTGTTGATCGAAGTGGGGTCCCAGATTTGTATAAACATGGATAGACCATATTCGTCTTAAAATACGCAAGATTCAGTCAGAATGTGTTACTGATAAGAACTACGTCATATGGTTTTGAACATGCGCGATCGCAGGTCTTGCGACATCGGCCCCGACGCCCGGCGTTGCAGTCTCCATAGGCCGCGCGGCGTCGGCCGCGTGACTGTGGCACTAAGCAATGGCCAATGAGCGAACGAAAAAGATGGCGCATGTTGAAGAAGATGGCTGGTGAATTAGGTAAATCGGCGTGCATGTTTGAGTTAATGCAAAAGCAAGCTAAACACAACCTTAATCTGCAAAGTTAGAAGGGGCGGTTGATACTGCTTCCCCCCCACCTTGAAAGCTGAGGGCCATGCCCCCCCCCCCCCGGGCCCCCTGTCCTTACATCCATTTTCGACGCCATTCATTGACTGGTTTGAATATCTAATTGTTCGATTCAGTTGCACCACACGAGGTTGACTAGCTCATCATAGGAGGTCATATGAAAAACTTTTGGGCGTTGAACGAGTAATTTTGTCCACATTTCACTTTCGAAACAATGTATTTAATTGCTTTAGATCTTAGATCCATCCATACAGTGCGGTTTCCAGGATTTAGCGAGATCACGTACAAGGTGCAAAACAAAAGGGCAGGCAAAACTCCAAAACAAAAGCAGGGGAAACATTCCCCAGGATGAAATAACGACAAAAGCCGCGGGAACAATTCGATGGTGCATACAGACAGTGCAATTAAAAGCCATTAATCAGCGAGGAGTTCCCGAAAAGCCAGTGCAGACAGGCGCAGAGCGAGCGGCTCTCAGACCTTCAGTGCACTCAGCGACGCACGAATCACGGACAGTGTCGGACGCCCACTAACGGCTCAGCCCAGTGGCATACCCAACACACTGCCGGATAAACGTAATGACTAGATCCAGTGGGGCAATGCCATCTGAACCTGGCATGACCTTGACGTTTTAACATGTTATTCTGAAGCGCTAAACCACGGCTCTGTTTTTCATTTGGCGCAGGTTCAAATAAACTGTTCGAACAAGTAGGGGCGGAACTTCGTTGAAAGTATTGAGGCACCTAAAACCACATTTTGAAGGAAGAGCGAGGGAAAAAGGGAAAATTATTTGCATGCCCGTGCAAAGTGATTGTGATGCATCACATTTGTTTAATTCAAACAACCACTAAAGGATCAGTTGGGAGCGGTTGGAAAAGTTATCCGCTTGGCGTCCCGCCTATGTTGCTAGGATCTTGAGAACGCTTTGGCGACTTAATTTCCCTGGCTTTGTGATATGTTATTCAAAACCCGAGTTTACTCGATGTAACTGCTAAGATTCGAACCGGGGTCTTTTAGTTGCTACCTCGGTGTTCTACCATTTAGCTAACTGGCTAATGGCTTGTTGCTGTTAGAACTTTCTCTATTTATTCCCTGGATGTCTTTTCTTCTCCGCAGCGTTGGGAGCCATATTGGGCTGATTCTACACTTATCTTACTGATGGGGTTGTTAACCCGTGCATATAAAGTGCTTTCTTTGATTTTCTCACTTCCCGTTTCTGCTCTCTGTCGGTATCCCATTTGTGGTTATAGATTATTATCCGTGCTGGTCGATGATAGCCTTCCAGCCATCACTGCCACGCGGAGAAGAAATAGCAGATACATCCGCATGATTGATGCAGCAGCAGCGACGACAGACGACAAGCTCCTTTTGATGGCAGACGTCGAGTGCGACGAGATGCATCAATCGCCAAATATTTGGATGCTGTGTGTGCGTAGCTCGTGCGCGAAAGGGGATAATTTCGCCGACCGGTCATGACGCACTGCTACGGTCCACTCCGAGCGGACGTGGTAACTGACCGCGACACTCTTGTCCAAGACAACAGCACGCCGATGTGGGGATAGGAAATACTCCTTCCCCCCTCGGGACCACCGCTCGATGGGGAGGCATTTCTCCTCCGACGTCAAAGCTCAACTCATTTAGCGGGCGATTGAATACGCACTTATCGGTCCTACGACCGGGCGTCTGTGCGACAAGGAGCCGCTTTATGACGAAGCGCGGACGATCAAAGCACGTAACCGTGCCATTTGATCGAACTTTATTGGAAACTCTACCCCGACTTCCGCCGGGGGCCTAACCTCTCTAGCTAGAAGGCTGTAAAGCGAAAACTTGTAGCCTGCTTACTTATGCGCGGTATTCGCCGGCGTCAGCGAGGGAAAGTGACCATGCGAGCAGTCTTGTGGTTCGTCGCCGAGAATCATAGCCAGCATCGAATTGGTCATGCTGGTGGACCTTATCACGACACCGTTGCTGCTGGGGTGAGCGCTGAAAATTGCGGGCTTTGTGCAATAACTGAGAGACTTGCATGCGTTGGCTTCGCTGGGCGGCCGAAGCGGGTAATGAGTTGGCCAACAGCACAAGAACTTGTGCTACACTGACAGCCGATAAGTCCTTCTACGGAAGGTTTTGGCGTATTTCGTCAATATTTCTACCACGGCCGTCAAACGTTTGTTCCACAGGTCGTAGAAGGGAGACTGGAGAGAGTGTCCAACCCCACCACTTGGTTCGGACCAAAGGCGTCACTTGATACACTTTCCGAGGGGAGGGGGGGGGGGGACATTTCCCTAAAATGCTTGGACACTAGGTACCTATCCCAAGACATCACTATTAATTTCATGGCAATTTTGTACCACATCGTATCCTGTAGGTACATTATATGTTGTTGTCATTTCGACTCCACTATATGCTAGACCGGTCTGCAATTATTGACAGAGTTTCCACGCAGTTACATCTGGATTAGGACAGAAAATGCACTGCAGCATGCAGCTGCTTTAAAGTAAAAGGTAGCTGGTCACATTCGCCTGTTAGTACGCCTTGCTATTTTTAAACGAGAGTTTCACGCATGTACAACTTGTTTGTTTTACCTTTCTTCTATTCCTTGGCGAACCTGATTTATTCTTAGACAGGGGCGCACGCAAGAATTTACAATTGGGGGGGAGGGGCCACGTTTGGATCTTGATGGATCATGAGCCACTTGATGGATCATGGGCCACGTTTGGAATTTCCCGGTAATAACGGAGGTCCCACTGACCCGCCGCGGTCTCGGTGGCGATGGGGAGGGCGAGTTTCGCACCTATTCAGGGGCGCGGAAGCGCTGGTCAGCAACTCACATATGGAAACCATGTTACGCGTCGCAGGCCAATGAGAAATCAGCAGTGACATCCAGAACACAAATATAAATGGCCAAAGTTCAGGATGAAATCAGGTTTTAGAGATAGGTTAGGCCAATCACACCGACTGAGCCTTCCTCAAACCTATTTGAAAAAGTGACAAACTCTGGTTCGGATTCATACGAGTGACCCATTGCGGGTCCGAAGAGACGGACGGTAGGCAGAGGAACGTTCCCACCTTCACAACAGCGTCACTGCCGACATATTTATATATTTACCATCGTTTTCCATTTACGACAGAAATAATCGCCGAAGGACGACGACAGAAATAGGCGGAGACGACGTTCGGTCAGGGGCTTCTCCGACCCAGAACGGCCACCTGAGAGCCGCCGTGCTGCGATTTAAAAGCGGAGGATGTGAGCGAAGTAGGCAAGCCCCCTAGTCGCTAGCACGGCAGCCGGCGGGCACCCGAAGCTGGAATGGATTGGCCCTTCATTGGGAAATATGGGTAGAACGCGAAGCCATAGACATTTCATTCGGAGGACCCGTGGTAATGTCATTATCGTGTTCAACCAGACTTACGGGGAGCTTTATTATATCTGTACAGAGAGGTACCCATCCGCTCCCTTATATCTACGCAGAGGTACCCATCCGCTCCCGCAGGATGAGGATCCGGCAGGGTGGAAAGTTACTCACTTCACAAACTCCGGCAGTCTAATGATAAGCAGCTGCATCATGTGGTGGCCGTTCGCGTGCTTCGGGCACGTGTGGTGTTCGAAGTCAGCCCGCGTCGCGAGTGGGCGCATTATGTAAGAACTCGCGCCTTAGCACCCACCAGCTGGAGCGACAGTCTTAACACAGGCTAAAGAACTGATCGACAGTCTCGTCGCTGCGCTCCAAAAGGACGTGTCTTTTTCACCGTGGTACCAGAATTGGCAGGTACTTCGGTCATCGTAGGCGTGGCTCTGCAGTTGTCTGGCCGCAGTACAGACTTATTTGCAGCGGCCTCGTCGTTAGCACCGACGGCATCGAACTGACATCCGCGTCTCTAAATACAATACGGCAAAACTGCGTCTGTGATTATCTGCGAGGGAGCCGCAATCTGCAGCTGGAGGTGATGTTTTTGCTTCGTTTTCGCGAGCTAAACGATCCTGAATGTTCTTTGCACGAGGCTGTTAGGCAGCTTGATCCAGAAGTTGTCCATGATGGCTACAGTCAGGTGGGTGCACGCCGGTGTATTCAGCATTACGAATTAGTGTCACTGGTTCTAAACATTTCCTGCAAATTCGGACGCCATTCTGATCCCGTGATTTTGTTTTGACGGCTTACTCAGTGCAGTGATGTGAAACTATTTCATGACCGTGCAAATGAAAATTATTAAGGTAAGGGTTGGAATAAAACACCACAGCGGGTGCAAGCAACAGTGTTTTCCGACATCAGCTTATAAGTACTGACTCAGTGATAAGTTTAGAAATGAGATGCTGTTTCCTGGATGCTATTTAAAGGATTACTATAGGAATAATTACTGTGCCAATGATTTGTGCACTGTCTGGTGCCAAACATTATTTTGTCGGGTGCTCAATGCCAGGATGTAGGAGAATATGAAAAACGACTGAACGTCATTTAGTAGTATAATATCATTTTCAAATATACCGAATATCATAAATCGACAGAACTGTTCACCGAGCTCGAGTAACGGCCCATGCGACACGGGATGGGATGTAGCTGGTTCCGGACCTGCCTGGCTTTGTCCCCGCAGATGGGCATCGTCCCGCCTGTCAACGGCGTTACAATCCTGGAGCCGCCACGCCTGTCGGCGGCTACGGGTCGAGCTGTGGGTGTCTGTGCGTCACAGAAGGTCGTCCACTGGGCACCACGTTCCTGGCGCTAGTCATGGCGCCGGACGACGTGGTCGTCAGGCCCACTCCACGCGGCGAGAACTCCTGGGCCAGGGACGCGCCGTCGCTCCTGTCGCTGCCCACCGCCGACGGCCTGCAGGAGCTGCGCTTCGATCCCGAAGTGGTGTCCTCTCCATATCGGCGGAAGCAGGAGCGACCACCGACCGAGCTTCCGCCCGGTCTGCCACCAACCCTCCGATCGTGCTAGTGTCTAATCGCTGACCACACTGCTGTTGGTGCGATCCACCACATCCAACAAAGATCCAAGACACGGCGTAAGGTATGCAGAGGGACCCAGCAGGAACCAGGAACCGACCTACCTTGTGCCGCTGGATCCAGCAAGAGCAATCGTTTAGCTAATAATATGGCTGGAGATCCCGCAAGAGCCCAAGCCCAGGCCCAGGCTCCTGGATCCTCCTTACATTTCCAAATGCCCAGCTTGGAAATGTAAGGAGGATCCAGGGGCAACCAAGATGCAGGATAACGTCATTAACACAGACAAGAACCAGGTTCGCATCTGGAAGTATTGTAAGAAACCATTACACATTCACTTGATAAGCTTTCGTCATACACTGTGCACATGTAAATGTTAGGGAAAATATGTGAGGTACCTTTGATCTCATACATTATTTCAATGGCAGAATATTGTCAAATAGTAGGTCGAGCTGGTGTTGACGAATGAGCTGGTGACGAACAGGAATCGGGATCAAGCGGTTTGAAGTAAATGGATGGAAGCCGGAAACGAGAGTGTGGTGTTTGTGACGAACTAATAAGAAAAATAACCCTGCGATGAGATTAGAGAAAAGGCAGTGAGAATCAGGAGCCAAAGCCTGGTGTTTGCAAAATGGCCCGTGTGATCCAGGACCAGGGATTAGTGGTAATGAAAGAACCAACCGAAACCATGGGTCTAGGGCCTCGTTTTAGCGAGGGGAAGTGGGAACCAGAAACCAACATTGAAAGCCAGGCACACATCTGCTGGTACTGACTCTGTAAGGAAAAAACGAATGCAAATTTAGTGACAACGTCAAATGTGATATTCATATTCATCAGAAGCCATCATATTGGTTAGAATGTTAAGTTGATTATTATTGGTCGACATCAGAAAGAATATTTCCTGCTTGTGGGTTTTCATTCCAAAGAAAAATATCCCAACCTCAAAAAAACACTAGAATTTATGGCCCAAAAACCCATAGCGACTTCTCCCAAAGCCTCAGGTTCTACATTTACGGCAACCGGAGCGTTCTATACCTTATTATTTCTGTAGCCTTGGTTGAAGCCTCAGGGTGAGATACCAGCATGCCCAGTCGCCATCGCACGAGCTTCACTCGGATCTCAACAAGGTGGGGCTACCCTGTCTGTCTATCTCCGGCGGTGTTGAATACAAGCAGCTCTCTTAAACCACACCTTTACATGGCGTGGCCGTTCTGTTGTATAAGTACTATTTGTCATAAGCAGCCATGTTTGACGAACAGCTTGGGAATATGACGCCAGCAGAATTCTTGCAAACAATTACCAACACAATGATTTCGAAACTATTTTGAGAGCGGCTTGCGTGTTAGGCAGGCCCCATGTTTCTACGTTCCTATACCAATCCTCGCTGGGCGGGCGTCTATTTCATCTTTTCTCAAACTCTCTCTGTAAAACTCATAAACCTCAAACCGATTCGCTGGCCGCGGCCACTTGAGGCGAGTTGGTGTGTCCCCTGTCGAAAACTTCACGCCCTAGAGCATAAGGGCATGGACTGACCCTCCTTTTCAACTGTCACTGGTTGATGGATCATGGTCGCGTTGGAGAAAATTCACCGGTAATTAGGGGGTTCCCGCTGGCCGGTCGCCCGCTGCGATTTCGGCGGCGGTGGGGGAGGGAGGGTTCGTATTCAAGGACGCGGAAGCGCCCGGTCAGCGGGTCGACTGGCCAGGCAGCACCGAATACACTGCCAAACCACCGTCTTCTGCAATGTTGATGGGAGATTCTGGTGGTTGCATGCAACCTGTCAGATGCCAGCTTCTTCAGCTGTTCAGTAGGCAGACAACATTAGGCCCAGAGGATCATGCTCGAACTTATTGGCAGCTTCAATGTTAAAAGCCCGGCAGGGGCGACTTGACTCGATTATTACGTAGACGCGTTTGCCAAGCTGATATCATTACATTTGCCGACCGTTTGCAAGGGCTTGCAGTATGTGGATGACTTTTTGTCCGCCTATGGCATTGGTGATTTGATCGTACGTTTGGTCGGCTATTGGCAGTATTAGACTGGGCGGTGGCGTCTACTCAGTGTAGTAAGCTTGGAACCAGCGTGAACGCTCCGATCCGACAATGGCTGTCCGGTCGTGTCGTTTCTCACGATTTTGCCGTATCAACTGCTTTTATACCAGCTACCTTATGTTTTTGCGTCCAACGTCATATGCAGCCGAGGAGAATAGTTTGAGACTTATTCGTATTGCGACGGTTAACCTTCGACATGACTCGCTGTTTTTCATAACGATGGGGGAGTTCGTCGATGTGACCCCTGCCGTCATCAGACTAAGAAAATGGAGCCCCGCGGAGAAGCCAGTGGATTGGACTCAGCGAAAATTTGCCACTAGTAGCCATTTATGTCTCTAGGGTCAATATTTCACTCAATTATGCCAGGTAAAAATGCCAGTTGTTCCTGAAAATCGAGCTTTTTCAAATTCCATACCCATATTCACGTAGCAATGCAGCTTAGGCGAGCAGACGACACACACAACCGTGTTTCTTTTTAATTATAGGAACAATATATATATATATATATATATTCTCCATCCTCTCTCTCTCCTTTTCTCTCTCTACTCTCTCTTCCTCTTCTTCTCTCTCTCCTATCTATCATCTCTTCTCTATCTCTCCTATCACTCGCCTCTTATCTCTCTCTTCTCTCGCTATCTCCGCTCTTCTCTATGTGCACACAGTCATGTCTACAGTACTCACCGTCCCACCTCCTGATGACTCAAGAGTGAGCAATATTTGTTTGTTCAAAGCCAGAGGTTCGTTGACATATATGCTTTCTCAAATTTGAAAAGCGTTCTTCTGTCATTGCTTGTCTGAAGAATATCAGTGCTGTCCGCCAATTGTTGTTATGTAAAGTCTGTCTGTTCGTGTCGCATGTGCTCCAGAGGTTGTCCCATCACGTAAGTGCATTGTCAGGCGTCGTGAGAGTGTCGTAGTTACGTCAATATAGTGTATGAAACAAAATTTGCGTCCTTCGAGATCACATTTGAATTGATACACTAAATTGGTGCAATTTAGTCTGTCGGGTTTGCCCGAACTGCTTCTCATCAGAAAGTCAGACATATTCTCTGCTTGTTTGATTTGCTTGCGGCTTTGGAGAGATGGTATGTAGCTCAGACGTCGCTTAAGGCCGCGTTCACACTCGCATGAAACAGGGCCTTCCATTAAAATGTCATTCACTTGCACTATCTTTCACCAGGCGACATCACATGCAGAAAATGATGTGTTAAGTGACTACCAGGAGCCAACATTCTGCTTTCCGAACACAGGCATTTGCTCAATAAGCAGTAAGAAACGCCACGCAAGCAGTTATGTGATGTCGCCACCACTCATTGGATAGCACTTAATACTGCCAGAGCGTTTGCGGCATTTGTTTTGTGGCAGGCGTCCTTGGTACATTTCCACATAGCACAAGTGAGACTATAAATAGAGAACCGCGTAGCGATAGCTCAATTTGTATTATCTCGTGATAGTGTGTTACGTCGCGTACCAAATCGTAGCTCTGGATCCACTTGGGCCGACCAAATTTCTCATGACGCATATTGAGCTTACGAGCGCGCTGTGCATCGTGAAACATGGGCTGTATACATCGTCCCATTCGCCTACCTTCCCCTTATTCAAAGCACTTGTGCTCATTTCACTCGCCGCTACTAACGGACCGAACCGCGTCCCTAATCCGAGGGTCGGGTCGAGCGACCCTCCAGGTTCCACCTCTGCAGG
>NW_023596461.1:16338968-16369006 GCF_011947565.3 Pollicipes pollicipes | reverse complement strand
TTAGAGAAGCTGTGTTGTCTACAGCAATTTTTTCCACTTGAGTGTACCAATAGATATAAGTAAGCTTATTTCATCTTATGTGATGCTTCCTTCAATATATTCAAATGTGGGACAATCTCTACTATCATATGACAAATCGGTGCACCAGACAAAGACTTTACAGTAAGACTTCCATGCCCATAACCGTCCTGCGTCCGCACATTTCTACCCGCTGCCACTTTCGCTCGTTATCACCTCCAAGACGTCACCACCTCTTCGCCACACCGTTCGGCATCTCTCCCATGGCTCCGCTTTATGTGCACTGATGCTCATAAAGCTTTTGCAATATTTATGCACGCGCGTTTACTGCTTCGATCTCCTATCATTTCAGTGCGGTTAGATCAAGAGAACTGTGGCCAATAAGCGCTGTAACATTTGGCTTGCAGCTTTCGAAACATAACATGGGTTGAACAGATGGTTTCTGAAACTGTCCAATAATGGGTGCTTGCGTGCTAACGAATGTTTACTAGCGCCCTTGGTTACCAGCACCAAATCGTTGCTGGATACAGGTCACATGGTCGGTGCCTGCATCTGGCTGAAAATGTTGGAATGTGCGCCTGGAGTCGCGTGTCACGCACGATGACACGTGTCCCGTAGGATGACATGTGTCGCGCACGACAGGTATGCGTCACGCGCGGCAGGTACATGTCACGCACGACAGGCAGTCCAGTCAGCATCCAGCTTATACCACAACATGCAGACTGAACGGTCATGCTCACCGTGCAGATATAAATAACATCGCTCTTTTCATCACTTTTCGATTGCTTTTAACGTGATGATGAAATTGCAAACACGTAGCCAATGAGAGGCCCTCCGCCTATTCAGGCTTAAGCCGGTGGAGTGCTTCCCTTCACGACTTTACACAACCACTGACACACAAAACCTCTCTTGTCCACGAGATTTCAGCTAGCGCGCCTCTCGGCGGACCGAATCGATTCTTCGACTCAATCAATCTACATTCGAAATGACGAGTTCTGCGAAAAGACCGAAACTCGTTGGACGTTTTTAAGGGAGATATTGCGGTGGAATAAACTACGTTCTGAAATGCTTCACACCGGCTGCAGAAACTTTTGTTTTTGTTTTCGTTTGCTAAGTGAAACAGATGCCTTTTTCAGTAAGCCAATCCGTACCTCGATGACTTTCTCTTCCTTGTGGTTTCAGCAATGCCAGCGTCAAATGGCAAACATTGACAAAAGTGTTAGCGACACACAAAGCGGGCCACACGGCGCAAAATCTAAATCACTCGCAGTGATTTACACGTTTTGAGGCTTACTTATCAACATCATCAGATCAAAATGACACAACAAATTAATAAAAAACGCAGTCTTAAAATATGCGTTGCTTCAAACCTGCGAACCCCAATATCCAAACTCACTAGCGCGGTGATCGATTTAAGCCCTGGCTGGCAAACTAGGCTGACGTGTTGTGCGTCCGTGGCCATCATTGCGGCCGTGTCTACGGCTCTGGCCAAGTACAGACCGACCCAGCTGCATAAACAGCTGACCCCGGCGGGCCCGACAGAAAAACATCGTCGTATCCACATATACTGCGGCATTTGCAGGGAAGCACGCTCGCAATCCGCGGAACAATGAGCATGCCGCCGTGTGTTATATTCATTTTTAAAGCGTTTGTGACCCAGATGAAACTTGGAAAAGTTCACTCGCATTTCTGAGGCTTTAAAATACTTCGTTGTATTAGGCCGTGTCACTTGAATGTTTTTTCCAAACCACGTGTGGAAATATGATATTTTGATTACACTGGCATGTGAAGATAGGTGTGCAAAACGTGCTTCGGAAGAAACACCCCGAATATGCATCAGACGATTAAATAATCTATTCTTATCGACCACAAACCCACCATGGCGGCCAAATGTGCGTCCACTAGATGTCTGCAAAAACGTCGCATCATGTCTTCCCTATGCAGCTCCCCGAATTCGTAGGGACGGGGGCTACACACGCGCGCGCGCGACAACGCACACACACACACACACACACACACACACACACACCAACACACACACACATATATCTATATATATATATATATATATATATATATATATATATCTATATATGTATGCATGTATTTAGGTAGCATGCTTTCCTAAATGCAGGTTTGTTATAAGTAAGGGCAAGTGTACATACAAACAAGTGTACAAGTGGTTTCTTGCGCGCTTGATCGACCGTTCGAACTAATCCTCCCTTAAACTACGTCACGCATTCTTTTCTGATGGGAATGGCTTAAGAAGGTGTAAAGTTTGTTTGGATATGACTTTAGAATCAGTGCGTATCCAGTTAGGTCAGGGTGAAGGAGTATTTCACGGTGGGTCTTGCGCATATGCTGGTCCGACACTCACCTCTGCCAGGTGCATCGTCACTCGTCGTGATAGATTGTATCAAGATCATGTTTTTTGTTGGGGTTTCCATTCATTCAACAGTAGACTGTATTTGAGTGACCTACGTTTTAGACTGCAACCTATTTCTATACGTACAACTATTTTATCTCGCTCTCAGCACGATGGTTAACACACGGGTACCCCTTATGAGGTCAGTTGTCGATAACCCCAAAAGTCAATGCCTCAATAGTGTCAATGAACGGGCATATCTTGGTGAGGAAATATCATAGTTATCCTTGTTTCGCGCAGTATTACACCAACAGGGCGGAGATCGTTGTAGGGTGGTAAACGAACAGTGTTCACAGAAACATGTGCGTGACTTTAAAGCTACCATGCGTCTTTCCTCTTTCAAGCTTTATTTGGTGTTGTCGCATGATGTGTCCGCCTTAAAAGCAGCGAGCACCATACAAGAGGCTAACGCTGATTACTTCCATGAAATTGTGGCGATTGTGACGGTGTCGAATGATGTTTTTATTATAATCAGGTAGAAGGCTGAAATGTTTGGTACATTTTGGTGATAGACAAATGCCACAAATTGATAGACAAATCGGTGGTAGACAACTTTTGCCCATTCCACTCTTCCTTCTTATTTGTAGCACAGTACTGTTATCTCAGCGCTTAAAATCTACTTTAGTGCATCAGAAATGCCCCTGTCCTGGTGCTTTTGATGCTGCTCTCTAAGCAACATCGCTGGTGGTAGTCAAGCGATGTTACATATTAGATGACACTGGCATGCCATTGTAAGCACACTTAACGTATAGGTCTAAAATAACGGAGTGAGGCTCCAAATGCATATTGCAATAATACGCATTTGTATTTACGTGCAAATGGCGTGTCAACATTGTAGTACAGCGGGCATCTGCTGACTGAAACGTGGCAGGGCGGAGTGGTCGGGGCTGTTGGCTGATAATTTGGGGAATGTTGCGTCTCTATCCAACCTTGCCACCACTGAAACCGCTACGACCCATCCTTGAAATGCCCCGATGCTGTGTCACGGAGGCACCCTTCCGTTGTCTACACCGGAAAACTCTACCTTCAAATAGATGATGTCGCAATGAGGCCACCACTCGGATTCTTGTTTGTCAGTATGAACATGTGCTGGCAGGCGAACCATGTCCCCAAAAACCTGAACCTTGAATCGCACATACAGTGCGGATATGCCGATGGCATACATGCTGCTATCAGACGGAGGTTCCACCTTCTTTAACTGTAGGCTGCTATGCAGCGGCAATTCGTTATTACAATTTACAATTGACCTGAATGTCGCCAACCATTTCCATTTTTTGACATTGATATGGATGCAAATATCGGGCCTGTGGTGACGAAGGTGCACCGTAAGCCATTTGATACTGGCAAATGCATCAACGCGGCTGGCGAATGCTCAGAGCGTTATCACACGGCCGTCACCCGTTCGTTCGCACGACGCGCTCTAAAATATTGCTCCAGCTGCAGCACGCACGCACTGTTGCACTCCGGCGCGCACCACACCACAAACTTTAGCGGTGCAGGCTAATTCTTCATTAATAACAGCGTTTCGAACAGCGCAATCAGCCAAGATGCAAGGATTACTTTGAATCGACAAACCCTAAAAAACCGACAAGATGCCAACACATCAAATATTTAATCGGCATTAAATGTCCCTGCCATATTAGGGGACGACAATGCTTTACAAAACATCATCAGAACAAAGGACACACCGACTGACGAAGATGCTGAAATAAGACTTGTCACGTGTACCAAGGGCGGGACAGCTTAAAGCCTTGTCATGAAAGACAGCCTGGCAGCAGACCAAACGCAACTGAAGCGCACCATTATGTTGCATTAAGTTAAATTCCAGCACGGGGCCGGCCAGCTCCGCAACATGACCTATATTGGAATGACTATGATACCTCTTTCACAACACATCACAATAAGGCTACAGAAGGAGCGCCAGAGCAAAGCCCACTATCAAAAAGCTATTCGTTCCGACCTGACAGAAAATACACTGACACTTTAATCATGTCCAAACAAACACCTCGAACAATGATGGTATACTCATGTTCAAAGCACTCCTCAAAAAATATTTATCGGAGAGAACATGACTGACTTACACAAGCAGTTTAGGTCATGCTTCACTTTGAACCTGCTCAGTCACTAATAATAGCAGGGTGATGTCGTGTCTTGAATTTGCGATGGTGTCAAGCTGGCTGGAAAAGTGCTGAGCGATTGTTTGTAATTTGACCTGATGTTCGGATGCACTGTCTGTTGAATGAACCGTTTCACATCTGAGGGTATTGAAGCAGGTATCTGGTGTCATGAAACAAGTTCACTTATAACTAATGGTATGCTTTTAAGTAAAACAGGCTGTTCTAGACAACACGGCTTCTCTGCTTAGTAAATATGCTCCTCGATAGTCCTTGTTTGAATACGTCATCGTGCGTAGCACATCCTAGATTAAAAGTCAATTGACAGCCGTCATATTTGACAATCGTGCTCATGACCGCCATATATGAAGGACAGAACCATTATATTTTTATTCGCTTTGATTGCCGCATGGCGTATGGATTGGCAGGATCTGCATGATGTCATTGTGATGTAATAAATGCTAAAGTGGCATTAAAATGCCCTCCCACAATTGCCTTTCCACATCTTGGCGGCCTTTAAGCTCAGGAACCAGGGCGTTTTAGGTCTTAAAAGGGAATAGCCATGAGCTGCATAAAAAGATCTTTAATAAGGCTATTTCGGTTCAAAGTCCCGAACAAAAGTGGAACACTTCTATTCACTGATTGTGCATCGTTGATGATGCCTCGAGGAGTATGCCTCGTATTTCGCCATGTCTGAATATTTTTCCGTCCGACCGTCTCACATTGCTTCAAGAAGCGGGGATTGTATTTCCTTGCGACATAAGCAGGTTCAAACGAATGTAAGTGACTGTAGGAGAACTGACTTTAACTCGCCCTAAACCACGCAGGGATTCAATTTGAGCAATCGAACAACCGCGCAAGAGAAACTGATGCAATCTTTGTGTGCTCTTGCATGCTACAAAACCTTTTCATGTATATATATATATATATATATATATATATATATATCTATATATATATCAACTGAATACTGCTTTGTTCATGATGAACACCCGGATCCGGCCTAAAAGACAGATACACGGTTTTTTAACAAGTGGTGGTGCACTACTCCAAACCGGGAGGCATTTCTACTACTTCGTAAACAGCCATGGTCGAAACATTACCTATGCGATGCTTTTTCTGCTTGCGAGCCTACCGTCCGATCTTCTGCCTGGCGTTTCGTCACCCGTGCGACGATGGCGTGTTTGTCTAAGTCCGCGGTATCAGACAGCAAGGAACTGGGGGTCAACAGAGCGGCGACACGGAAAAGGTTTTCGGTTTGTTTTTTTACCAGGAAAGCTTTTTACGAGTGAACGAGCAGTCCGCAGGAGCGTGACCCGCCCGTCGCGCCGTCCCACCACGGGGCTTAATTGGAAAGTCTCCAGTATTGGCGGCCGTCGCAGCCCGGCACCATGAGACCGCATCTGAGGCTATACCCGCCTGGTTCAGCATACATGGTCCGCACTGAGACCCACTTTGATGGTAAGGTAAGGAGCAGGGGCATACTGACAAGCTGGTTCATATGAGGACAATCTTTTCTCTGATTGTTTTATATGTATATATATATATATATATATATATATATATATGTATACATATTATAATATGAGGAAACTTTCCTCTTATTGTTACATCAGACGCGTGCGATTTGATCAGTAGTGCCCATTTTCTCGCTTTTCTCGAAATCCTTTAGAATAGCTCAGAAGTTCTATTTGAAGCAGCCGACCCTGCGAGAGACATCTCATTTGACTCCCTGCTCACCACTCTGAAAGTTAAGCACCTTATTTGCCTTGCTTTTTCCCACGTGTGTATAATTATAATGTTTGCTAGACACTAATGTGTCAAAATGCTTGCATAATATATGGTACAAAACCTTGAAATACTCTATTTAGAAAAAGATGTGCAAACATGAAGCTATTATCATGCGAATGTAACGAAGCATTAATTGTGGCTTTGATTTCTTCCTTTCCCTATGGCGTTTACATATATTTCTTTCCAAGGACGCTAAATATTTTTTCTGACGAAATATTTTAAGATAAACCTGAAAGTTCTAGCTGACAGGGATTAACCAGCACTACTGCGAAAATGCTGCCAACTAAGTGATAACGGGTCTAAGTGTGATGGTATGTTTCATGCTTAAATGTTGTATCCTACATTAACATTTTTTAACCCCTGGATGGCAAATATTAACACTTTAGAGAGTTTAAAGGACCAGCCTCAGCCGCCAGCATCACCACCACTAATAGTTCCCGCTAGGCACCCTACCGCTTAATCAGGGACTCCGCTGACGGTGCAGGGCTGCCACCTAGCTCGTGGCACATCAATATCGTATTAGCATAGTGGATAGAGCTCGGCATCTAGCACTAAAACAGGGTGGAAGGAACAGAACAACACACTCCTCATCAATGCGATATTTGAACACCATGATTTGGTTATGCAGAGGCGCTGCGAGCCAATGAGCGACTCGACGACAAAAAAAAAACGAACGGAAAAAGTCTGAGTGCCTGTTTGTGGTCATCAAATATTTTGGCCCTGTGCATTGCAATGAAACAGTCGCTACCATAACATATCATTGTTTACAAACTCCCTGCCTCCCCCTATATCGTCTTCCATTACCATATTGCACGTTCTACATCTCTCACATAGATTTCGATCCATGACACCAGGGATAAACATGCATACAAACATATACAGAGCGGGACACGCATAGACGCATGCAAGGATCACACAAAACGCATACAGAGGTGATGAAACCTGCCGAGTGGGAGGATAAGGTCGGAGACAAAAATGTATATTCTTAAGCAAAGCTTGGTGTCACAAATGCTGTTGACCGTGCATTTTGACCGACCGTACACGACGAAACAATACAGCGCAAACTGGACAGCCTAGCATGAGAACTCCACACATAGATATTACGTCTCCATGGACATGCATTCTCGTAACACAACACAAGCAGACTTCTCTTCAAGGACTCTTTACCGTACCCGATGGCGCCATGGTATCTTTTTTAGGTTCCATCCCAACCCGGTGACACAAATATCGTACAGTTTTTAGTTGGTAGCCCGACATGATGACAGATCGGCGACAAAGCAGTGTATTTCCTATGGCCCGGCTGGTCGGTCGGTTTGTTGTTTTTACCAGCCGGCGCTCGTGTCCCAAAGTAGACAGTATAAAATACTGAGCAAGATCTAGATATGGGGGTTCGTCTGGCCGCAAAGGCATGTTTCCATCGTTGCAATGGGACTGATAAGAGGCAGGCAGTGACTTTTGATGCGCTGGTACTTTGAAGCGGCATTCGCATTTCAGTGTCGTGAATACCTGTTTGGGGTTCAGATTTTGAGCTTATCTCCTTGTTGGCCGTACCGCGATTCAGCATCCTGTCCTCAGCGACGAGAGGAATTGACAGTCCAGGGTAAGTCGGCGAAAATAATCCGATCGAGGTAGAAATTGACCTGTGATTATTCAGACCACCATTTCAAGACGCAGCAAAGCCTGTTGACTCAATAGCAGTCACGACGCGACCAGTCCTTCTCCCTTTCAAAAGCACCGTGGGTTAGATGTTGACGTCTGGTGGCACTCCTCATGGAAGGAAATGGGAGGAGGTCCTGAAGCCCCAAATAATAAATCAATACATTCAGTGTTTGGTGCATCCTTGCAGTCAGCATCAATTCCAAACCCAACCTGTATTCTTGGGCACTATTTTTGTAAAGGCCATTTTCACACAGCCATGCTTCAAAGAACTTTGAACCCAAAAAATGAAAATTAAGTGCACTTTGACCTGAACTGAGTCCCACACATTCAACCATGGGATTCTGCTTACCAGTGCCTGGGAGGTGTTACAAACGTCTGGGGGGTCACACTTCAAAAACCTTTCTTACACAAGCAAAATCAATTGAAATTAAGTTGCATTTTTACCTGAGCTGAGTTCAACATACTCAACCATGAGATCCAGTGCGGTAATGCCCGGAAGATTTTGGTAGTTTGGATGGATTTTTTTGGCGGACTGGGGGTTAGATAGACTTTTTCAAGACAAAAATATTTAAGGCCCAACATAAGTGATTAATTTGCACCAGGGGAGCATTATGAGTTTGGTACATAAGCCAATGAGGATTGACAAGACTATACAAGATAAAAGCCGCCAGAAGCCATCTATTCGTGACGATTATTATGATTTGGGCTCTAGGGCGCATGTTCTGCGCGAAAGCTGCCTGCTCTCATTGTGCATTAACAGCAGCGTGAAAAATAGGTACGTAGACAACTACTCAATCATTTGCAAAGACAATAAATGCGGTTAGTTGTGACCTGGCACTACGCACATGCGCAACCTGACAACCGTCCCACCCACGGCCACCTTAAATTTGACACCAAAACCATTTGACACCCCTGTGTCACAGTTCGTCCTGTTCGCCCAACGCCTCAGCAAAGCTAGGATTTTTTTTAAACCGCAAGATGCCACCAAATGCCCATATAATTATATTGACAAAAAGAATCTAGCACCTTGGAAGAAAAAAAATATGCATGGCGTTCACCCACAGTAGCTCTTTTCGAGGTGCACTTGAGCCTTGGGAATGGGAGCAGCACAAGTTCCAATATGACCCATGCGAAGCACTTGTTCAAACTTTAAATCAACCAACTTCTCAGCAACTGGCCCTTGCCCGCTGGGCCAATCACAAACGTTCTTGTATTCGCGCCAGTGGAGGTACACAAGGCGGTTGTCATGGACGGCGGTGGTCGCGAGTGCGGTGACGCTTCCCAGTACTATTATTGGACGCAACTAGTCTTGAGGTTTCACCGGAGTATTTTTTAACACGCCCATAGGTGAGACACTCCCGTTAAAGAAACGACTACAAACAGCTTCGAAGAAGGTGCAAATACCTGAAGGCGTGCTTTGCACGCATTCAGCGTGATTCGGAAAAGCTCCGATCGAGAGGGTTGTCTATCTGACTGTGTTTACAGGCCTTCAGGCTCGCCACGCCCAAACGGCCGAGACTGATCGTCATCAAACCTTCACCGTCCGGTGCGTTCGGCGCACAGACTGTGTGCTGGTCCGGGCGCGGTCGGTGCTGCGCGCCACCGCCACATCCCGTTCCCCGCAGGTCGGCAGGGCGGGTGATGACGAGGGTTCAGGCCATGCGTCGCCGCATGCAGGTCACGCCGCTCGCGTTGAACATGACGAACAGTCAATGGTGCAAGCGTGTATTCTTCTGGACTGAAGCATCTCCACGCTGGCAGTGCATGGCACTACGATGTCCATATTTTTCATGCGGGAAGCTGACCAGGCGGCGGCGTAACGGCGGTGGTGTTACGGCTGGTGGCGTGACGGCAGAGTGGCCCGTGACGGCAGTGGCGTGACGGCGTTTAATTTAAGGATTCGGCGGCACGATCGCCGCGTGAGACGATCCGTTCCGATCCGTCCGATCCGATCCGATCCGATCCGATCCGATCCGATATAGGCGTCCGTTTCGGACCCCTATCAGTCGACGCGTCTCATATTCGCACCATTTCTGTCCCGTGCCGTGTCCCGGCTGTGCGCTGATCCGACTCTTGCCATCACAAACAGGTTTGCGCGACAACCTATCTATAGCCGGCGTTCTCTGGTGCTGGCCGCTGAGGCGCCCGCGCTGAATGTGCCAGCGTTAGCAGTCATTGTTGATGACAGCGTGGTGCTCCACGCATAAAATGTTGGCACAACTGAGCCCGTGGCCAACTTCAATCGCATCGCTGTGTGTGTTTTACTGACTTCGTTTCAGGTCAGCATCAGGCAGTTGCACGCGCGGACTTGCCCCTTATGCACTAGCTGGCCTGGACTGGAAACAGCAGAGATTGGTTCACTGCCTGATGTCCGCAACTGCTTTCTGAGCACCCACCTACTCGTGCAATACATGCTCTTGGTGGTACGTGCACGAGTTGCTCTGGGTGGCTCGTGCACGAGGTGCGTGCACGAACGATTGTCTTGCCCCCGTCGTCGCTGCTGAATGGCAAGTGTCGCCAACTTCAATATTGGCACACCGGATCTAATGAGCGTATGGACCTGGTCGTTGTTGTCATCGGAACTTTACGACACATTCAGCTTCTTAGGTTACATGGCCGTCGCCTGCCTCTCACCCAGGCCTAAAAGACGGACACCGTGGGGACTCGTACTCTGTGCCTCGGGTTTCCTAAGCGCGCAGCTTAATCGCTATCTTTCACTACCAGTACACTAGATATGCTAGGCAAAGCCGTTGTATACGTGTGTGCGTGAGGGCTAGCGGCTGCGCACGCGATCTGGCCCCGCTCAGGCACGAACTAGAGTGGCTAATGGTGCGCGAGTTGGAGCCATAATCAGTGCGCTTCTCCATGTCATATCTCCCTCTCCCCCACCTCCCACCCTCCGTCAGAATCGATGACATTTTTCCATCACAACACTATTGAATATAATCTGTCCATTTGGCGATCAGGAAAATAATTTAAGTCTTACATATCAGTGGGCTACCAGTGTCACTATACAATGGCGCAGTGATACTTCAGACCACGACAGTAATTCAGTCACTAGTGCACCTGCAACCCCGCGAGTGGCTATGCGTGGTACGTAGCTGAGACAATGATTTCGGCGCCAGGAAACCCAAAATGAATGGGTCCATTGATAACTTGATTAACTGTACCTAGTTGGGAGTTATGGGGAATGCAAGCTGTTTGCAGCGCGTAAGCATGCTGTAGATGGGTCTAATTCTCTACCTTAGAAAACTGTAGCCCCTCCACCCATCGATCCCGTCGTCAAATTCTGATAGCCGCAATTTCGTCACAAATTCTGGCTATGCGCCTGGCTGGCCGGGGTCGCTGGGAGTGTGATGCCGCTCATATAAGTGATTAATGAGTAAAGGGCAGCCAACTTTAAGTCAAGAATCAGCGCAATTCAAAAGGGCACCACGGCAAAACAGCAGATCAAGCATAGTATTGTGGCGCCCTTCTCCCAAAGTAGTTACGGGCAACCAAAGAAATGGTCAGCATGGCCCTGAGGAGCGACAGCAATGTGAAGCCGAAATGAACGGAGAGCATCAGAGTTATCACCAGCTAAACCACTGGTGGTAAAATTCTGGAAACGCGGAAGAAAAAAACATCGCAGCAGTCCGTTGCACTGAAGGACAGCGCGGAGGCGAAATCATGTGACTTAACCAGGGCATCAGTACGCCTCTCGAGCCCGACAAAGCGCTGGAAATGGAACGTGGCATCAAGATGCCACCAAAGACCGGCGGAGCGCCAAGGGACTGCAAACGCGACGTGGCTGATTCAAAGCCCGGGCTTTTCACAAGGCCGTTCGAAACTGGGCGGCTTAGGCGCCTCTATCTTACGAGCTGTTGGTGTCCCCAATCTGCCGAGGATGGTTCTGTTAGAATTACCCCACTCTGGCATCAAAGGGGAGCGAGATTCGTTATTCTACGTAGCGCCACAGCAGATTGCGCAAGCAGGCGGGCTGCACATCGAAGCAAGCTGACACAGGTTCAACGGCCCAACGGTTGTCGCAGACACAGGTCCAACGGCCCAACGGTTGACGCAACGCCGCCATCCGGCTCACGCGACTTGGAATATTTGTCAAGCCAGCCACCAGGCCCCAGTTTCAAAACAAATGACTAACTCAGATAATTTCAAGTCGTACGCGTATGAGTACCACAACGAATGCGAGATTTGGCAAAATCTGCCGGGAGGTTTGAAAATGCAAGGGTGTTGCATGCAATGGGTTCCAGCCAAGCTTTGACCATTTTCGAAACCACACCACAGACAGAATGTCTAGTGCGAAATAGCCGTCTCCCCGCGCTGTGTCACACTAGCGGGTACACAACCTGAACGGGAAATGTACGGGTTGGATACAGAATCTTTGAGAGAACTCGATTAACAGTAAGGGCACGGCTCATTTTTTACGACGAAATTCGATTATTGGTAAAGGCAAAGCTCTTCTTGAACCGGTACGGGTATACCATTGGTACCAGCACCAACAACTGCCCTGAGTTTCTAAATGTACAATTTGTCAGGCTGTCAGCTCAACGAGAACGTAGCAAACAACACCTCACATGCACATAGTTGAACAATGAACAGTAACCTTCACATCTGGCGACCGACATGGATCGGAGCACGAAGTACATTATGCGTGATAAACAAAACAGGAGGAGCTAAATATAAGGTGGATGCCTCATCAAATGAATAGGCTGGCAAGCGCACCTACCAGAGGGTTTTTTTAATGCCTCCAATCAATTCGAAAAACAGCGCCCGATCCAAAACTGCACGAAATCAACTCCACGCAGCCGACAAAGAAATGGTAAAGTAAAGACTAATGTTAAAACTCATCAGTGAAACATCAACTGGAGTGTTTTGAATCATACAGCATTACAGCCACTGTTGCCAGCGTGAAGAGGGGGCAACAAGTGACTGCCACTCTCGACGCTGGCAACAGTGGCCGAGTTGCCATGACTCACACGCCGCCCTGTTTGCAGCTATGTCTCTCCGATCCCCAGATGGAAAATATCGGTGTGATCATGAGCCCTGCACTGTCCTGAGAGCTGCTCGTCACCCCTGTGGCTAGTCGTTGCTTTGATATCATTGTCGCTTTTCTAGATGCCACACATGTGCTACCTGTTAACACGCGCTCGGATGGGAGGTCTAATTGACCTCCTCCCTGCAGGTTTTTCCAAAATGGGTTCCGAACGGCGCGGTGTAGCCGCGCCCAAATTTTGTATAGCTGTAGAAAATTGAATAGCGGATCGTTTGACACCAGAAATTTATACGTGCCTCGTAAGGCCGCTGACCTATGGCAGGTCAAAGCCAGGCCATGGTTTCAGCTGAAGGCAATTTCTAGGGAATCGTCCAATCTCATACGATAACGGAGTGTTTGACGAAGCCATACATCTCTGAGATGCTTTCTTAGGCACCACAAATATTGAACGAGCAAATTAAGCTGACCTAAGGTCAGGTATAAAGGTTATACCAAGGTCAAAACCAGCCTGTTTTATTACTTTTGGGCTTGCTGTATGGGATAGTTTGTGGTGCTCATTTCGAATTTATTGACAGCAGGAACCGCACTATACATCTTCCATTGACTTCTTAGAGGTCGCAAAAGGTCATTTACAGAAAGATGACCCGGGTCGACATTTTATTTTACGAACGTAATCTAGCGTAATCTCTGTTGCGTATTCAAATGCAGAACTCAGAGCAGTCTTGTGTGATTTTGGTCACCATGACCTTTAAAAGGTCAAGCAAGGTCACTGACCTCAGATGGGCTATTGACCTTTTGATTAGAAACAGTTGCCTCGGTCCTGGAGGCACTTGGAGACCAACCCTGGAATTGACCTTGTTTGACCTTATTTGACCTAACGGTCATAACCTAGGAAGCTCAAACTTTGACCTAAATGAGTTTATGTCCAGATCAAGGCACCCTGTAAATTTGGTGTCTCTAGCTTTCTTAGTTCCCGAGATCTCAAGGGGGGGGGGTCAAACTGACCCCCTCCTTCACCCGAGCAAAGGGTATCTAGCCGGCCAACCGGGCGCGTGTTAATGTTCCGCCGCGCATTACGAGAGTGCTTGTGTTCCCCCGTGTCCGTTTTTATGCTCAGGTTTGTGACAGCGCAAACAGCATGACTGTTGCCAAATTGCAGAGTGTGTCTAACTTCGCATCTTGAGTGATCCCCAAACGACTTAAATTTGACCATGTGTCGGATATTCTGCGACGGTTGGGCTGGCTTAGGACCCAGTGGTTACGTAACTTCTTCGATCTGCGTCTTTTGCAAAACAAAACTGACCAACAGCGAGTCAGAGACCGCACGTTGTCCGCTCCGCTGCAGCCAAGAAAACACCGAGTCCAGTATCAGTATCAGCTCGGCATCAGTCTGGTCATTTGTCGCTTTCTCGCTCCAAGAACAATAATGGAAAGCGAGCATATGTCTACCGAATTGCGCATATGTACGAGTGTATCATCAGTAGCGGCAGGGTGGACCTGCCCCTTTCCACTTTCGACACCAGTGCTCGCGAGATTATTCAACGCTTCTGACATTTTAATATCTTGTACAAGTCTTCTTGTGTCGTGGTTTTGCTTGTCGCGTTGTGACTGTCTATGCACCTGTTTATAGAAGCCTGAAAATAGCCTAATACATGTGGAATGACCTGATAAAAAGCAATAAAGTATAATCACCTAGTTCCCTCCCTACGTTCTGTGTCATGGGGTTTTACGACGCAATCAGCTGCTGAGGCTTTTAGTGGCGCCTGCCTCCCACCCTGGCAGAACGTATGGACACCGTGTGGAAATGAACCTCGTACCTCTGGTGATGTGCTTTATGGCAAACAGTCGCGCAGTTGAAATACTGTGCGTGTAATGATAAACTGAATTTTTACGGGGTTGTCGGAGCACCATTCTATGCCATTTAATGTTCTTGTAAGGGGATACGCTGTTCCGAAAATACCATTGGCGTAGCCTGATAAAATTGACTAAAGTTAAGAGCTCGTGAACCATTCGTTCTGAAGCCATCGTCATAAAGCATTGATCTCATTGAGCTTAACCTTCCAGAACCAGATTTCCCACTCACAGTTACACCATGCACAAAATTTCCTGAAGTCTCGGAGGTCAGGGGTGACGTCGACGCCTCTCCGGCCGACTTGTCGATTTGTCTTTGCTGTCGATTTGCTCCACCTGTGGCTTTTGCCAAATCAGTTCCCGATTCCCTATCCCTCACCAGATATTCCTTGAAGTCCTATCCAATCCGTACACGCATCCGCAGGGTGCCAACGGATCGCGTGGATTCGTGACGGCCTTTGGGCAATGGTCAGCGGCCGACAGCTGGCCCGCCAGACAGCTGGCCGCCCGACAGCTGCTCAGCTCATTAGCTGCTCCGCTCCGCACGTGACGCTGGCTACGAGCGCTCCCTTACCTGATCTTCTCCATCTCCATAGTAGTGTTGTTCCTCATCCGCGTGACCAGGATCCGGACCACGTTGAAGAGGAACAGCATGTTGATCTGAAACACGAACAGTCTTTCAGACGCGCCTCGCGCGCGCGCGCGCGTTTGCTGTTCAGCGTCGCCGCCAGCTGGCTCGGGCTTCTCAGCCCCGCAGGCCAGCCGCCCCATAAAAAAGCCTCTTCTTTCCCTCGGCTCCTCAAGAGCGCTCTGTTGTTTCCCGCCTCCTCTTCCCCACTCCCCTGGCGACAAATTTAATGAAGATGGAATGACAGCTCTGCCACCCTTCACTGCCGACCGGATCCACGCATTAATATTTATCCGAGAAAGAGGCTCATCGGCCCAGTGCAGCTGGAACGCGGAGGCTCGCGTATCAGCGCCGGAACTGGTCACATGACATCCCCTATCACGTGAAGAAGAGGGGCATACCCAGACCCAGATCTGTTCACTACCGTAGCCTAGCCGGAGCAACGCATCACACACGGATGCGGAGGCCCATCAGTATCGCATCACAGAAAGAGATGATCTGGGGTGTATTAGTAGCGACCGCGACGACGAGGATGCTATGCCGACATCACTTATGACGTCATAGCTCATATATTGCGTGTCGTTTGGTGTTCGCTGCGACCCGGACGATAAAGATTCTACGTGATGTCCGTGGAATTTGCCGGCCGCGCGGAATCTTTTCCCGCGACTCGATCGGAGTGAGACAAAAAATGGCGCAACACATCAATTCTAAAGAGGTTAATTTGCGCACCAAGGACCGACCGCAAGTGATAGAAATGTGTGCTATGCGTTAAAAGCGGCATAATTTGCAGCTTTCGATGTTAGGAACACTCCGGACACCTTGACACGAAAATATTGTGTCTGCCCGCGCAGTGTTGTCACGACAGTTACGAAAATGTAAACTGAAAACGTGTCTCGCTGCGCACAGTCCGGCAGAGATTCTACGTGACGTCACGTAGAATACAACATTCTTGGTGCGCTGCGAATACATCCCTGGTCACATCTCACATCACGCACGGAGACACCAGCTCACCGGGTCCCTCAGCCGGTCTCGCTTAGCGGTTATACGCGGAGGTGACCCGGTTCCCGTCACCACTGATCCCGTCGCGTATGGAGATGACCTGATCACACCGCACACCACACACGGAGACGACCTCAGCCACAGGTCCCCATCACATTGGAGACTGACCTGATCACACCGCCACACCACCACACGGAGACGATCCCAGCCACAGGTCACCCATCACATATGGAGATGACCTGATCACACCGCACACCACACACGGAGACGACCCACCCGCCACAGGTCCCATCACATATGGAGATGACCTGATCACACCGCACACCACACACGGAGGACGACCCAGCCACAGGTCCCATCACATATGGAGATGACCTGATCGCACCCGCACACCACCCACGGAGACGACCCAGCCACATGTCCCATCACAAATGGAGATAAAACCCTGTCCCACGTGCCCCGGCTATCACCCGCACGGAGACAGTGGTCCCAGAATCCAAACCCAATCACGGGAGACCGGGTCCAGCATCACACCACTCACGGAGACCGCGTTCCAAGCATACACCACACGAGTGGAGACTCAAGCCCACCCACTGACGAAACCGCCTGCCGCCGCTTCACTGGCGGAAGTGACCCGGTCATGGCGTCTCACTCCGATGCGCAGCCGGCGACTCACCCCCAGCGCCGTGATCATGGGGGGCGATGAGCAGCCAGATGCAGGCCACTCGGCGTAGCCGAACCAACAGTTGGCTGGCAGCGCGCGCTCCGTCGCCAGCGCCCAGGCCGTGGCAAACGCCGCCGGCAGACCTACCGGAGACGCAGCACGTCACGGGACGTGACGCCGGGCGTGACGCTCCCGACACGGCCGGCTGCGGCGTGTGCATGGAGCTTACTGTCAACGTTGCAGTTCATAGCTCAACGTTCATCAATGCTGGTCTCTCTGTTGAGTCAAATGGCCTAACCAATCACCAAAAACCTCTCCAAATAAGAAATATCCATTCATTTTTAACACTCGATGGCCGGCCTCCGGACGAACTGACTGAACCTCGTCCAAGACGCATGGTTTAAAGCAGCAATTCCAAACTGAGAGTGCATTTGAGAAGGGTCTTAGTCGGCCATACCCGGGATTTCTTGATGGTCTCAGAGACCTGGCCATTGAAGGAACGGCTCTCAAACACCGCGAGGACTCTGATCGTGGGACGAACAACGGCTGCCGTGACCTTTCCACAGGACCCTGGTCACGCCGAGGCCGAGTCTGTTCAACGCACTCGTCGAAGGCTTGTCAACGCGTTCGTGACGTCTCGGATAAATTGCGTACATAAACGCATGACGCTACAAAGTGATCGCTATAAATTTGAAAACGTCTCCAAACAACGCTTCGCTGCTACATGGGCAATACCTAGACGGTGGTGTCCCGTTGAGTGGCGATGGTGCTCATTATTGGCGATGAAAAATGAATGTGGACGTTACACTCACCCGGCCTTTTTTCAGACGGCGTCTGAATCCCGATGCACACAGTTTACTTATGGAATTATGACCTGTAATATATATATATATATATATATATATATATATATATATAAGGCCAATTGTATATATATATATATATATATATATATATATATATATATATATACAATTGGCCTTAAAATAGCAACGCTGGACATAACCGGTACCTGCTTACCCTCGTTTCCAGTTGCATACACAGAAATAACAAGCGCTCTCGGCTTACCCCAGCCGACCAAATGGAGAAATTTGAACGGAGCCCTGGAGTCGAATATGGAGACAGTTATTCTCGAGTGCAGAAAGAAGCCTTCGTTCCACATCCACATCACCGAAGAGAGACGGCCGTACATTTGCAGCGAGAGGATCGCCTTGCACAGCCAGCCCTGCCGAACGGCAGACGAACGCACAATCAATGTCAGCGGGTTACAATACCCGCCGACGTGGGATATGCTATCGAGACCGGTGGTGAGGTGCAAGCATATCGTAGCGCGCTCGGCTTCATGACGCGCATCCAGGATCCATACATTGGGGACACATATCACGTCTGAACAGACACGGCGTTGGACACTCTTTCTAAAGGCATAGTAGGCCAAGTTTCCGTATTCTGAAGTAAATAATGTAAAATACGGAAGCTCTCGGATTCTGCCTCTCCTTTTCGCCCAAATTTGCCTGGTTGAGATACGTTTGGATTCTTCTCAGACAGACCCCGGGTGCCTTGTGTGATGAATCTCGCGTCTTTTCCTGCTACAAAATGGAAGCCTACAGCTGTCCCGCATCATCATCGTCTTGACGGCAACAAATGGTGCGTCTAGAGTCCGCCCCGATCGTTTTCGCCAATGTGAGAAAAGCGCCACGTTCGTAGCGACGGCAGCGACGCAACGGCTGAGTGCGCCCAATATGCCGTCTGGATAAAAACAGTTTCATTTCAAGGTAAGGTGAGCATTCGCTTCTCGATCTATTGTCATTATCCTCATCGAAGAACTTTCCCATTTAGCGAGGATCGGCAGAGGAGAGCTTGGAGTGAAATAAAAACGCTTCCTTGACGCATGCTTTACTTCCATCCTTCCCAAGCTTCATCAAGCGAGCAAACAAAACCCGGGTCGTCCGAACCCGCTCACCGCACCGGCTCGGGTAGCGCGCGCGGCTGGCCCGGCTCAGCTCTCAGCGGCCGAGTCTACTCAGAAGTCGGCGGGGCCGAACTAATGTCACGCGACTGGCGGCGGGCGGTGGTCCGGCCGCGCACAATGTGCACAATGTTGACAACCTCAGCAGTCCACTTTCGGTCGCGACAAGGACGGCCTGCGACCGACTGAGCCGCGCGCACGCTGCTGTGTGTCTTGGCGTGCTGGTGCTGTTTGTCGTGCGATGACCGCTCACGTCCGAGTGGTGCCAGTAACGAATGCGGCGCAAAGGTTGCACGTCTGAAGCCATGCGGTAGGCATCATTGCATTTGTGAACACATCCAGTGCGAGGAGCTGCCATCATGAAGTAATGACGTGCAAACTGTGAGCCACAGAAGGAAATGTGATGTGAGCAATAATGATATCAATATGTGACCCGAGGAATCGCATCAGCAAAACAATGGGACACGAACGAACTCAGGTAACGTTTACCGAACTGCAGACACGAGGAATCGCGTATTTAAAATCCGATGCAAACAATGTTTTGCAATAGGAAGATGCAATGTCAGGAGTTAAGAAGCCGAAACGTTTCACAAAAGGACGATCTGAGTAAAACAAAAATGCGAAAAGAAGCGCACGGAGTTATAGGTTATAACAGTACGAGGGTCCACGATGATGCGTCCACTTACCACATCTCTGTAGGTCATCCCGCCTCGGCGAGTGATGAACGGTTCTGATATGATGATCATGATGATATTGCACAACATCAGGGCAACGATGAGGTTTTTATGCACGGAAAGTCGGCTGCATTGTAGACATCTGTGGAAAGAAAATTTAATCAGGACATCCAAGAGGACGAGGAAGTTTGATGCACGCCCAAAGGGTACAACAGAACGAATGTTTTACGATTGGCTATGTAGCATCCGATGATATCTTGTTTATGTGTCTGCCGACAACAAGTGTTACATATGTACTCAAACCACAATTCATACAGAGTTAATCCAGAACCTAAAGATGCTTGCATCCGAATGTTAAGATATCTGGGTGCCGGAGTCTTGGAACATCGTTACACGCCTGCGTTAGTACGAATGCAATCCTTCATAAATATAAACATATATTACCATATAACTAACATACTTAATACAATTTTGCAATCCTCATATACCTATCGTGCAGGCGGTGATCTGAAGCGATTGCCCACACGATCAAGCGCATAAATGTGTTATTAACGGAAAGCTACATCTCTACAAACACTTCTGATATCAGAATACTATAGCAAGCTTCTGAACCGACAACAACACTGGAAGAAAGCTTTTCGTACAAAAAGACGAATATTTTGGATAGCGAAAATAACTACGGGGCCCACTCGCGAAAAATGGTGTTAACCTTATATTAGTAGACGGAATAAGTGTACGCCTTTATGACAGAAGACCCGGGGTTAGATGCTGTTAAAAGGCACAAAGGTGTCATCGATAGAGTATCTCAAATGGGAATTCATGTTCAACTGACGCTGTTGTCAGTATAAGTTGATTTTTCTTTTCAATCACGATAAATTAATGAATCATTTCGTGAGGCATCTGGAAGTTTTAGCGCCATTTCATAATTGTATATTCAGTAACGCTGCTCACTGTTTCTATCTTATTAAAAAGGCATCAGTTTCTGCTTTAGTCAAAATCAAAATGTACCGAAAATTTTCAATGGAAAGCAAAGCGTTCCACAAGTAGCATGAGAAAACTTGCTTAAACAGGATAGTTACTTCATCCAAAAAGGAGCACCACAAACTCTCCTGGGACAAAAAACGGCAGGATCAAACATATCCCACATCTACGGTGTCAATAAAAGATATGAAACTTTCATCTAAATTACAAAGCGAATATTGGCAGCTGGCATTTTCAAACGGTGTTGTTCTGAAGCGAAACCTTATTCAACTTCTACACTTAAAGGGAATGTTCCACATTTGAAGATATTCAGAGAAGCAACAGGCATGACGGGAAAGCTTACTTCTAACTATTGGTAAGTTTTCAAGCTGCAAAAGCCATCCTAAGTAGCAAAATTTCAAAGTTTGTAAAAATGCACCCAATTATGTCGTTATTTGGTGGCGTCATGGAATGGTTTTGTGACGACAGCAATACCTGGCAGCATCTAGCAGCCAGACCTAAAGAATACCTCGAAACGCATGAAAGCTGACGCCAACAACCCATTTTCGTCGTGGGCGCTGGGTTGGGCGGCGGATTAGTGAATGGCTTGCTTGCGGATTTTTTGTATTGGTACTGGTCGTTAAAGAAGCTTTGGCGGGCTGGTTGACATACGCAACGTAGCGATCGCCAGCTTCTAGGGCAGATTACTAATATCAAAGCACGATATGCTGTGAAGACTGTCATGAATCTCGTACCGAAACCTGCCAAGGACTGCTGAAGATGTGAATACCGTACTGCCGACTTATCGTTATCTGCAGTGCTGTAGCCCTGACATTGATGTCATGTGATGTGCACAGCAGTTACTTTATTATTTGTAACTGGAAATGCAGTTGCATGCAAAAATAAATAAATAACAGTGTTATGAATCGATTGCCAAAACGTTCTCATTAATATGGCAAAGATGTTAAGGGTAAGTTACCAATGATTGTTTTTTGTTTTGCTTTCTTGCTGCGGCTTCTTACGCAATTATTAGTGAACCCTGATATAACCGTTGTGGCATAACTGTATTCTCACTGTCGATAGTCCTTTGGCGTTGTTAAATCAGTTGTTTCCAGCCATTCATAACTTATAAGCTGTTATCTCACAGACTCGGCAAAGAGGAGCCAACCAACGCGACACATTGTGTAATGGCACGGGTCAACAGTGTCATCGTGGCACTACCTTAGTGCTGCACTGTGGCATGGCATAATGAACAATGATGGGGGTTTTGTACCATAATCCCTGCTACTTTCATAATAAATTATATCACGAAAAAATGGGTCAAGCATGCCTTCTTGCATTAACTCCGCACCTGACATATGACTGACAAAAAAACATGATACAATATACAACTCACTTTCAGCAGGTACGCAACCAATAAGTGACACACTTTCCCAGCCTGTTTTGGAAATCCACAAAACATGAGTGACAAAGATGCAAACACGCCTTCTGCTTCCACAGCGATGCAACATGCTGCAGCCATCAGGCTGTTTCACTCAAAAATGTTATTCACACAAGTGATAACGCAAGTATACTAATAAAATATTGCAAGTGAAATGACATTGCAAACTTGGTGGCCTTGGACAATTTTGGAGACATGACAAATGCCTGCAGTTATGGTTAGATCAGCGAAATGCAAGGAAGCGGTGAAGCTGCTGATGTCCACAAGGCTCATGATAAAAATATTTTTAAGTGTCATCCAAGAAACCGATAGCAATACTTCTCCACCTTTCTCAGCACCCAGCATCTCACAAGTTGCAGTGGCTATGACATTGATGACTCACAAGCAATGCTTGCCTGCATACAAAATTCAGAGTTTTTAAGGGAAACACAATTCTGCAAAGTTGTATCATGTGAGCTAACACCACGCATGTGCATTAATGAGCTGCGCAGACCAGCCCCTACTGCCACACTGAGTTGCAAATATAATGAAAGGCAATGGATTAATTACATGCTGTAATGCTTCAATACGTTAAAAATTTTGACAAGATCATAATGAAGTAGCAAATTGCCTTTGCACACCCCTGCAACATAGAGGATAGTGTTTCTTTCAGCTTACGAGCATCACCACCTTGTCCTGTTCAAACACGAACATAAAGATGGAGACAGGTATCGATATATCACATTTATTGGGAATCAGTAGACTTAAAGAATGTCAAAACAATACTCCCTCTCAGACGTACAAACCTCACACGCACACTCCCCATCTCATCAAGATCAATGCAAACCATTGGCACGCTCCACCAGTGGCCACACCCTTTTCAAGCCCCTGATTCATACTCTTGTAAAAAAGCGTGATTTCACACTTCCACAGCCCGCGAGACTATCAGATTGCAGGTTTTCTTACGCACAGGGTCCCGGTCATAACACCGCATTTCACCGTGAGCTCCCTTCCAAACAAAGTCCCAAAGGGGGTTCATGGTGATGCAGCTCAAGAGGTTGTACTTTAAGGACACAGTTTTGTGTTCAGGATTTAAATTTGTTACGTGATGTATATTATACATTTAGCAATTTATAAAGATACGCAGATATATATATATATATATATATATATATATATATCTACATATTTATTTATTTATTTATATTTATATATGTAATTACTGTAACGTTTCCCTAATTTTGTAGTGCCTAGCTAACCCATAAACCCGTGCAAGATTCTTTGCTCCGGTGCGCACGGTGCCAGCCGAGCTGTCCGTAAGAAATACGTGAGTAGAAAAAAAGAAAAACACCAGCCGGAGAAAAAAAACAGAGCTGCCGTCGCGTCTTCCTTTTAGAACATTCAGGAGGGCACCGCTCTTTTTCGGTGTCGTATTTTTTTGGCAGATAGTGGCGTTGTTTTTTAGAACTTTGGCCCATCGCCTAGATACAAGGAAAAAACGCCCCGTTGACGAGGAGTGTCGCGCAACCCGAAAGTGTTCACGCTCACCTCCGCGACAAACATTCAGCGGCGAAATCTCACTAACAGTCAATCACCTTCCGCGGGTCGTATCAAATGTGCGGCATCATCGCTTTTGCGAATGTATCAGCGGCCATGCTGTTTGACCATAAGCAGAAAACAGCTTGTAATATCACGGCGGTCGTATGACGTTTCTATGATATCATCATTGCGGAGGCGGCTTTAAAATAGTCCCTTCATAAACATTTTTCCACTTTTGCGGGCGTGTAACTCAGGAACCTGAGGGCGTTGGATCTTTAAAAGGGCATGGCCGTGAACTGCATCAAAAGGTCCTCAAGATGGCTATTTCAGTTCAAAACCCCATGTAAAGGTGGAACATTAACCTTAATGATGTCGGTTACAAAGCAGTCCCCCAATGTTACGGGTAATGGAGTGCTCTGAATTTGTTCAATGATTATGGATGAACATAAGACCCGCTCAAATTCGCAGGGCACTGCTTTTATGAACAGGGGGCTCCACGCCTACCGTTTCGGATTTCCTGCTTTAGTTGAAAGGATGAACGATTCTCCGTTGCGAGTCCAGCCGTTATCACATAGGAGCTCTCGTCATAAAACGGGACTGCCCAGTTGCATCGCCAGCGTTGATTAGCACACACCACTGTTTTCTAATGTACGTGACACCTATGACGTCATTGGAGATTTACGACGCACTCAGCCACTGAGACTATGTGAAGTGGCTTGCCCCTCATCCTGGCATTAGGAATGGGCACCGCGGGGAATTAAACCACGTTCATCTGGTTTTCTAGGCGTGTTTTCCAGACCAGACCAGACGTAGCCGAGCCACGGGGCATGCTCACTTACCCTCCTCCTTCCTTCTCTCCCCCCTGAGCCAAGGGGTTCCCACCAAACACCATGCAATTTCACGGGAATTTTTCCCCACATTCACAGGATTTCGGAAAACAAGTGACACTTGCTCCCTCTCTCTCCCTCTCCTGAGGAAAGTTTTGGCTACCTGCGTGCACCCTGTCTCCCTCTGCATCCGCGCTCGCTGGGCGCTGCTTCTTTGGTATCCAAAGTCGCTATACACAACGTCTTGTGATCTTATTACGTTGCTGTCTTGACACGTTGTCATCTTTATAGCGATGCTGCCTTTGATTTCACTCGCTTCAATTTCCCATGTATTTAACTCACCGAATAAAGCTGCTCCCTACTACATTTCAACACAAAGGACTAGGTATGAACCGATTGTCAACGGCACCTTCATTGTTATTACACAGTTTCACATTTTGTATTTTGTTTTTTATTTATGTTTCATATTTCACATTTTCTGTCAAACTGATGTCTACGGCATCAGCTTAGCATCATTTTGGCACAACTAGCTAAAATAGAAACAACATAACTGTGCCACTAGTTCGCAAAGCAGTACCTGAACAAACGACTGACCACGAGAAGCTACTGCCATATTTAGATTTGATGTCTTGTTTGGCTGCCTTAATGGTGGAAGTAGCTGAAGAGTAAGTTCAAAGCAGACAGCTTTATGAGGAATCTAGACCAATTTACTGCCAGCACTTCCAGTCATTTTGGTCGTCACAAGCCGCAGGGCAAGTGCTCTGGCTTTTAGAACGACGGCTTCCGGGTATTGGGCGTCAATAGGTAGCCCAGGTGTACGTGCTGTAAGGGACAATGTGGTCCTTTGAGGAGTTCTGAATCATTTTGGGGGTGCCTGGTACCTCAGTGATTGCTCAAGAATGTGCCCCCCCCCCCCTCCACTCTTGACATAACTCAGCGTTTTTCTCGGTTCTCATGATCGTTAAAACAGTAAAGATGTTAAAGACCATGTCCGACGATCATCTAGTTTTCGGCCTCTCCATGAGTTTTCTGGGGCTCCGTTCCTGAGAGTGGGCCACGGGTACCGCATATCACTGATAGCATATCATTGATAACATATCAAGCATATCAATGATAACATATCAAGCATGTCATTGATATACTTGCTCAAAGCAGTCAATTTGTGCAGCCTGGTTTACTGATGCGTCACGTTTACCATGAGTTTCCTGCCATGGTGCTACTGCTGTAAAAAAAATAGAAATATGTTTGTTTCACGATTATTTTATGTTTGGAAACAACTCTGGCTTTGGGACGATCTCAAGAAAAAGAAAACACTATACGACTTTGCGTGCTGAAATTTTTGACCGACAAAAGCCCGCCAAGTCTGGCTCATAGCCCAGGCGAAAAGCCCGAGGGTTCTAGCGGGACAGAAATTGGTGGCTGGCGGGCTGAAAAGTTACGTCTCTTCATATCGGACCATCAGCGACCGAGAACCAGCGCCAGGCGGACCTCAATCACAGGCCGGAGGATGGGCGAAGTCCCTGCACATTTTATGAGGAGTAAATTTAGCTGATGTAGACCATGAGATTTATGCTGTAGTTCGTGGTACGACCCATTGGGAGCAGGGAGGAAGAAATTAACGTCAGAGATCGTGCATGTCAACGGTAAGTCGCAATGTAAACTGGTCAACGGCGGCTTTTTTCCCGGCGTGTTGATACCTGAGCGACGATGATCGTTAACAATACGCTCACAATTACCGATATTCTATAGTGTCTCGGCGCATCATTCACTGTTCGCCCATTATCCTGGTTCGTCGCTCAGTCCTGCTTCATCCGCGGGTCTTGAGAACAAAATTTGGAGCAGGAAATCCTGCAGTGTGGGGTATGTGATGCCAGATAAAAAAATCACTTGATCCAAAAAAGTTTTATCGGTGTTTTGGTAATCAACTTCAATTTTAGTTAAATGCAAAGCTCAATGTCACAATTTAGTGGTGCTTTGCGATCTGCGGACCCTCGAGTTTGAGAACTTCGCGCCTCTTACCGTTTACGGCAGACGAGATGCTTTCATATTCTGCAAAAACCTTGCGTGTTTCAACGGCTAGTATGCGCGAGCCTACACAACGTCCGACGTCACGCCTCAGAGGACGTGGCCAGTGTGCAGGGCGTGACGCTGGGAGAAATTTCCAGAGGTAACCTCGCCCACCCGAGGGTCTCTTCAGCGCAACATCTGTCGCAGCTACCTGGAGCCTGAAGAACTGGATCAATGAGCAGACCATAAAATATGTCTGCTACGAATCACGGACGGGGTCGGATCAGAATAACTTTTGTGCTGTGCATGGTTTGACGAACCTGTTCTGAAGCCTGACCTGCGTCCAAAATCAGCGCGAGCATCAGCTCAAAGTTTCGCGTTCAGGCTATGGGATAGGAGTGCCCCAACTTGTCATGTCACGTTGGCTCTTAGCCGAGCGATGCGCTGGATGACAGTACAGGGCTGTGCTCGGCTGCTCTTCGATTGCCGGCTGGCGTTGGCTCCCTGGGGAGCCGGCTAGCCTGCAGGGGGCTCGAGAGAACAGCCCCGCTCGCCGCGGTCGTGGGTGAGAGTCTGTCTGGACTGTCAGGGACCCGAGAGAACAGTCCCGCTCGCAGTGGTCGTGGGTGGGAGTCTGTCTGGACTGCCGGGGGCCCCGAGAAAACAGGGTACTTTTCGTCTCGATTTCAAATCATTGATAATCACGAGCAGCTTGTAAGACATCTTCTATAATAATAATGGGTAACGCTATTCCCAGCTGTGCATATTTTGGCCTACGTTCGTGCACCGACGCCGTCTTCCTGGGTTCCCGGTTGTTGGCCCGCATTTCAAAGTTTCAAGGCGGTTCTCTGAAATCTGGTGAATGAAATGGGCTGTTATGTTGACAATAGATAGTATATATATATATATATATATATATATATATATATATATATATACACATACATATATACACACACATATATATATATATATATATATACATATATATATATATATATATATATATATATATATATATATATATATATATGTGTGTGTGTGTGTGTGTGTGTGTGTGTGTGTGTGTGTGTGTGTGTGTGTGTGTGTGTGTGTGTGTGTGTGTGTGTGTGTGTGTGTGTGTGTGTGTGTGTGTGTGTGTGTGTGTGTGTGTGTGTGTGTGTGTGTGTGAGTGTGTGCGTGTGTATAATTACTTATCAAATGCATATACCAAGTCATGTACTAGCTTTAAACGTCAAGCATTCTCATGAGTAGATCAGTGATTGCTTTATAAGGTCGTTTTTAACATTACCCCTCGTCCATAGCTATACCCCTTATTTGACAGCACGACATCTCATATTTTAAAAATGGGAGCGTGAGGTCTGTCTTTATCATACGAACTGGTGACGCCTAAACAATATTCGTATTCGGCACGTAAAAACTCACGTGAACAGGATTGCGAGGATAAAGAGTGCAAATATTTTCCACCAATTTATATGCGTGTATTTTAGCTTAAAGCGTAGACTAAAAATGCAAAATTAGTGTATTCTGCATAACAAAGGCAACTATTGAACGATCATTCCGTTAAGGTCTTTAGCTAAGTGATGAAAACCTTTCATGGAAACATCTATTCCGAGCTAGCAGTGACCTCCATAAATATAACGATCTAGGAAAACGCATCGTCTGGACATACATTCATTTAAGTAGGTTCCGTCTCAAATGTCTAGCATGCCACAGACTAATGTGCTTGAAAGCTGTAATTGTGAGGCCAAGACAAACCAGCACTTCAGACAGTGAACTGCGTGTGCCATGGCTGACACGCTTTTCGATGGAATGAAATGGTCTTGCATTCGAATAGCTGTCATTTTGATAGATTAATTTATAGAGCTCATGAAAGTGGTATTAACTTCCATAGAATTCATGCATTCAGCCGGGCGGTCGAGAATGACCCCATAGTCATGATGCACTTTATTCATCCTGGGGGAAATTTGTATTGGATCCTTTCTACGACACTGTCCTTGCGCCGCTGACGCAATTCCCAGCACGCGCCGCGAAACAAAATGGTAGAGTGACAGCAATTCGCGTTAATCAATCAAGCGTCGCATGACGAATGTTTCCGCCGACGCGACGCACCATCAGGCGCCTCGGGCGACATGCGACGGAGACGACCCGCGGCCGGCGGGCCCGCAGCCGGGCTGGCTCGCCGGCGCAGCCCGGAGCTCAGCCCGCCGCGGCGGCGGCTGCCAAGCGGTGATACTCCGCCAGCGGCGACAAATCCGCCAGCCGTCACAGCCGACAACGGCCTGACCGCCACCTGAAGAGAGGACACGGGGGAGTCGCCGCCGGCCGCAGTGGAGTGGACCGGACCGGACCGGGCGGCGCCGACCGAGCCGCTCCGCCGCCCACGCCCATCCCAACTAGGCCCAACGGCGCCGTTTCCGGAGCGAATCACGACCTTCCATGCCAACTGAGGCCCTTAGCTGGGCTGTGGTCGGTGCTCGGCCCACTGACGGGGAGATGAACGAGCCGAGAAACGATCTGGTCGGGTCGGGCGTCGCCGGAAGAGGCCGATCCGCAGCGATCTCATCGGCTCGAATCGCTCTGGCGAGAGCCTGTCGCACATTACATAACGTCAGTTCGACCGTATGTATGTGCGGTCGAAGCGTGCGGCCGCGTCTCCGAGGCGCCGATTGGACGCAAATGTGTCCTCGTCTGACGAAGAGATCAGACGGTGTTTGATGGAGCTACAGTCGGGCTCCAGCCTGGGGCTTATAAAGGGATGGCTGGGCATGATTCTAACATTTCAACCCGCCGTCAGAAATTGAAAGCGCCAAATGCCATTGGGTCTAATGATTGAATTCGGCCCATGAGTGATGAGCCCAGCAAAGAAAATTCCACCTGAAATGGCGAAAGTCATTTGAGTGATGGGACAGCCCGATTATGAACTGAAGACTTGCCGTTATCGACGTCTAAATCGGCGTTATCGAGTTCGGATATTGATGTTACATGACGAGATTTATCGTTAATCAGTCTATTTGTGAGCCCATGTTAATGCTCGTAAATTCAGAGAACCGCGCAATCCATGGCATGAGGCTTATACCTCCGCAACGTTGTTGCCGACGATGCGGGGCGGGGTAACGCATAACACAGAATCGCCCTGCGCCGGTAGTGGCCAAAACGATACAGTGATATTGAAGATTTGATTATCCAATGGACGTGTCATGGTGGCGCTGAAATGTATCCGAGGCCTGGTGACATTACCAAATCCCTAGTGTGTTCTGACCGTGCCGAAATGCGCCCACGGCTGGACGACGTTACTGACTCCCAGGTTGCCGTCCTGTTCATTTCTGGCCATTTTGCGTATTTATGTCATCTGATTCGCCTTCTCATGCTGAATTCCCATGTCTAAGTCAATAGTTGAAATTTGCGCAAGCTTTTAGCCAAAAGAAAGGGCTAAAAGCCTGTGAATATTCATTAAACATCAAATTCAGCATGAGTAGATGAACCAAACGACATAAAAAGCG
>NW_023596461.1:16298763-16337968 GCF_011947565.3 Pollicipes pollicipes | reverse complement strand
TATTATATATATGTATATATATATATATATATATATATACATACTATCTATTATCAACATAACAGTCCATTTCATTCACGAAATTTCAGAGAACTGCCTTGGAACTTTGAAATGCGGGCAAACAACCGGAACCCCAGGAAGACGGCGTCGGTACACGAACGTAGGCCAAAATATGCACAACTGGGAATAGCGCTGCCCATTATTATTATAGTAGATGTCTTACAAGCTGTCTTACAATGATTTGAAATCGAGGCAAAAAATAACCTGTTTTCTCGGGGCCCCCGGCAGTCCAGACAGACTCCCACCCACTACCATAGTGAGCGGGGCTGTTCTCTCGAGCCCCCTGCAGGCCAGCCGGCTCCCCAGGGAGCCAAGGCCAGCCGGCAATCGAAGAGCAGCCGAGCACAGCCCTGTACTGTCATCCAGCGCATCGCTCGGCTAAGAGCCAACGTGACATGACAAGTTGGGGCACTCCGATCTCATAGCCTGAACGCGAAACTTTGAGCTGATGCTCGCGCTGATTTTGGACACAGGTCAAGCTTCAGAGCAAGTTCGTCAAACCGTGCACAGCACAAAAGTTATTCTGATCTGACCCCGTCCGTGATCCGTGGCAGACATATTTCATGGTCTGCTCATTGATCCAGTTCTTCAGGCTCCAGGTAGCTGCGACAGATGTTGCGCTGAAGAGACCCTCGGGTGGGCGAGGTTACCTCTGGAAATTTCTCCCAGCGTCACGCCCTGCACACTGGCCACGTCCTCTGAGGCGTGACGTCGGACGTTGTGTAGGCTCGCACATACTAGCCGTTGAAACACGCAAGGTTTTTGCAGGATATGGAAGCATCTCGTCTGCCGTAAACTGTAAGAGGCGCGAAGTTCTTAAACTCGAGAGTCCGCAGATCGCAAAGCACCACTAAATTGTGGCATTGAGCTTTGCATTTGACTAAAATTGAAGTTGATTACCAAAACACCGATAAAACTTTTTTGGATCAGGTGATTTTTTTTATCTGGCATCACATACCCCACACTGCAGGATTTCCTGCTCCAAATTTTGTTCTCAAGACCCGCGGATGAAGCAGGACTGAGCGACGAACCAGGATAATGGGCGAACAGTGAATGATGCGCCGAGACACTATAAAATATCGGTAATTGTGAGCGTATTGTTAACGATCATCGTCGCTCAGGTATCAACACGCCGGAAAAAAGCCGCCGTTGACCAGTTTACATTGCGACTTACCGTTGACATGCACGATCTCTGACGTTATTTCTTCCTCCCTGCTCCCAATGGGTCGTACCACGAACTACAGCATAAATCTCATGGTCTACATCAGCTAAATTTACTCCTCATAAAATGTGCAGGGACTTCGCCCATCCTCCGGCCTGTGATTGAGGTCCGCCTGGCGCTGGTTCTCGGTCGCTGATGGTCCGATATGAAGAGACGTAACTTTTCAGCCCGCCAGCCACCAATTTCTGTCCCGCCTAGAACCCTCGGGCTTTTCGCTGGGCTATGAGCCAGACTTGGCGGGGCTTTTGTCGGTCAAAAATTTCAGCACGCAAAGTCGTATAGTGTTTTCTTTTTCTTGAGATCGTCCCCAAAGCCAGAGTTGTTTTCCAAACATCAAATAATCGTGAAACAAACATATTTCTATTTTTTTACAGCGCAGTAGCACCATGGCAGAAAACTCATGGTAAACGTAACGCATCAGTAACTCCAGGCTGCACAAATTGACTGCTTTGAGCAAGTATATCAATGACATGCTTGATATGCTATCAGTTGATAGCTTGGATATGTTATCAATGATATGCTGATCAGTGATATGCGGTACCCGTGGCCCACTCTCAGGAACGGAGGCCCCAGAAAACCCATGGACGAGGCCGAAAACTAGATGATCGTCGGACCTGGTCTTTAACATCTTTACTGTTTTAAACGATCATGAGAACCGAGAAAAACGCTGAGTTATGTCAAGAGTGGAGGGGGGGGGGGGGCACATTCTTGAGCAATCACTGAGGTACCAGGCACCCCCAAAATGATTCAGAACTCCTCAAAGGACCAACATTGTCCCTTACAGCACGTACACCTGGGCATACCTATTGACGCCCAATACCCGGAAGCCGTCGTTCTAAAAGCCAGAGCACTTGCCCTGCGGCCTGTGACGACCAAAATGACGGAAGTGCTGGCAGTAAATTGGTCTAGATTCCTCATAAAGCTGTCTGCTTTGAACTTAGCTCTTCAGCTACTTCCACCATTAAGGCAGCCAACAAGACATCAAAATCTAGAATATGGCAGTAGCTTCCTCGTGGTCAGTCGTTTAGTTCAGGTACTGCTTGGCGAACTGTGGCACAGTTATGTTGTTTCTATTTTAGCTAGTTTGTGCCAAAATGATGCTAAGCTGATGCCGTAGACATCAGTTTGACAGAAAATGTGAATATATGAAACATAAATAAAAAACAAAATACAAAATGTGAACTGTGTAATAACAATGAAGGTGCCGGTGACAATCGGTTCATACCAGTCCTTGTGTGTTGAAATGTAAGTAGGGAGCAGCTTTACTTCGGTGAGTTAATATACATGGGAAATTGAAGCGAGTGAAATCAAAAGGCAGCATCGCTATAAAGATGACAACGTGTCAAGACAGCAACGTAATAAGATCACAAGACGTTGTGTATAGCGACTTTGGATACCAAAGAAGCAGCGCCCAGTGAGGCGCGGATGCAGAGGGAGACAGGGTGCACGCAGGTAGCCAAAACTTTCCTCAGGAGAGGGAGAGAGAGGGAGCAAGTGTCACTTGTTTTCCGAAATCCTGTGATGTGGGGAAAAATTCCCGTGAAATTGCATGGTGTTTGGTGGGAACCCCTTGGCTCAGGGGGGAGAGAAGGAAGGAGGAGGGTAAGTGAGCATAGCCCCGTGGCTCGGCTACGTCTGGTCTGGTCTGGAAAACACGCCTAGAAAACCAGATGAACGTGGTTTAATTCCCCGCGGTGCCCATTCCTAATGCCAGGATGAGGGGCAAGCCACTTCACATAGTCTCAGTGGCTGAGTGCGTCGTAAATCTCCAATGACGTCATAGGTGTCACGTACATTAGAAAACAGTGGTGTGTGCTAATCAACGCTGGCGATGCAACTGGCAGTCCCGTTTTATGACGAGAGCTCCTATGTGATAACGGCTGGACTCGCAACGGAGAATCGTTCATCCTTTCAACTAAAGCAGGAAATCCGAAAACGGTAGGCGTGGAGCCCCCTGTTCATAAAAGCAGTGCCCTGCGAATTTGAGCGGGTCTTATGTTCATCATAATCATTGAACAAATTCAGAGCACTCCATTACCCGTAACATTGGGGGACTGCTTTGTAACCGACATCATTAAGGTTAATGTTCCACCTTTACATGGGGTTTTGAACTGAAATAGCCATCTTGAGGACCTTTTGATGCAGTTCACGGCCATGCCCTTTTAAAGATCCCAACGCCCTCAGGTTCCTGAGTTACACGCCCGCAAAAGTGGAAAAATGTTTATGAAGGGACTATTTTAAAGCCGCCTCCGCAATGATGATATCATAGAAACGTCATACGACCGCCGTGATATTACAAGCTGTTTTCTGCTTATGGTCAAACAGCATGGCCGCTGATACATTCGCAAAAGCGATGATGCCGCACATATGATACGACCCGCGGAAGGTGATTGACTGTTAGTGAGATTTCGCCGCTGAATGTTTGTCGCGGAGGTGAGCGTGAACACTTTCGGGTTGTGCGACACTCCTCGTCAACGGGGCGTTTTTTCCTTGTATCTAGGCGATGGGCCAAAGTTCTAAAAAACAACGCCACTATCTGCCAAAAAATACGACACCGAAAAAGAGTGGTGCCCTCCCGAATGTTCTAAAAGGAAGACGCGACGGCAGCTCTGTTTTTTTTCTCCGGCTGGTGTTTTTCTTTTTTTCTACTCACGTATTTCTTACGGACAGCTCGGCTGGCACCGTGCGCACCGGAGCAAAGAATCTTGCACGGGTTTATGGGTTAGCTAGGCACTACAAAATTAGGGAAACGTTACAGTAATTACATATATAAATATAAATAAATAAATAAATATGTATATATATATATCTGCGTATCTTTATAAATTGCTAAATGCATAATATATATCACGTAACAAATTTAAATCCTGAACACAAAACTGTGTCCTTAAAGTACAACCTCTTGAGCTGCATCACCATGAACCCCCTTGGGACTTTGTTTGGAAGGGAGCTCACGGTGAAATGCGGTGTTATGACCGGAACCCTGTGCGTAAGAAAACCTGCAATCTGATAGTCCCGCGGGCTGTGGAAGTGTGAAATCACGCTTTTTTACAAGAGTATGAATCAGGGGCTTGAAAAGGGTGTGGCCACTGGTGGAGCGTGCCAGTGGTTTGCATTGATCTTGATGGGATGGGGAGTGTGCGTGTGAGGTTTGTACGTCTGAGAGGGAGTATTGTTTTGACATTCTTTAAGTCTACTGATTCCCAATAAATGTGATATATCGATACCTGTCTCCATCTTTATGTTCGTGTTTGAACAGGACAAGGTGGTGATGCTCGTAAGCTGAAAGAAACACTATCCTCTATGTTGCAGGGGTGTGCAAAGGCAATTTGATACTTCATTATGATCTTGTCAAAATTTTTAACGTATTGAAGCATTACAGCGTGTAATTAATCCATTGCCTGTCATTATATTTGCAACTCAGCGTGGCAGTAGGGGCTGGCCTGCGCAGCTCATTAATGCACATGCGTGGTGTTAGCTCACATGATACAACTTTGCAGAATTGTGTTTCCCTTAAAAACTCTGAATTTTGTATGCAGGCAAGCATTGCTTGTGAGTCATCAACGTCATAGCCACTGCAACTTGTGAGATGCTGGGTGCTGAGAAAGGTGGAGAAGTATTGCTATCGGTTTCTTGGATGACACTTAAAAATATTTTTATCATGAGCCTTGTGGACATCAGCAGCTTCACCGCTTCCTTGCATTTCGCTGATCTAACCATAACTGCAGGCATTTGTCATGTCTCCAAAATTGTCCAAGGCCACCAAGTTTGCAATGTCATTTCACTTGCAATATTTTATTAGTATACTTGCGTTATCACTTGTGTGAATAACATTTTTGAGTAAAGCAGCCTGATGGCTACAGCATGTTGCATCGCTGTGGAAGCAGAAGGCGTGTTTGCATCTTTGTCACCCATGTTTTGTGGATTTCCAAAACAGGCTGGGAAAGTGTGTCACTTATTGGTTGCGTACCTGCTGAAAGTGAGTTGTATATTGTATCATGTTTTTTTGTCAGTCATATGTCAGGTGCGGAGTTAATGCAAGAAGACATGCTTGACCCATTCTTTCGTGATATAATTTATTATGAAAGTAGCAGGGATTATGGTACAAACCCCCATCATTGTTCATTATGCCATGCCACAGTGCAGCACTAAGGTAGTGCCACGATGCCACTGTTGACCCGTGCCATTACACAATGTGTCGCGTTGGTTGGCTCCTCTTTGCCGAGTCTGTGAGATAACAGCTTATAAGTTATGAATGGCTGGAAACAACTGATTTAACAACGCCAAAGGACTATCGACAGTGAGAATACAGTTATGCCACAACGGTTATATCAGGGTTTACTAATAATTGCATAAGAAGCCGCAGCAAGAAAGCAAAACAAAAAACAATCATTGGTAACTTAGCCTTAACATCTTTGCCATATAAATGAGAACGTTTTGGCAATCGATTCATAACACTGTTATTTATTTATTTTTGCATGCAACTGCATTTCCAGTTACAAATAATAAAGCAACTGCTGTGCACATCACATGATATCAATGTCAGGGCTACAGCACTGCAGATAACGATAAGTCGGCAGTACGGTATTCACATCTTCAGCAGTCCTTGGCAGGTTTCGGTACGAGATTCATGACAGTCTTCACAGCATATCGTGCTTTGATATTAGTAATCTGCCCTAGAAGCTGGCGATCGCTACGTTGCGTATGTCAACCAGCCCGCCAAAGCTTCTTTAACGACCAGTACCAATACAAAAAATCCGCAAGCAAGCCATTCACTAATCCGCCGCCCAACCCAGCGCCCACGACGAAAATGGGTTGTTGGCGTCAGCTTTCATGCGTTTCGAGGTATTCTTTAGGTCTGGCTGCTAGATGCTGCCAGGTATTGCTGTCGTCACAAAACCATTCCATGACGCCACCAAATAACGACATAATTGGGTGCATTTTTACAAACTTTGAAATTTTGCTACTTAGGATGGCTTTTGCAGCTTGAAAACTTACCAATAGTTAGAAGTAAGCTTTCCCGTCATGCCTGTTGCTTCTCTGAATATCTTCAAATGTGGAACATTCCCTTTAAGTGTAGAAGTTGAATAAGGTTTCGCTTCAGAACAACACCGTTTGAAAATGCCAGCTGCCAATATTCGCTTTGTAATTTAGATGAAAGTTTCATATCTTTTATTGACACCGTAGATGTGGGATATGTCTGATCCTGCCGTTTTTTTGTCCCAGGAGAGTTTGTGGTGCTCCTTTTTGGATGAAGTAACTATCCTGTTTAAGCAAGTTTTCTCATGCGACTTGTGGAACGCTTTGCTTTCCATTGACAATTTTCGGTTCATTTTGATTTTGACTGAAGCAGAAACTGATGCCTTTTTAATAAGATAGAAACAGTGAGCAGCGTTACTGAATATACAATTATGAAATGGCGCTAAAACTTCCAGATGTCTCACGAAATGATTCATTAATTTATCGTGATTGAAAAGAAAAATGAACTTATACTGACAACAGCGTCAGTTTAACATGAATTCCCATTTGAGATGCTCTATCGATGACACCTTTGTGCCTTTTAACAGCATCTAACCCCGGGTCTTCTGTCATAAAGGCGTACACTTATTCCGTCTACTAATATAAGGTTAACACCATTTTTCGTGAGTGGGCCCCGTAGTTATTTTCGCTGTCCGAAATATTCGTCTTTTTGTACGAAAAGCTTTCTTCCGGTGTTGTTGTCGGTTCAGAAGCTTGCTATAGTATTCTGATATCAGAAGTGTTTGTAGAGATGTAGCTTTCCGTTAATAACACATTTATGCGTTTGATCGTGTGGGCAATCGCTTCAGATCACCGCCTGCACGATAGGTATATGAGGATTGCAAAATTGTATTAAGTATGTTAGTTATATGGTAATATATGTTTATATTTATGAAGGATTGCATTCGTACAAACGCAGGCGTGTAACGATATTCCAAGACTCCGGCACCCAGATATCTTAACATTCGGATGCAAGCATCTTTAGGTTGTGGATTAACTCTGTATGAATTGTGGTTTGAGTACATATGTAACACTTGTTATCGGCAGACACGTAAACAAGATATCATCGGATGCTACATAACCAATCGTAAAACATTCGTTCTGTTGTACCCTTTGGGCGTGCATCAAACTTCCTCGTCCCCTTGGATGTCCTGATTAAATTTTCTTTCCACAGATGTCTACAATGCAGCCGACTTTCCGTGCATAAAAACCTCATCGTTGCCCTGATGTTGTGCAATATCATCATGATCATCATATCAGAACCGTTCATCACTCGCCGAGGCGGGATGACCTACAGAGATGTGGTAAGTGGACGCATCATCGTGGACCCTCGTACTGTTATAACCTATAACTCCGTGCGCTTCTTTTCGCATTTTTGTTTTACTCAGATCGTCCTTTTGTGAAACGTTTCGGCTTCTTAACTCCTGACATTGAATCTTCCTATTGCAAAACATTGTTTGCATCGGATTTTAAATACGCGATTCCTCGTGCCTGCAGTTCGGTAAACGTTACCTGAGTTCGTTCGTGTCCCATTGTTTTGCTGATGCAATTCCTCGGATCACATATTGATATCATTATTGCTCACATCACATTTCCTTCTGTGGCTCACAGTTTGCACGTCATTACTTCATGATGGCAGCTCCTCGCACTGGATGTGTTCACAAATGCAATGATGCCTACCGCACGGCTTCAGACGTGCAACCTTTGCGCCGCATTCGTTGCTGGCACCACTCGGACGTGAGCGGTCATCGCACGACAAACAGCACCAGCACGCCAAGACACACAGCAGCGTGCGCGCGGCTCAGTCGGTCGCAGGCCGTCCTTGTCGCGACCGAAAGTGGAGTGCTGAGGTTGTCAACATTGTGCACATTGTGCGTGGCCGGACCACCGCCCGCCGCCAGTCGCGTGACATTAGTTCGGCCCCGCCGACTTCTGAGTAGACTCGGCCGCTGAGAGCTGAGCCGGGCCAGCCGCGCGCGCTACCCGAGCCGGTGCGGTGAGCGGGTTCGGACGACCCGGGTTTTGTTTGCTCGCTTGATGAAGCTTGGGAAGGATGGAAGTGAAGCACGCGTCAAGGAAGCGTTTTTATTTCACTCTAAGCTCTCCTCTGCCGATCCTCGCTAAATGGGAAAGTTCTTCGATGAGGATAATGACAATAGATCGAGAAGCGAATGCTCACCTTACCTTGAAATGAAACTGTTTTTATCCAGACGGCATATTGGGCGCACTCAGCCGTTGCGTCGCTGCCATCGCTACGAACGTGGCGCTTTTCTCACATTGGCGAAAACGATCGGGGCGGACTCTAGACGCACCATCTGTTGCCGTCAAGACGATGATGATGCGGGACAGCTGTAGGCTTCCATTTTGTAGCAGGAAAAGACGCGAGATTCATCACACAAGGCACCCGGGGTCTGTCTGAGAAGAATCCAAACGTATCTCAACCAGGCAAATTTGGGCGAAAAGGAGAGGCAGAATCCGAGAGCTTCCGTATTTTATGTTATTTTCTTCAGAATACGGAAACGTGGCCTACTATGCCTTTAGAAAGAGTGTCCAACGCCGTGTCTGTTCAGACGTGATATGTGTCCCCAATGTATGGATCCTGGATGCGCGTCATGAAGCCGAGCGCGCTACGATATGCTTGCACCTCACCACCGGTCTCGATAGCATATCCCACGTCGGCGGGTATTGTAACCCGCTGACATTGATTGTGCGTCCGTCTGCCGTTCGGCAGGGCTGGCTGTGCAAGGCGATCCTCTCGCTGCAAATGTACGGCCGTCTCTCTTCGGTGATGTGGATGTGGAACGAAGGCTTCTTTCTGCACTCGAGAATAACTGTCTCCATATTCGACTCCAGGGCTCCGTTCAAATTTCTCCATTTGGTCGGCTGGGGTAAGCCGAGAGCGCTTGTTATTTCTGTGTATGCAACTGGAAACGAGGGTAAGCAGGTACCGGTTATGTCCAGCGTTGCTATTTTAAGGCCAATTGTATATATATATATATATATACATATATATATATATAAATATATATATAAATATAAATATAAATATATATATATATATATATATATATATATATATATATATATATATATATATTACAGGTCTAATTCCATAAGTAAACTGTGTGCATCGGGATTCAGACGCCGTCTGAAAAAAGGCCGGGTGAGTGTAACGTCCACATTCATTTTTCATCGCCAATAATGAGCACCATCGCCACTCAACGGGACACCACCGTCTAGGTATTGCCCATGTACAGCGAAGCGTTGTTTGGAGACGTTTTCAAATTTATAGCGATCACTTTGTAGCGTCATGCGTTTATGTACGCAATTTATCCGAGACGTCACGAACGCGTTGACAAGCCTTCGACGAGTGCGTTGAACAGACTCGGCCTCGGCATGACCAGGGCCCTGTGGAAAGGTCACGGCAGCCGTTGTTCGTCCCACGATCAGAGTCCTCGCGGTGTTTGAGAGCCGTTCCTTCAATGGCCAGGTCTCTGAGACCATCAAGAAATCCCGGGTATGGCCGACTAAGACCCTTCTCAAATGCACTCTCAGTTTGGAATTGCTGCTTTAAACCATGCGTCTTGGACGAGGTTCAGTCAGTTCGTCCGGAGGCCGGCCATCGAGTGTTAAAAATGAATGGATATTTCTTATTTGGAGAGGTTTTTGGTGATTGGTTAGGCCATTTGACTCAACAGAGAGACCAGCATTGATGAACGTTGAGCTATGAACTGCAACGTTGACAGTAAGCTCCATGCACACGCCGCAGCCGGCCGTGTCGGGAGCGTCACGCCCGGCGTCACGTCCCGTGACGTGCTGCGTCTCCGGTAGGTCTGCCGGCGGCGTTTGCCACGGCCTGGGCGCTGGCGACGGAGCGCGCGCTGCCAGCCAACTGTTGGTTCGGCTACGCCGAGCTGGCCTGCATCTGGCTGCTCATCGCCCCCATGATCACGGCGCTGGGGGTGAGTCGCCGGCTGCGCATCGGAGTGAGACGCCATGACCGGGTCACTTCCGCCAGTGAAGCGGCGGCAGGGCGGTGTCGCAGTGGGGTGGGGCTTGAGTCTCCTCGTGTGGTGTGATGCTGGGACCCGGTCTCCGTGAGTGGTGTGATGCTGGGACCCGGTCTCCGTGAGTGGTGTGATGCTGGGACCCGGTCTCCGTGAGTGGGTGATAGCGGGGCAGTGGGACAGGTTATCTCCATGTGTGATGGGACCTGTGGCTGGGTCGTCTCCGTGTGTGGTGTGCGGTGCGATCAGGTCATCTCCATATGTGATGGGACCTGTGGCTGGGTCGTCTCCGTGTGTGGTGTGCGGTGTGGTCAGGTCATCTCCATATGTGATGGGACCTGTGGCTGGGTCGTCTCCGTGTGTGGTGTGCGGTGTGGTCAGGTCATCTCCATATGTGATGGGACCTGTGGCTGGGTCGTCTCCGTGTGTGGTGTGCGGTGTGATCAGGTCATCTCCATGTGATGGGACCTGTGGCTGGGTCGTCTCCGTGTGTGGTGTGCGGTGTGATCAGGTCATCTCCATACGCGACGGGATCAGTGGTGACGGGACCGGGTCACCTCCGCGTATAACCGCTAAGCGAGACCGGCTGAGGGACCCGGTGAGCTGGTGTCTCCGTGCGTGATGTGAGATGTGACCAGGGATGTATTCGCAGCGCACCAAGAATGTTGTATTCTACGTGACGTCACGTAGAATCTCTGCCGGACTGTGCGCAGCGAGACACGTTTTCAGTTTACATTTTCGTAACTGTCGTGACAACACTGCGCGGGCAGACACAATATTTTCGTGTCAAGGTGTCCGGAGTGTTCCTAACATCGAAAGCTGCAAATTATGCCGCTTTTAACGCATAGCACACATTTCTATCACTTCCGGTCGGTCCTTGGTGCGCAAATTAACCTCTTTAGAATTGATGTGTTGCGCCATTTTTGTCTCACTCCGATCGAGTCGCGGGAAAAGATTCCGCGCGGCCGGCAAATTCCACGGACATCACGTAGAATCTTTATCGTCCGGGTCGCAGCGAACACCAAACGACACGCAATATATGAGCTATGACGTCATAAGTGATATCGGCATAGCATCCTCGTCGTCGCGGTCGCTACTAATACACCCCAGATCATCTCTTTCTGTGATGCGATACTGATGGGCCTCCGCATCCGTGTGTGATGCGTTGCTCAGGCTAGGCTACGGAGTGAACAGATCTGGGTCTGGGTATGCCCCTCTCTTCACGTGATAGGGGATGTCATGTGACCAGTTCCGGCGCTGATACGCGAGCCTCCGCGTTCCAGCTGTACTGGGCCGATGAGCCTCTTTCTCGGATAAATATTAATGCGTGGATCCAGTCGGCAGTGAAGGGTGGCAGAGCTGTCATTCCATCTTCATTAAATTTGTCGCCAGGGGAGTGGGGAAGAGGAGGCGGGAAACAACAGAGCGCTCTTGAGGAGCCGAGGGAAAGAAGAGGCTTTTTTATGGGGCGGCTGGCCTGCGGGGCTGAGAAGCCCGAGCCAGCTGGCGGCGACGCTGAACAGCAAACGCGCGCGCGCGCGCGAGGCGCGTCTGAAAGACTGTTCGTGTTTCAGATCAACATGCTGTTCCTCTTCAACGTGGTCCGGATCCTGGTCACGCGGATGAGGAACAACACTACTATGGAGATGGAGAAGATCAGGTAAGGGAGCGCTCGTAGCCAGCGTCACGTGCGGAGCGGAGCAGCTAATGAGCTGAGCAGCTGTCGGGCGGCCAGCTGTCTGGCGGGCCAGCTGTCGGCCGCTGACCATTGCCCAAAGGCCGTCACGAATCCACGCGATCCGTTGGCACCCTGCGGATGCGTGTACGGATTGGATAGGACTTCAAGGAATATCTGGTGAGGGATAGGGAATCGGGAACTGATTTGGCAAAAGCCACAGGTGGAGCAAATCGACAGCAAAGACAAATCGACAAGTCGGCCGGAGAGGCGTCGACGTCACCCCTGACCTCCGAGACTTCAGGAAATTTTGTGCATGGTGTAACTGTGAGTGGGAAATCTGGTTCTGGAAGGTTAAGCTCAATGAGATCAATGCTTTATGACGATGGCTTCAGAACGAATGGTTCACGAGCTCTTAACTTTAGTCAATTTTATCAGGCTACGCCAATGGTATTTTCGGAACAGCGTATCCCCTTACAAGAACATTAAATGGCATAGAATGGTGCTCCGACAACCCCGTAAAAATTCAGTTTATCATTACACGCACAGTATTTCAACTGCGCGACTGTTTGCCATAAAGCACATCACCAGAGGTACGAGGTTCATTTCCACACGGTGTCCATACGTTCTGCCAGGGTGGGAGGCAGGCGCCACTAAAAGCCTCAGCAGCTGATTGCGTCGTAAAACCCCATGACACAGAACGTAGGGAGGGAACTAGGTGGTTATACTTAATTGCTTTTTATCAGGTCATTCCACATGTATTAGGCTATTTTCAGGCTTCTATAAACAGGTGCATAGACAGTCACAACGCGACAAGCAAAACCACGACACAAGAAGACTTGTACAAGATATTAAAATGTCAGAAGCGTTGAATAATCTCGCGAGCACTGGTGTCGAAAGTGGAAAGGGGCAGGTCCACCCTGCCGCTACTGGTGATACACTCGTACATATGCGCAATTCGGTAGACATATGCTCGCTTTCCATTATTGTTCTTGGAGCGAGAAAGCGACAAATGACCAGATTGATGCCGAGCTGATACTGATACTGGACTCGGTGTTTTCTTGGCTGCAGCGGAGCGGACAACGTGCGGTCTCTGACTCGCTGTTGGTCAGTTTTGTTTTGCAAAAGACGCAGATCGAAGAAGTTACGTAACCACTGGGTCCTAAGCCAGCCCAACCGTCGCAGAATATCCGACACATGGTCAAATTTAAGTCGTTTGGGGATCACTCAAGATGCGAAGTCAGACACACTCTGCAATTTGGCAACAGTCATGCTGTTTGCGCTGTCACAAACCTGAGCATAAAAACGGACACGGGGGAACACAAGCACTTTCGTTATGCGCGGCGGAACATTAACACGCGCCCGGTTGGCCGGCTAGATACCCTTTGCTCGGCTGAAGGAGGGGGTCAGTTTGACCCCCCCCTTGAGATCTCGGGAACTAAGAAAGCTAGAGACACCAAATTTACAGGGTGCCTTGATCTGGACATAAACTCATTTAGGTCAAAGTTTGAGCTTCCTAGGTTATGACCGTTAGGTCAAATAAGGTCAAACAAGGTCAAATTCCAGGTTGGTCTCCAAGTGCCTCCAGGACCGAGGCAACTGTTTCTAATCAAAAGGTCAATAGCCCATCTGAGGTCAGTGACCCTGTTTGACCTTTCAAAGGTCATGGTGACCAAAATCACACAAGACTGCTCTGAGTTTTGCATTTGAATAAGCGACAAAGATTACGCTAGATTACGTTCGTAAAATAAAATGTCGACCCGGGTCATCTTTCTGTAAATGACCTTTTGCGACCTCTAAGAAGTCAATGGAAGATGTATAATGCGGTTCCTGCTGTCAATAAATTCGAAATGAGCACCACAAACTATCCCATACAGCAAGCCCAAAAGTGATAAAACAGGTTGGTTTTGACCTTGGTCTGACCTTTATACCTGACCTTAGGTCAGCTTAATTTGCTCGTTCAATATTTGTGGTGCCTAAGAAAGCATCTCAGAGATGTATGGCTTCGTCGAACACTCCGTTATCGTATGAGATTGGACGATTCCCTAGAAATTGCCTTCGCTGAAACCATGGCCTGGCTTTGACCTGCCATAGGTCAGCGGCCTTACAAGGCACGTATAAATTTCTGGTGTCAAACGATCCGCTATTCAATTTTCTACAGCTATACAAAATTTGGCGCGGCTACGCCGCGCCGTTCGGAACCCATTTTGGAAAAACCTGCAGGGGGAGGTCAATTTGACCTCCCATCCGAGCGCGTGTTAACAGGTAGCACATGTGTGGCATCTAGAAAAGCGACAATGATATCAAAGCAACGACTAGCCACAGGGGTGACGAGCAGCTCTCAGGACAGTGCAGGGCTCATGATCACACCGATATTTTCCATCTGGGGATCGGAGAGACATAGCTGCAAACAGGGCGGCGTGTGAGTCATGGCAACTCGGCCACTGTTGCCAGCGTCGAGAGTGGCAGCCACTGTTGCCCCTCTTCACGCTGGCAACAGTGGCTGTAATGCTGTATGATTCAAAACACTCCAGTTGATGTTTCACTGATGAGTTTTAACATTAGTCTTTACTTTACCATTTCTTTGTCGGCTGCGTGGAGTTGATTTCGTGCAGTTTTGGATCGGGCGCTGTTTTTCGAATTGATTGGAGGCATTAAAAAAACCCTCTGGTAGGTGCGCTTGCCAGCCTATTATTTGATGAGGCATCCACCTTATATTTACCTCCTCCTGTTTTGTTTATCACGCATAATGTACTTTGTGCTCCGATCCATGTCGGTCGCCAGATGTGAAGGTTACTGTTCATTGTTCAACTATGTGCATGTGAGGTGTTGTTTGCTACGTTCTCGTTGAGCTGACAGCCTGACAAATTGTACATTTAGAAACTCAGGGCAGTTGTTGGTGCTGGTACCAATGGTATACCCGTACCGGTTCAAGAAGAGCTTTGCCTTTACCAATAATCGAATTTCGTCGTAAAAAATGAGCCGTGCCCTTACTGTTAATCGAGTCTCTCAAAGATTCTGTATCCAACCCGCACATTTCCCGTTCAGGTTGTGTACCCGCTAGTGTGACACAGCGCGGGGAGACGGCTATTTCGCACTAGACATTCTGTCTGTGGTGTGGTTTTCGAAAATGGTCAAAGCTTGGCTGGAACCCATTGCATGCAACACCCTTGCATTTTCAAACCTCCCGGCAGATTTTGCCAAATCTCGCATTCGTTGTGGTACTCATACGCGTACGACTTGAAATTATCTGGGTTAGTCATTTTGTTTTGAAACTGGGGCCTGGTGGCTGGCTTGACAAATATTCCAAGTCGCGTGAGCCGGATGGCGGCGTTGCGTCAACCGTTGGGCCGTTGGACCTGTGTCTGCGACAACCGTTGGGCCGTTGAACCTGTGTCAGCTTGCTTCGATGTGCAGCCCGCCTGCTTGCGCAATCTGCTGTGGCGCTACGTAGAATAACGAATCTCGCTCCCCTTTGATGCCAGAGTGGGGTAATTCTAACAGACCATCCTCGGCAGATTGGGGACACCAACAGCTCGTAAGATAGAGGCGCCTAAGCCGCCCAGTTTCGAACGGCCTTGTGAAAAGCCCGGGCTTTGAATCAGCCACGTCGCGTTTGCAGTCCCCTGGCGCTCCGCCGGTCTTTGGTGACATCTTGATGCCACGTTCCATTTCCAGCGCTTTGTCGGGCTCGAGAGGCGTACTGATGCCCTGGTTAAGTCACATGATTTCGCCTCCGCGCTGTCCTTCAGTGCAACGGACTGCTGCGATGTTTTTTTCTTCCGCGTTTCCAGAATTTTACCACCAGTGGTTTAGCTGGTGATAACTCTGATGCTCTCCGTTCATTTCGGCTTCACATTGCTGTCGCTCCTCAGGGCCATGCTGACCATTTCTTTGGTTGCCCGTAACTACTTTGGGAGAAGGGCGCCACAAGGCTATGCTTGATCTGCTGTTTTGCCGTGGTGCCCTTTTGAATTACGCTGATTCTCGACTTAAAGTTGGCTGCCCTTTACTCATTAATTACTTATATGAGCGGCATCACACTCCCAGCGACCCCGGCCAGCCAGGCGCATAGCCAGAATTTGTGACGAAATTGCGGCTATCAGAATTTGCGACGGGATGATGGGTGGAGGGGCTACAGTTTTCTAAGGTATAGAATTAGACCCATCTACAGCATGCTTACGCGCTGCAAACGGCTTGCAGTCCCCATAACTCCCAATAGGTACAGTAATCAAGTTATCAATGGGCCACTCATTTTGGGTTTCCCGGCGCCGAAATCATTGTCTCAGCTACGTACCACGCATAGCCACTCGGGGGGTTGCGGTGCACTAGTGACTGAATTACTGTTGTTGGTCTGAAGTATCACTGCGCCATGCATAGTGACACTGGTAGCCACTGATATGTAAGACTTAAATTATTTTCCTGATCGCCAAATGGCAGATTATATTCAATAGTGTTGTGATGGAAAAATGCATCGATTCTGACGGGGGTGGGAGGGGGGGGGGGGGGGGGTCTGACATGGAGGAGCGCACTGATTATGATTCCAACTCGCGCACCATTAGCCACTCTAGTTCGTGCCTGAGCGGGGCCAGATCGCGTGCGCAGCCGCTAGCCCTCACGCACACACGTATACAACGGCTTTGCCGAGCATATCTAGTGTACTGGTAGTGAAAGGTAGCGATTAAGCTGCGCGCTTAGGAAACCCGAGGCACAGAGTACGAGCCCCCACGGTGTCCGTCTTTTAGGCTTGGGTGAGAGGCAGGCGACGCCATGTAACCTAAGAAGCTGAATGTGTCGTAAAGTTCCGATGACAACAACGACCAGGTCCATACGCTCATTAGATCCGGTGTGCCAATATTGAAGTTGGCGACACTTGCCATTCAGCAGCGACGACGGGGGCAAGACAATCGTTCGTGCACGCACCTCGTGCACGAGCCACCCAGAGCAACTCGTGCACGTACCACCAAGAGCATGTATTGCACGAGTAGGTGGGTGCTCAGAAAGCAGTTGCGGACATCAGGCAGTGAACCAATCTCTGCTGTTTCCAGTCCAGGCCAGCTAGTGCATAAGGGGCCAAGTCCGCGCGTGCAGCTGCCGATGCTGACCTTAAACGAAGTCAGTAAAACACACACAGCGATGCGATTGAAGTTAGCCACGGGCTCATTGTGCCAACATTTTATGCGTGGAGCACCACGCTGTCATCAACAATGGACTGTAACGCTGGCACATTCAGCGCGGGCGCCTCAGCGGCCAGCAGCAGAGAACGCCGGCTACGATAGGTTGTCGCGCAAACCTGTTTGTGATGGCAACAGTCGGTCAGCGCACAGCCGGGACACGGCACGGCACAGAAATGGTGCGAATATGAGACGCGTCGATGATAGGGGTCCGAAACGGACGCCTATAATCGGATCGGATCGGATCGGAACGGATCGGATCGAATCGGATCGGATCGGATCGGATCGAATCGGATCGGATCGGATCGGAACGGATCGCCTCACGCGGCGATCGCGCCGCCGAATCCTCCAATTTAAACGCCGTCACGCCACTGCCGTCACGCCACTGCCGTCACGCCACCGCCGTCACGCCACCGCCGTCACGCCACTGCCGTTACGCCGCCGCCGGTCAGCTTTCCGCATGAAAAATATGGACATCGTAGCGCCATGCACTGCCAGTGCGGAGATGCTTCAGTGCAGAAGGATACACACTTGCACCTTGACTGATCGTTATGTTCACCGCGAGCGGTGTGACTCGCGTGCGGCCAAGTATGACCTGAAGCCTCGTCATCACCCGCCCTGCTGACCTGCGGGGAACGGGATGTGGCGCGTGGCGCGCAGCACCGACCGCGCCCAGACCAGCACACAGTCTGTGCGCCGAACGCACCGGACGGTGAAGGTTTGATGACGATCAGTCTCGGCCGTTTGGGCGTGGCGAGCCTGAAGGCCTGTAAACACAGTCAGATAGACAACCCTCCCGATCGGAGTTTTTCCGAATCACGCTGAATACGTGCAAAGCACGCCTTCAGGTATTTACACTTCTTCGAAGCTGTTTGTAGTAGTTTCTTTAACGGGAGTGTCTCACCTATGGGCGAGTTAAAAAAAAATACGCCGGTGAAACCTCAAGACTAGTTGCGTCCAATAATAGTACTGGGAAGTGTCACCGCACTCGCGACCACCGCCGTCATGACAACCGCCTTGTGTACCTCCACTGGCGCGAATACAAGAACGTTTGTGATTGGCCCAGCGGGCAAGGGCCAGTTGCTGAGAAGTTGGTTGATTAAAGTTTGAACAAGTGCTTCGCATGGGTCATGTTGAAACTTGTGCTGCTCCTATTCCCAAGGCTCAAGTGCATCTCGAAAAGAGCTACTTTGGTGAACGCCATATGCAAAATTTTTTCCAAGGTGCTAGATTCTTTTTGTCAATAGAATTATATGGGCATTTGGTGGCATCTTGCGGTTAAAAAAAAATCCCAGCTTTGCTGAGGCGTTGGCGAACAGGACGAACTATGACACAGGGATCTTGGTTTTGGTGGCAAATTTCAGGTGACCGTGGGTGGGACGGTTGACAGGTTGCGCATGTACGTGTGCCAGGTCACAACTAAACGCATTGATTGTCTTTGCAAATGACTGAGTAGTTGTCTACGCACCTATTTTTCACACTGCTGTTAATGTACAATAAGATCAGGCAGCTTTCACGCAGAGCATGCGCCCTAGAGCCCAAATCACCATCACCATCACGAGTAGATGGCTTCTAGCGCCTTTATCTTGTGAAGTCTTGTCGATCCTCATTGGCTTATGTGTATCAAACTCATGATGCTCCCCTGGTGCAAATTAATCACTTGTGTTGGGCCTTAACTATTTTTTTTTCAAAAAGTCTGTTTAAGCCCCAGTCCGCCAAAAAAAATCCATCCAAACTACCAAAATCTTCCAAGCGTTATCGCGCTGGATCTCCTGTTTGAGTATGTCGAACTCAGCTCAGGTAAAAATGAACTTAACTTTCAATTGATTATGCTTGTGTAAGAAAGGTTTTTGAAGTGTGCCCCCCCCCCCCCCCTCCCAAACGTTTGTGACACCTCCCAGACACTGATGAGCTGAATCCCATGGTTGAATGTGTGGAACTCAGATCAGGTCAAAGTGCACTTAATTTTCATTTTTTTGGTTCAGTCTTTTGAAGCATGGCTGTGTGAAATGGCTTTTACAGCAAATAGTGCCTAAGAATATAGGTTGGGTTTGAAATTGATGGTGACTGTGCAAATATGCACCAAACACTGAATGTATTTATTTATTTATTTGGGGCTTCAGGACCTCCTCCCATTCCCTTCCATGAGGAGTGACACCAGACGTCAACATCTAACCCACGGTTCTTTTGAAAGGGAGGAGGGCCGGTCGCTTATGACTGCTAGTGAGTCAACAGGCTTTCTGTGTCTTGAAATGGTGGTCCGAATAATCACAGGTCAATTTCTACCTCGATCGGATTATTTCGCCGACTTACCCTGAACTGTCAATTACTCTCCTCGCTGGGGAGAGGATGCTGAATCGCGGTACGGCCAACAAGGAGATAAGGCTCAAAATCTAAACCCCAAACAGGTATTCACGACACTGAAATGCGAATGCCGCTTCAAAGTACCAGCGCATCAAAGCCACTGCCTGCCTGTTGTCAGTCGCATTGCAACGATGGAAACATGCCTTCGCGGTCAGACGAACCCCCATATCTAGATCTTGCTCAGTATTTTATTCCGTCTAGTTTAGGACACAGAGCGCCGGATGGTAAACACAACAAACCGACCGACCGGCCGGGCCATCGGAAATACACTGCTTTGTCGCCGATCTGTCATCATGTCGGGCGACCAACTAAAAATTATGTGACATTTGTGTCACCGGGTTGGGATGGAACCTAAAAAAGATACCATGGCGCCATCGGGTACGGTAAAGAGTCTTTGAAGAGAAGTCTGCTTGTGTTGTGTTACGAAATGCATGTCCATGGAGACCTAATATCTATGTATGGAGTTCTCATGTTAGGTTGTCCAGTTTGCGCTGTATTGTTTCGTCGTGTACGGTCGGTCAAAATGTACGGTCAACAGCATTTGTGACACCAAGCTTTGCTTAAGAACTAAATTTTTGTCGCCGACCTTATCCTCCCACTCGGCAGGTTTCATCACCTCTGTATGCGTTTTGTGTGATCCTTGCATGCATCTATGCGTGTCCCGCTCCGTATATGTTCGTATGCATGTTTATCCCTGGTGTCATGGATCGAAATCTATGTGAGAGATGCAGAACGCGCAATATGGTAAATGAAAGACGATATAGGGGGAGGCAGGGAGTTTGTAAACAATGATATGTTATGGTAGCGACTATTTCATTGCAATGCACAAGGCCAAAATATTTAATGACCACAAACAGGCACTCAGACCTTTTCCGTTCGTTTTTTTTTTTTGTCGTCGAGTCGCTCATTGGCTCGCAACGCCTCTGCATAACCAAATCATGGTGTTCAAATATCGCATTGATGAGGAGTGTGTTGTTCTGTTCCTTCCACCCTGTTTTAGCGCTTGATGCCGAGCTCTATCCACTATGCTAATACGATATTGATGTGCCACGAGCTAGGTGGCAGCCCTGCACCGTCAGCGGAGTCCCTGATCAAGTGGTAGGGTGCCTAGCGGGAACTATTAGTGGTGGTGATGCTGGCGGCTGCCATCCAGGGGTTAAAAAATGTTAATGCAGGATACAACATTTAAGCATGAAACATACCATCACACTTAGACCCGTTATCACTTAGTTGGCAGCATTTTCGCAGTAGTGCTGGTTAATCCCTGTCAGCTAGAACTTTCAGGCTTATCTTAAAATATTTCGTCAGAAAAATATTTAGCGTCTTGGAAAGAAATATATGTAAACGCCATAGGGAAAGGAAGAAATCAAAGCCACAATTTAATGCTTCGTTACATTCGCATGATAATAGCTTCATGTTTGCACATCTTTTTCTAAATAGAGTATTACAAGGTTTTGTACCATATATTATGCAAGCATTTTGACACATTAATGTCTAGCAAACATTATAATTATACACACGTGGGAAAAAGCAAGGCAAATGAGGTGCTTAACTTTCAGAGTGGTGAGCAGGGAGTCAAATGAGATGTCTCCCGTAGAGTCGGCTGCTTCAAATCGAACTTCTGAGCTATTCTAAAGGATTTCGAGGAAGCGAGAAAATGGGTACTACTGATCAAATCGCACGCGTCTGATGTAACAATAAGAGGAAAGTTTCCTCATAGTATAATATATATATATATATATATATATATATATATATATATATATATAATAAAACAATCAGAGAAAAGATTGTCCTCATATGAACCAGCTTGTCAGTATGCCCCTGCTCCTTACCTTACCATCAAAGTGGGTCTCAGTGCGGACCATGCATGCTGAACCAGGCGGGTTAGCCTCAGATGCGGTCTCATGGTGCCGGGCTGCGACGGCCGCCAATACTGGAGACTTTCCAATTAAGCCCCGTGGTGGGACGGCGCGACGGCGGGTCACGCTCCTGCGGACTGCTCGTTCACTCGTAAAAAGCTTTCCTGGTAAAAAAACAAACCGAAACCCTTTTCCGTGTCGCCGCTCTGTTGACTCCAGTTCCTTGCTGTCTGATACCGCGGACTTGGCTCGCAAGCAGAAAAAGCATCGCATAGGTAATGTTTCGACCATGGCTGTTACGAAGTAGTAGAAATGCCTCCCGTTGTGGAAGTAGTGCAACCACCCTTTTAAACCGTGTATCTGTCTTTTAGGCCGTATCCGGTGTCATCATGACACAAAAGCAGTTTCAGTTGATATATATATATATATATATATATATATATATATATATATATATATATATATATATATATATGCACATGAAAGGTTTTGTAGCATGCAAGAGCACACAAAGATTGCATCAGTTTCTTGCGCGGTTGTTCGATTGCTCAAATTGAATCCTGCGTGGTTTAGGGCGAGTTAAAGTCAGTTCTCCTACAGTCACTTACATTCGTTTGAACCTGCTTATGTCGCAAGGAAATACATTTCCCGTTCTTGAAGCAATGTTAGACGGTCGGACGGAAAATATTCGGACATGGCGAAATACGAGGCATACTCCTCGAGGCATCATCAACGATGCACAATCAGTGAATGGAAGTGTTCCACTTTCGTTCGGGACTTTGAACCGAAACAGCCTTATTAAAGATCTTTTTATGCAGCTCATGGCCATTCCCTTTTAAGACTTAAAACGCCCTGGTTCCTGAGCTTAAAGGTCGCCAAGATGTGGAAAGGCAATTGTGGGAGTGCATTTCAATGCCACTTAAGCATTTATTACATCACAATGACATCATGCAGATCCTGCCAATCCATACGCCATGCGGCAATCAAAGCGAATAAAAATATAATGGTCCTGTCCTTCATATATGGCGGTCATGAGCACGATTGTCAAATATGACGGCTGTCAATTGACTTTTAATCTAGGATGTGCTACGCACGATGACGTATTCAAACAATGACTTATCGAGGAGCATATTTACTAAGCAGAGAAGCTGTGTTGTCTAGAACAGCCTGTTTTACTTGAAAGCATACCATTAGTTATAAGTGAACTTGTTTCATGACACCAGATACCTGCTTCAATACCCTCAAATGTGAAACAGTTCATTCAACAGACAGTGCATCCGAACATCAGGTCAAATTACAAAACACATACAAACAATCGCTCAGCACTTTTCCAGCCAGTTTGACACCATCGCAAATTAAAGACACGACATCACCCTGCTATTATTAGTGACTGAGCAGGTTCAAAGTGAAGCATGACCTAAACTGTTTGTGTAAGTCAGTCATGTTCTCTCCGATAAAGATTTTTTTTGAGGAGTGCTTTGAACATGAGTATACCATCATTGTTCGAGGTGTTTGTTTGGACATGATTAAAGTGTCAGTGTATTTTCTGTCAGGTCAGAACGAATAGTTTTTTGATAGTGGGTTTTGCTCTGGCGCTCCTTCTGTAGCCATATTGTGATGTGTTGTGAAAGAGGTATCATAGTCATTCCAATATAGGTCATGTTGCGGAGCTGGCCGGCCCCGTGCTGGAATTTAACTTAATGCAACATAATGGTGCGCTTCAGTTGCGTTTGGTCTGCTTCCAGGCTGTCTTTCATGACAAGGCTTTAAGCTGTCCCGCCCTTGGTACACGTGACAAGTCTTATTTCAGCATCTTCGTCAGTCGGTGTGTCCTTTGTTCTGATGATGTTTTGTAAAGCATTGTCGTCCCCTAATATGGCAGGGACATTTAATGCCGATTAAATATTTGATGTGTTGGCATCTTGTCGGTTTTTTAGGGTTTGTCGATTCAAAGTAATCCTTGCGTCTTGGCTGATTGCGCTGTTCGAAACGCTGTTATTAATGAAGAATTACCTGCACCGCTAAAGTTTGTGGTGTGGTGCGCGCCGGAGTGCAACAGTGCGTGCGTGCTGCAGCTGGAGCAATATTTTAGAGCGCGTCGTGCGAACGAACGGGTGACGGCCGTGTGATAACGCTCTGAGCATTCGCCAGCCGCGTTGATGCATTTGCCAGTATCAAATGGCTTACGGTGCACCTTCGTCACCACAGGCCCGATATTTGCATCCACATCAATGTCAAAACATGGAAATGGTTGGCGACATTCAGGTCAATTGTAAATCGTAATAACGATTGCCGCCGCATAGCAGCCTACAGTTAAAAAAGGCGGAACCTCCGTCTGATGTCAGCATGTATGCCATCGGCATATCTGCACTGTATGTGCGATTCAAGGTTCAGGTTTTTGGGGACATGGTTCGCCTGCCAGCACATGTTCATACTGACAAACAAGAATCCGAGTGGTGGCCTCATTGCGACATCATCTATTTGAAGGTAGAGTTTTCCGTGTGGACAACGGAAGGGTGCCTCCGTGACACAGCATCGGGGCATTTCAAGGATGGGTCGTAGCGGTTTCAGTGGTGGCAAGGTTGGATAGAGACGCAACATTTCCCAAATTATCAGCCAACAGCCCCGACCACTCCGCCCTGCCACGTTTCAGTCAGCAGATGCCCGCTGTGCTACAATGTTGACACGCCATTTGCACGTAAATACAAATCCGTATTATTGCAATATGCATTTGGGCCTCTCACCGTTATTCTAGACCTATACGTTAAGTGTGCTTACAATGGCATGCCAGTGTCATCTAATATGTAACATCGCTTGACTACCACCAGCGATGTTGCTTAGAGAGCAGCAATCAAAGCACCAGGACAGGGGCATTTCTGATGCACTGAAGTAGATTTTAAGCGCTGAGATAACAGTGCTGTGCTACAAATAAGAAGGAAGAGTGGAATGGGCAAAAGTTGTCTACCACCGATTTGTCTATCAATTTGCGGCATTTGTCTATCACCAAAATGTACCAAACATTTCAGCCTTCTACCTGATTATAATAAAAACATCATTCGACACCGTCACAATCGCCACAATTTCATGGAAGGATCAGCGTGAGCCTCTTGTATGGTGCTCGCTGCTTTTAAGCGGACACATCATGCGACAACACCAAATAAAGCTTGAAAGAGGAAAGACGCATGGTAGCTTTAAAGTCACGCACGTGTTTCTGTGAACACTGTTCGTTTACCACCCTACAACGATCTCCGCCCTGTTGGTGTAATACTGCGCGAAACAAGGATAACTATGATATTTCCTCACCAAGATATGCCCGTTTATTGACACTATTGAGGCATTGACTTTTGGGGTTATCGACAACTGACCTCATAAGGGGTACCCGTGTGTTAACCATCGTGCTGAGAGCGAGATAAAATAGTTGTACGCATAGAAATAGGTTGCAGTCTAAAACGTAGGTCACTCAAATACAGTCTACTTTTGAATGAATGGAAACCCCAACAAAACACATGATCTTGATACATCTATCACGACGCGTGACGATGCACCTGGCAGGGGTGAGTGTCGGACCAGCATATGCGCAAGACCCACCGTGAAATACTCCTTCACCCTGACCTAACTGGATACGCACTGATTCTAAAGTCATATCCAAACAAACTTTTACACCTTCTTAAGCCATTCCCATCAGAAAAAGAATGCGTGACGTAGTTTAAGGGAGGATTTAGTTCGAACGGTCGATCAAGCGCGCAAGAAACCACTTGTACACTTGTTTGTATGTACACTTGCCCTTACTTATAACAAACCTGCATTTAGGAAAGCATGCTGCCTAAATACATGCATATATATATATATATATATATATATATATATATATATATATATATATATATATATATATATATGTGTGTGTGTGTGTGTGTGTGTGTGTGTGTGTGTGTGCGTGTGTCGCGCGCGCGCGTGTGTAGCCCCCGTCCCTACGAATTCGGGAACTGCATAGGGAAACATGATGCGACGTTTTGCAGACATCTGAGTGGACGCACATTTGGCCGCCATGGTGGGTTTGTGGTCGATAAGATATATTATTTAATCGTCTGATGCATATTCGGGGTGTTTCTTCCGAAGCACGTTTTGCACACCTAGTCTTCACATGCCAGTGTAATCAAAATATCATATTTCCACCGTGGTTTGGAAAAAACATCCAATGACACGGCCTAATCAACGAAAGTATTTTAAAGCCTCAGAAATGCGAGGAACTTTTCCAAGTTTCATCTGGGTCACAAACGGCTTAAAATGAATATAACACGGCGGCATGCTCATTGTTCCGCGGATTGCGAGCGTGCTTCCGTCTGCGAATGCCGCAGTATATGTGGATACGACGATGTTTTTCTGTCGGCCCGCCGGGGTCAGCTGTTTTGCAAGCTGGTCGGTCTGTACTTGGCCAGAGCCGTAGGACACGGCCGCAATTGATGGCCAACGGACGCACAACACGTCAGGCCTCGTTCGCCAGCCAGGCTTGAATCGATCACCGCGCTCGTGAGTTTGGATATTGGGGTGTCGCAGGTTTGAAGCAACGCATATTTTAAACTGCGTTTTTTATTAGTTTGTTTGTGTCATTTTTTATCTGATGATGTTGATAAGCAAGCCTCAAAACGTGTAAATCACTGCGAGTGATTTAATTTTGCGCTGTGTGGCCCGCTTTGTGTGTCGCTACACTTTTGTCAATGTTTGCCATTTGACGCTGGCATTGCTGAACCACAAGGAAGAGAAAAGTCATCGAGGTACGGATTGGCTTCTGAAAAGGCATCTGTTTCACTTAGCAAACAAAACAAAACAAAGTTTCTGCAGCCGGTGTGAAGCATTTCAGAACGTAGTTTATTCCACCGCATCTCCCTTAAAACGTCCAACGAGTTTCGGTCTTTTCGCAGAACTCGTCATTTCGAATGTAGATTGATTGAGTCGAAGAATCGATTCGGTCCGCCAAGAGCGCGCTAGCTGAATCTCGTGGACAAAGAGGTTTTTGTGTCATGGTTGTGTAAATCGTGAAGGAAGCACTCCACCGGCTTAAGCCTGAATAGGCGGAGGCCTCTCATTGGCTACGTGTTTGCAATTTCATCACCACGTTAAAAGCAATCGAAAAGTGATGAAAAGAGCGATGTTATTTATATCTGCACGGTGAGCATGACCGTTCAGTCTGCATGTTGTGGTATAAGCTGATGCTGACTGGACTGCCTGTCGTGCGTGACATGTACCTGCCGCGCGTGACGCATACCTGTCGTGCGCGACACATGTCATCCTACGGGACACGTGTCATCGTGCGTGACACGCGACTCCAGGCGCACATTCCAACATTTTCAGCCAGATGCAGGCACCGACCATGTGACCTGTATCCAGCAACGATTTGGTGCTGGTAACCAAGCGGGCGCTAGTAAACATTCGTTAGCACGCAAGCACCCATTATTGGACAGTTTCAGAAACCATCTGTTCAACCCATGTTATGTTTCGAAAGCTGCAAGCCAAATGTTACAGCGCTTATTGGCCACAGTTCCTCTTGATCTAACCGCACTGAAATGATAGGAGATCGGAAGCAGTAAACGCGCGTGCATAAATATTGCAAAAGCTTTATGGAGCATCAGTGCACATAAAGCGGAGCCATGGGAGAGATGCCGAACGGCGTGGCGAAGAGGTGGTGACGTCTTGGAGGTAATAACGAGCGAAAGTGGCAGCGGGTAGAAATGTGCGGACGCAGGACGGTTATGGGCATGGAAGTCTTACTGTAAAGTCTTTGTCTGGTGCACCGATTTGCCATATGATAGTAGAGATTGTCCCACATTTGAATATATTGAAGGAAGCATCACATAAGATGAAATAAGCTTACTTATATCTATTGGTACACTCCAGAGTGGAAAAAATTGCTGTAGACAACACAGCTTCTCTAGTAGATGTGCTCCTCAATGTGTCGTTGTTGGATTTGGTCATCGTGCCTTGCACAACATTAATTGAGAGCCAATTGACGGCTGTCATGTCTGGAGATTGTGGTCACGGCCAGATGTTAACGACTGGAAGTTATATCATAAATGGCCCCGAACGCCGCATAGCAGATTAGATGGCATTGTTACAATTACGTTGTTATGACGTCATGGATTGCTGGGTGAACTTGAAAAAGTCTGCATGAAATAGTCTGTACATCCTCGCAAGCGTGTAGCACAGTAACAAGAGTGGTGTAGGTCTTAAGAAAGGCAGGATGTGAGTTACACCGAATGATCTTCAAGATGGCTTCATCAGTTCAAAATCCCCTCACAAATGTAGAACCCTTCCTTTAAGCAATGTTTACCACCTGCCCCAGTTTCTGTTTTAAAGGTAGCTATTCCAGGTACCACATTTATCTTGCCGTCTGTTCATGTTTGCATGAAGTGATGGGATACTCTGTTCTGCAAGCCCATTATCCCCGAAGGAGCATTGCCATAGGAAATCGATGGCCAGGACGTTGCTTAGGTGCTTTTCCACCACAGGAGGCACGGTCCCAGCGGTGTTCTTAAGCAATAGCTGGGGAGACGAGCAGTTTCAGAACTTTCTGTCGGAACCTTACACGTTTAGCGACAGCTCCCAGCATAATCCAATCTTTCTGCTGTTGCACCGCACCGTTTCCGCTCTCAACGAAATCCAAATCCTTTGAAGGAGAAAGATGTGGAGCTGTCCTTCATTGTAGTCTGCGGTCAAGAGCATCCACGCCTTTTCTGTAGCTAAAACCCACTCCAAAGGTATCGCCCTAGCATTGAGCTCAAAATGTACATCTGTTGTAGTTAATACCACTTCACTGATAGTATTTGGAAAGGATTATTGTTATTTATGCGTACCATGCGCTATTGAAATGCATGCTTTCATTATGCTTGCACGCTTTCACCGAGCATGCTGTTTTCTCTCTCTCTCTCTCTCTCTCTCTCTCTCTCTCTTCGCAGCACGACTCACCCAGCACTTGGTAAAGTTCATGAATGCAAATGAGTTTATTCGCAATATCCACGATACCAACGGGGAGGCCCTTTCGGAAGCCGCTAGTGTCAATCGGTGAAACGGTTCTTTGCGATAACTACGTCTTTCTGAGACTGATTGCTTTCGCACCTGCTGACGGTATATTTGGCATTAACGTAGATGCGTCCATGCATGTCGATTTTTCCCATCAGCATTTCATACACCGTAAAGAGGGCCAATGAGATCGGCTAACCCATACACAGCACACCGAATCATACCGTCCCATCACCATTACCGATCTCTCTCAGGCTAAAACTCTTTTTCTCTCTCTTCTAGGTGTACACAATGCACCAGTTCGCTTCAAAGGTTACATAGAAGTAGAGCATGTGCTTTTTTCCGGAAATTGCCTCGAATGGTTCGAGTGGCTGGTATGGGGGGGTCTTCTGATCAGAAAACTCTCTGTGTAGATGGTTTGAAGTATATCTGTGAAAGTAAGTCACGCGTGCCCGAGCACGACATCCAACTTGTGCCGTTGAGAGCCACGGGATTATTTTGCTTCCGTCATTTTGGGCGCACAGGATGGCGTTAGCGCCATACAATGCTATGGCATTGTAGGTATTGTCCCGCCCTGGGCCAGGACAATACCTACCGTTAGCTGCCACCTGACTTGTCTGTCAGTCGGGCGAGAAGACTGGCTGGCTCTTAAACGTTTACCCAACGCCGCTGAATGGCGAGCATCTTTTCCCTTTCCACGCGCATGCTTCCCTTTGTCCCGAAAGCGGTCGCAATAACGGTGGTAGTAATGGTAAAAACAAAGTTGTTTCTCTAATGGGAGCGATGATGAAAGTGAGCAGGAATAGCTATCTGGGGATTCTGTTGGATGAAGAATTACGCATCGGCTGTTACTACGCATTCATGATGTACATTGGCGATGTTCTCTGCTATTCACGCCCACACCCGCATCGTACCATCGGAAAATGCATTTTGCACCTAGCGTTACCCGAGATGGTCTTGCAATACCAGTTCTAGCACTTCGCACTCAAACTAAACGTGCATTATCTTGTATTGTATCAGGTTGCTATGAGTTCCAAATACCCACTGAAATATCGTGGTTCTGTGATCCTAAGTGACCTGTCTTACTACAACATGACCTGACGTGGTTCGGTTGGACAGAGGTTAGGTAGAGGCAGAAGGTGCGCTTGCGATGAATTCCAAACACCCACTGAAAGATCGTGGCTCTGTGATCCTAAGTGATCTGTCTTACTATCATCGCTCCACGTTAAATGCAGCGCCATCGTCTGATGCAACCCATCTTCTCCTTGACTTGTGCGCGGCTCCCCCCCCCCCCTCCCCCCCCCTCCGGATGCTGCTGCAGGAGCTGGCCGACCCGTCTCCCGCTGTCAGCGCAGCTGGCGCACCCATGCATGAAGGCGATATTCGTAGGCAGGTTCAGCCACGCGCCAATCTGTCCAGTTTCTTTTGACATCCAGCAGCATTTAGAGCACATCCTCCACACCAAGAAAATCGTCCCACCCGACCAATTTGTTCCATGATTCTGTTTCCAACCTACACGGCCCTGGAACGACCCAGGTCATACTGACGCAATGAGCGACTCGGACTCAACTGGTCATCCTTCCTTACAACGCCGACATATCAGTGCCCGACGGGGCAGCGGCAATCGCTGGCCGAACAGCTCCTGTGATTGTGGCAAATGGCCGCCGGCGATCTAACGCTTAGGCTATTTTACGACTTTCGTGTGGATACGGATCCAGCCGGAAACGATTGGATCCAACCGTTTCACGTATCGTCTCCTTGTTTCATGTCTGCTGTTGTTTCGCTTGACACTTGCAACGTTAGCAATAGCAATAGCAACACCGCACCCGAGACTCGGAAGTAGAGGAAAAACCGTTGATATCGGACATGCTACGAACCATTCCATTTGCATTTATGAACTTACCATGGGATGGATGTGTCGTTTGGAAAGAAGAGCATTCCAATGCGCAAGTGGATTGTCGGCGCTGTCTTACTTTACTTGTACATTAGTGCATTACGACTGCGTTCACACACTGACGTTGACCGGGTGCTATGATTTGGCTCTCGGAAGTATCGGACAGCTGTGGCCTGTAGCGGCTGCGACTGCGGCTCACCCGGCATGAGACGTCTGAAATGAAACGTACGAACAGATGTCCGCTGAAATGAAACGTACGAACAGAAACGTACGGAAATGAAACGTACTAACAGAAACGTACGGAAATGAAACGTGCGAACAGATGTCCGCTACTAAAGATTTTGCGAATGCTTCGAGGATAAGGTGATTTAAAAAGGAAGCGTGTCAACATCCATTCTGACACCATACACAAACGTGTCATGTCCAACCAACAAAACAATAGTGCATAAGAAGTAGTATGATCGTTTCTCGAAAAAAACAGCGATCAAACACGCGAGAGGCATAAATCAGTTAGTTCGCTAGTTCAACGTTTGTCCGTGGCACTGCGACACAAAGTCATCCAACCGAAGATGAAAGAACTTTCAGATGCTCAATGCTTTGAATTTATGAATCTATCCGATTTTGTGGGATCTCACGCGTTTCTTTTCCTGTTACCTGCCAGCGCATTGTGTGTTTTGTAACTTCTGTGTTATTGCATACCTTGCATTTTGCATTATCTTGATGTCGTTCACGTCCATTGCTATGTTTCTGTGCTTGCCCTGAGCACAGCAATTTGGAGTTTAGCTACCTTTTGCTCATCATAACCTGTCACCTGTAACACATTTGAGTTCCAAACAAATCGAATTGTGTTCACACCCGTGGCAATTATGTTCCTCTCGGCGCATTGCTAGGCTAGCAACATTGCCTTTTGTACAGTAGGCACGCGTTGCTGCAGAGGCTGCTCAATGACTTTCTGCTACACCACACGAAGATGCCCTACCCTGCCCTACACTACACTGCTGCTGCATGCTAGTACGTTATCAATACTCTCTGCCGGTCCGAGGTGGTGGACAGTAACCTAGCGAACCCTTCCAGGAAAGCCATCAAAGCGACGGCGATTCTGTTTCCACTTCTGGGCATCACCAACCTCTTCTTCTTCATCCGGCCTTCGGAAAAGGACTCGCGCTACCAGGTGTACCTCATCACCAACTCGGTGCTCCACTCCCTGCAGGTTAGTCCAGTAGTTTTGAGGTGCTTTCCAGCTGCGAAGTGTCCAAATGCTGCAGTCGTGATGGGCGGGAATGATGCTACCAGCAGAAGCTCGCTTTCTCGCCAATAAGCGCCGACTGATGCCCACTCGCAGCTCCGGCCTGCAGTGGTGCTGGTGAGCCCATCACATTTGTCACCGTGGACTGGGACCGATGTCTGCAGCTCGTGCCTCGTCATTAGGCGAGGGATTTATCATGCAGACCGCTTGAATGGGGGAGCGTAAATCACAGCACTTCGCTGTCCAATCTCGTGTCATCCGCAGCCATAAATCTGGCGTGATCTTGTCAAGTCGCCACGCCACGCCCTGCCGCGGCACGGGGCGTATTTTAACTCCTGGCAATTTCCGGGAATTACGCCTCGGCCCCGCCCGGCCTCGATAGCAACCGCAGCTTAACACTCGTGAGAACACCCCATCTGTGTGTAGACACCTCTTAAGTACCCGATTGTAATTCCGTTTCAAAAGGGAGACTCACAAGAGGCGAACTCGGGTCGTAGTGTTCAGATCCAGGCTTGCGTTGCTGACTTGAATGACCAACAAAACCTTGGGGAATTTGTCATCTCGCTGGCTTTACGGTGGCCATGTGGATTGCTTTCAATCAACAATATAGCTGGCAGTCTGTTAGATCTGGATGTAGCGCATCGATCAAACCCCTAAACCTTTAACAGCTTTGGTCACTCTGTGTGGAAACAACGAGGACAAAATAGTGTGCGGCTAATAGGACGTGGTGTCATGGCCTGTGAGTTATGGACCGAACTTTGAGGGGCTGCAGCGCATAAATAGTCGCACAGCCTTTAGCAAATCGAAAAACGGCAGCTGCAAATCATGCTTGACACCAGTGAAGCTGACAGCGTGTCACATGCCACGCACTACATTACTTACGTCAAACAAGCCCAAAGGTTGATTTTTGGCCTATCTCATATCCGCTTATGGCCACGTGAACTCACGGAAGGGGGGGGGGGGGGTTACGCGGGGATGGGGAGGGCGCTGTTTCAGCTGATTAGTTACCATGACAGTTATTCTCGAGCTCAATTTTTGTGTTGTTATGTGGCGCCCCTTGCGGTCAAGGCTAATTTTCCCTGGTTTGGAGAGGCGAACGCTAGGCTTTTTCTGGCGTTGGGGGGGGGGGGGGGGGGGGCCGCCCCTCCCCCATCCCCGGCCACCGTATTCGTGTTATTGTTCGATATTTAGCATTTCCAAGAGCACCCTACACATTGATATATTTATGTGCACATTGCACACTGCATTGTTTCTTGCAATCAAAGGACATTTTCCTTGGAGGATGGTAACAGTGAGACCAGTTTTGGGAACGTGTTGGCAATTGTGATGGCGTATTCTATTGGCCTTTCAAAAAAATTCTCGAGATAGATTTTGTGGACGATATGAGCGTCTTTTCGAGAACTACAAATGTAAAAGAACGGACAAATTTTGTCATGTTTTGTTTTTTTGAACTCGCAGCAGCGCTATGATCTTAGGTGTTTTTATGTTGTAAATTAGGTGCCGCTTAACGCGCTGCCGGGCTTGGAGGCGCCAGTGCCCTCTCAAAAGGCTAAAGTTCAAGTAGAAATTCGCGTGGTTATTGTAGCTTAGTTGCACTGTACCGAGACCTCCCGACAAAATGAGCGATATCCGATGATATTAACAGATCAAAGTTCTTATGCTGAGTTATCAACTTTTATTATACCAAAGGGTCTGTATAATTGCGGGTATACTGAATGTCGATTAATCAGTGTAAGCACTCCCAACTCACAACACCGAAACATTGGGAGCTGGAAGCCTTTCTTGCAGATATCAAGATGTCAGATGAATCGGTAGAATGAGCATCTATTTATGGAATGCGACAATATTCTTATCGTCACGCCCGATCTCTTAGATTAAGCTGTCTTGCCATGAACGATGGATGCATTACACCTTAGTCACGAACACGCATAGCGCAGGTTCAAGTTTGCTACAACACGCAGCCAGCCGTTTTATGGTAATAGTCGGCAGTAACCGAGCGTTTCGTGCTCTGCGTGTTGGGGGCCTTTCAATTTCACGCTCCCCTCGTGACTCCATCCTTTGTTCCACAAACACATATAGAGTTCCGCGCCTTTAGTCCGTCCCTGGTCCCGTCCCCACCTCTGGAGCCGCCCTTCGATCCATCCCCGCACCACCGAAGACACGGATGCCGCTGAGTGTCAGGTAATAGTGTTCTCAGAAGTCAGGCCGATTTTAGCGCTGAGTCGGTCTCAAAGGAGAGGCGTTCAGGTCCTAGCATTCAACGAGGTCTAGTCATTAACTATGACGCCTGCGACTCTCATGAACATTTTGGCGCATGTACTTTCACGATGCTTGTGAAGTTGCCCTAAACACGCGTAGTCACGGACTTGCAAAATAAGCCTGCAACAGCTAAAGCAACAATTGCGGTATGACGTTGTGCTTACGTGTCACTCGCGTGTTACTTTCTTTTAGAAGTCGCACGTTGAGTAGAATCTTAACATCGAAAGGCCATGCCTTTGTGCACGAGTTCTTTGCCGTCATGCATGGGCTGTTGAGTTTCAATGCATCCTAACTCTAATGGCCACTCCGGCCTCCTGTCTTTTCCGTCAACCAGCGTTCGTGGCGCGAAGTTCGCTCTGGCAGACTGCTCTTTGCCGCGTTATGCCAGCGGCAGCTGAATGCCGGTCTCTGCTGTAAACAAAGCGAACAAGGCGGAGAAACTTTCACCAATTAGGCCGAATTAGGTGTTATTACGAGTGCATCACAACTTTTCCTCAACAACTTGAGGTTGAGCGCGCCAGTGATGTACTTGACCGCAGCTCACAGGGAATGGATTGGGACGGAAGACGGTAATAAATGAATCTAGACAACTCAAATGACTGCGGCCACATCAAACAGAGTGACTGTAATAATGATGCAATTAGGTTTCAGCATGTTTACCTGGGATTAATGTAAAACTGCGAAAATGGCTACAAACCCCTATTACGATGTTGCTTTTAAGCACAAGAAAACTCTTAACGACGTGAGTGGGTGGAAGAAGACGTACTAATAAGCGAGATCCCTCTAATCCTCATGAAAGCTCTTTGATTCGCTTCAGATTCCTAAACGTACGTTTCATCGTTGGGTTAACTGTTTGCGCTGTCTTTCAGGGAATATTCGTCTCGATCCTGTATTGTTTCCTGAATTCGGAGGTGCGCATAGCCATCAAGAAAAAGTACTACCGGGTAATGGCGATGCGGAGCAGCAACCGGTGGTCTCCCAAGAACTCGTGTCGCACGTCAACCATGTTCGTGTCACAGGCCGACCGGCTGTGTTGCCGACAGCAGAAGTGGACCACCAGCTGCAGGGAGACGAGCCCGGCAGCTGCCAACGCTGCCAGCAGCTGGCCGGGCTGCCAGCCGCAGGGCGAGACCGAGATCTGAGACCGCCACCCTCCGGTTGAACCGAGATCTGAGACCGCCGCCCATTGGGTTGAACTGAGATCTGAGCTCTCCGCCGTCTTTGTTGGGCTCAGATTTGACATCGCCGCTCACTGCGATGCAGCGAGGCCTGTGGCCGCCGCTCGCTGTAGTGAACTGAGGTCTGAGATTGCTGCTGCTTCTGATGGCTCAATATCAGAGACCACCGCTCTGCGACGAACGAATGCCGGGTGACGCGTCTGCCTCGATGGAAAAAGGCAGAATCACCAATACGTCATTTTCTCTGTGATGTGGCGGAGGCACGGACGGTGGATATCCCGGGTTGCACACCGTGAGGTGGAATGGTCTTGAATGACAGTGAAGCAACGGCTCGATCTTCGGGGGAGAAATAGAGCCTGAATACTCTGGGGAATCGCTATGTTTCTCCCTCTAACTCGGGGCTTAACTCAACCCTAGATGGGCAACGTGATCCCATTGCTTCGCTTCCCGTCCCCATTAACCTGACTGACGAATTGTGCGCTGAGAGAAGATCATGAGCCCTGAATGTTCTCCGTGTCGTGCTGCGCTGAACGTTATCAGTTATCACAGTTGTCACAGTATGCACAGTGCGCCTCGCCAGACGCGGTGTCGGTACGCAGCGCGCCTCGCGTGCGCCTGTGAGCGACAGGAACGGTCACGTGTGGTTACCCGCCGGGGAAATGTGGACGCTGATGACGATAACGCAAGCGACTCAAGCCAGGAACCCTGCGGTGGTGCCCGTTAATCGAATATGCTTCATGGCAGCGACCGCCTCGCGTCCCCCGTTGACGTTTGGTGTTGTCTTTGTTGGATATGATGTGCAGACTTGTGAGGCAGCCTCGGCCGTCGATGTCTTTTTCTCTTGTGAGGGGTGGGCGAGCGGGGCTGCTTCTAGTCGTGTCGTCCGCTGGCAAGTGGGACAGATATGGCTGGGGTGCGCGGTAGGGCGGTGTCCGCCTGCAGTTACGTCGAATATTGGACTCTCTGGCCTTGCGCAATAGGTACTTATACATAAATCCTTTTTCCTTCCCCACCTTTCCAGCTCTGTCGTAGTTTTTACTGTCAGTCTTGTTTTAATATAATACCGCGCAACCTCAGTATTTGCAGTCCATTTAGCGACAAAAGACTTTTGCCCGCTTGGCTTGCGGTAACTCGACTTGAGAACCGAAACATAAATGCAAATTCAGCTATGGCAGTGCTCTATGGCGAAGCCAATCATATTAAGTGGCGAGGGGTGGCCACCACTATGCCGATATTGGACTTCAATCATGTAGATATGCCCCACTTTGTATTCAGCCCTCCACTGACCGGCAAGAGAAAGCCTTTGTTGTTTGCTCTGGTACCGTAATCAAACGTAAGCCCAGCTTAGTGAATGACGTTGCGTCGTTTTGGATTCGAGGCCTGCCAAGTAGGAGCCCCTATTCACCTGTCTGTCCGGCCTGACCACCATTTTGTCACGTGGCCACGTCTTGCCGACTGTCGCTGGCCTATTCTCTTATTGTTGGTGCTGCGAGCGTTTCGCGACGAGGCAGAGGACTGTCGCATCTCTTGCTATGTATATGACCGCCTCTGATCACTGCACGCGGACGCAGTTGTCGCTGCGCGAGCGACGACAGGCTCTCCTCCGGCGTTGGTTGTTAGTGAAGGTTAACTATCTCTTCTCCACATACTGCCACGTGCCATTGTTTTGGTATAGAACATTGGCTGCTATTTGCCGTCATCATGCGTCCTAAATACTTCGTTTATGATGGAAGGACACAAGGATATAAAGGGAACATGCCGCAATATCAATATTATGAATGTTAACTTCCGTACACCGCGCGACCAAGTCATTGTGAAATTATCCGGTTTATATAGGTGGTCATGGAGTAGTTACTTATGTCGTATAGAACATGAGGCCTGACGGATCATTGGTAATCATGCTGTGCCATTGAACAGCCTCAATAGCGGGCAGGCCACGTACGTGTAGCGTACTGTGCACACAATGACGAATTCGCTTAGTGTCTTTCTAAAACCCATAGCCAAAGTGGGCAAAGGATTGCGAACTGAACTGGCGGAGCATGTTATAGTAAGGGCATCTATTACCGATTTGCGCTCTGCAGTCAACTAAACTTGTTCAGCACGAAAATGCATCACACCACGGCTCAAGGTCTGAGAGGCTTTCGGGTGCCCAATTGCACCAGGTCTGTTGAATGTTTGCTTACATGCCTACCCCGGGGGTCCTCTCGGATGATCATAATTAGATCATGTGCTCGCTTCCGCTCCGCTCCGCTCTCACTGCCACACTTCATTGGGCAGTTTGTCAGCTCACTGCAGCTAATCGGAGCGTTCAGTTCTGTTTGCTGCACTCAAACACACAGCCAATTACCAAGGCACGTATCCAAATGTTCTCTAAAACCCGTTAGTGTACCTCCGGACGGAGCCGGCAGCTGTCTGCTGACGGTCTGTCCCGGCCCGGCCGTGCGGCGCCCAGGCGGCAGCCGCGGGCTCCTGCGCGAGCGACGGCCTGTCCCGGCCCGGCCGTATGACGGCCGCCGCGGGCTCTTGCGCGAGCGACGGCCTGTGCCGGCCCGGCTGTGCCGCGGTCCGGCGGCAGCCGCGGGATCCTGCGCGGCGACGGCCTGTCCCGGCCCGGCCGTAAGGCGGCCGCCGCGGGATCCTGCGCGAGCGACGGCCCGTCCCGGTCCGGCCGCCCGGCGGTCGGCGGCAGCCGCGGGATCCTGCGCGGACGACGGCCTGTCCCGGCCCCGCCCGGTCCCCGGCAGCCGCGGGCTCCTGCGCGAGCGGCGGCCTGTCCCCCCGGGCGCCCGGCGGTCCGGCGGCAGCCGCGGGCTCCGGCGCGGCCGAGCCGGGACGGCGCTTCGCGCGCGGGGCCAGGCGGGGCTCCGCACATGGGGAGTGTGCCCGAGCCCCGCCCCGCCGCCTCTGCCGTCCGCGGCAACGGCGCGGCGGCCGTGGCGCTGTGTCGGGCCGCCGATGTGTCGCCAGCGACCCACCTGCGAGTGGGCCAACATGTGCTAGCCGTAGGTGTATGCTGTGTGTAAAATAAACGTATAACGGCCGCTGACGCCTTCCATCGCGCGCTGAAGTTAAAACGAAATCGAAGTGGTCCGGACGGAGGTGTCGTTTGCCAGGGAGCCGCGCGTCGCTCAGCTGTCATTCGCCTGCCACTTGGTGTCTGAAAGGCTACACAGCGCAGAAATCTTGTGCACTCAAAGCGCGTAGTAACCCGCATTAAGCCCGTGTGCAGTTCATGGCTTTCTGAAAAACACATATGACACCCGAGCTGCTACGCTGCTGGGCATGGACGTCCTTGCCATTTCTTGGCGTATGGTGTCGCGTTACAACTGCTGGCGACAATTTTGTGCGCAGAAGTTCGGTCGGCGACAAAAAATCACCACCCCTGACTGCGTCTTTCATTGCTTGAGACAACTCTTACGTTTAAAAATAATTCTAGTATCGATCCTGTCCTCAGAAAATGGGTAGGCGACCAATACCTCCCGGATGGTGTCGCGGCAAGAGTCCCAAGAGCCGTGTTAAGGTCATTCACTCTGGAAACGACCTCATCCTAGGACATTACCCGGGCTAGCCCTTATTGCATGTCCCTCTGGGTCGCACCAGATCTACCGGCTGTTTCCAGAATGAATGGCTCGCTAGGTTGATCTTAATGTGTAGACATGGTACGTTTGTTTCATAGGAAACCGCATATTCTTGCGTGGAATATGGAATATTTTATAATATATCTGTTTCATGCGTGCGAGAAAAGCGAGAATGCGAGAAAAGAAAGAGATGAAGATATAAATATGTTGATATTTCGGCAGGATGCCTTGAACGAAACGAATAACAGAAGTTACTTCGCTCCTGCTATTCGTTTCGATAAAGACATGTTGCCGAAATATCAACACATTATATCTCCGTTCCCCTGGTTTTTCTCCGAGGATTAAAGCCCCATTTCTTCTGTTTTATCTATGCAAATCTATTCTTATCACGGGGCACTATGACCGAAGCAGATGCCGCACCTTCATAACGCAAGGTGGTCATGAGGTGCCGTGCTTGGACACCGGTTATACAGAAAAGGCTTCGTGAAGAAATGGTCGTGGCCAGTAAAATAACGACAGCAACATATCAAGGGCTCGGCAGGCAATTCCCCATCACCACTTCACTTATGAAGTTATCACTCTACTTCAGTTATGGAATCATCACTCCACTTAAATTCCGGAATCTAATTAAGCCAAACGATATGAGATGT
>NW_023596461.1:16293006-16297763 GCF_011947565.3 Pollicipes pollicipes | reverse complement strand
CGAAGTGATACATCTCGGAGATACTTTCTTAGGCAAACAACAATTGAATGAACAAATTCCATTGACCTATGGTCAGGTAGGAAGGTCAGGCTACGGTCAAAAACAACCTATCATATATATTCATGTATATATATATATATATATATATATATATATATATATATATATTATTACCCTTGGGCTTGCTGTATGGGATGGTTTCTGGTGCTTATTTCGAAATTATTGATAACAGTAGCCGCATTACATGCCTTCCATGGACTTCTTAAAGGTCAGAATAGGTCACTGGCCTAAAATGACCCGCGCCAACATTTTGTTTTTAGGAGCAAAGTGACTAGTGTTTTTTTGCCACTTATTCAAATGCAAGACTTAAAGCAGTCTTGTATGATTTTTGTCATCATGACCTTCAAAAGAACAAACAAGGTCACTGACCTTAAATGAGCGCGCGACCTTTTGCTTAGAACAGTTGTCTAGTTTCTAGGGCCCTTTGGAGACCAACCTGGAATTGTAATCTTTTTTACCTTATTTGAACCGAACGTCATGACTCAGGAACCTCGAACTTTGACCTGAGTGAGATGACGCACAGATCAATACACCCTGTGAATTTGGTGTCTCTATCTCTCTTAGTTCCTGAGCCCCCAGGGGGCAAATTGAGCTCTCTACCCGAGCGGCGCGTGTCCAGCCGGCCACCGGGGCGCGTGTTCAGGCTCTTTTGCGACTGATCGCAGCCAATTGGGAGCGTCACCACTCCCATTGGTGTTCCATGGAAGCTGTGGACAGGCAGGCCGTTTCATTCCGCATGCCGGTGAGAGGCGTCCCGCCGCCATCCCACGACCCATCTGCTGGGTCACTGGGCGGCCACGCGACGGCCGCGATAAACGGGACAGCTCGCCAGGCGCTCGTATGCCCGACTATAGCCGTCGGTACGAGACCTATTACGAGCTCCGGGGTAGTTCGTGACGAACTGTATGGACGGGGTGACGAGCTTCGTGAACAATCGTGACGAGCTGCGATGGCGTTGGTGGCGAGCGCCGTTGGCACTTCTGACTACCGTGGGAGCAGGTAAGGCTGAGTGACGACGCACTGTTATTGTTTTCGACACCCACAACTACGTGTAGCTCTGCCTCCTACACGGTTACTGCAAGAACCTTGCGAGTGGAGTGTCTGTGTCACACTATGAAGTAGTCTTCGGCGAGGAAGGGAGAAGTGGCAGTGCGTGTCTTGATAGTTAATTTTAGTTGGCAGCCTAGGCCCCCGTGCAGAGCAACACCATCATGCAAAATTGCAGCTCGGTGATGTGTTGTCAACCGGCTGTTGCGATCGATTTGTGTTGCGGCAGCGGTATCGCGCTGGGTTGGTGCGCAAGGAACTCCCACGGGAGCCGCAGTGTCGTGCTGAAAACGAGCTGCTCGCAAGTGCAGCCGATGCCCCCCAGAACCGAGCGCGAGCCAGGCAGAACCATTAACAGGAGGTCGGTCCAGCGAGTCGCCGGGTCAGCTGCCCACAGACCCGTCTTAAGCTGCTCGCGCAGCCTTTCCACCACGCCGTTGATTTGCCGATAACAACTAGCGGTGTGAGTCGAACGCACCCAAGGAGCGCCGACAGGTGGCGCCACGGTTCGGACTAAAAAATGGCGCCGCGATGGACGGTGACCTGTGCGGCACTCCAAAACGTGACATCAATCCGACAACGAGGGCGCCGATCACAATGTGCACCTGGATGACCACCACTGGGATAGCTCCCACCAAAAGGGTGAAACGGTCGATGCACGCGAGCAGGTAGATCTGACCGGGGAAGGTGGGAAGCGGGCCGACGATGTTGACGTGGACGGCGTCAAAACGAGCGTCCGATAGCGGACAATCACCTGTTAGCGCCTGCGAGTACTTTCCCGCGTTGGCACGAGACGCACACTCGGGCCCATTTCTTGATTTTTCGATGCATGGCCGGCCACGTGAACCGCTGGGAGTCGAGGTCTTGCGTGCCACGAACTCATGGTTGGGCCAGACTGTGCAAAAGACGGAAACACTGGCGTCGGAGGATGTCTGGCAGCAGCGGGCGGGGCTTGTCTGTTGACCCTTCGATCAGGAGCGTGCGACCAGTCGTCAACGGAATGTCGCACAGGGCTAGCGAGTGCGATGGAGCGATCACCGCTTGAAGATCGTCATCTTCACTTTGATCGTTGGCCAGGACAGCAGGGTCATCCAGCGGTGGCCGCATCGTCGGGAGCATGGCGGCCGTGCGTCGACGCGCGTCAGCGAGTAGCAGTCAGAGCTGGACCCCATGGCGGACAAGACTGGCTTGTGACCATGGAGATGGTGAGAAACCGGAAGCATCGACGCTGTGCGGAGAGCGCTTGATCGCCAGGTACATGACGAGGCGCTCCCGGCCAGATGGACTGTACCGAGTCTTCACCGACTTGGGATTTTCAAGGGGAATGACGGTGGTTTCCAAGGGTCGGCCACAAAACGCTAGAGCGCCACCACGACGCTATTGTCCGAAGCGTCGACCGGTAGACCACAGCGCCGGATGCGTGAACCGCGTAGCCTGCGCAAGATGCTGCTGGACGCGATGGAGTAATCGTTCAACGTCGGCAGACCAGGCGATGGAGCGGTGACTCCCTGACGCCTTCTTGCTGGACAGGTGTTGGGTGAGGCGAGCAGAGCAGAGGTGCCGGGCACGAAGTGGTGGTAGCATGCCACCATTCCGACGAAGCGCTGGAGTTGTCCTGCGATCGATTGTGGAAACTCCTGTCCTGTGGATGTCTTCTCTGGCAGGGGGAGGAGGCATGTAAAGCTCGGTGACCTCGTGTGTAAGGAACCTGACTTTGTCTGTTTCCAAGACGCATTCTGTTTCGCTGGTGACCAGTCCGAACTTGTCGAGTCGTTCGAAGACCAGCCGAAGATACCTGATGTGTTCCTCTCACGACATTTCTGGGCACCAAAATGTCGTCCAGGGTGGCGAACGTTCCCGGTACCCCGTGTAGGACTTTAAGATGTTCCATATTTGGGGGAAAATGTAAGTTATCACCATATATGATGGAAGAAGCCTGGCTATAATTGCTGGTGAACTTTTAATGGGAAAAGACTGCCGTAGACAGCACGACATCTCTGTTCAGTAAATAGGCTCCGCGACACGTCACGTTTTGATTACGTCATCGTACCTTGCACAACGGTGATTGAGAGCCAGTTGACGGCCATTATACATCTGGAAATCATGCTCACGAACGTCAGGTATGAACGGCTGAAAAATCATATTTTGTTTGGCCTTGACCACCGCATGGCTAATAGAATGGCAGGATTTGAATGGAATTATTATGGCGTTTTTATAACGTACTCAAATTGGCTTAGTAAAGAAGAGTGTGTATTGGTATCCCCTCATTACCTACCCATGCCTTGTAACAACTGAAGCAGATTACCGAGGACCTCCGGCTTTACCTCCAAAGACGCCAAGCAAATATGTCAGTTGCAATGGCTGGGTAATGAGCTGATTGCAGATAACATACAGCAGTCTGCGCGCAGAGCACATCTTCCGTATAAATCGCGCAATATAAAGCACAGAACAACGGTGCACACAACACACACTTCTTGATGGGCGTCATCTGCCACCGACTGCCGCACCGTAGATCCCCACTGGCACTGCCGCACATTCTCGAGTTGAGTCGGCGAAAAACCGCTGGTCCTATCTGCTCTTGCCACGCCGAGAGCGCCCTGTCAATGCGACGTAAGCATGATCAAGAAAACGAAACGTGACACGTCGGCACGGCCTTTCAGTGTCAGTGCCTGATTGGTCTTCCCGTGCTGGTACTTTTACGTGTAAAGGTGTTAGCACGTTTATATGCACGTCGTTCAATGTCGGGTGAAGCAAGTGCAATCAAAGAGATGGAGGAGTTGCTTTATATCACTGTTTCTGCCAATAGATTTTCACCGACCTGTACTGGACATCTTTTAAGGGAACGCAACGCATGTCGTTACTCACTCTTTTATGGGTTCCCGCGGACTGCTTAGGCCATAGTAGTGCTCAGGGGCCATGACGCAACCGGTGTTCGAAGTCGGGCCCCGCGTGGAAGCCTGAGGCACTAAACAATCCACTTTTACACTCCCTTGCATTGAACTTGATGTGCATTAACATCACGCTTGGCAAGATTTTACGAATCGAGCATAATGTCATGCTTATATTCAAGGACCTGTCGGTGCTGATGCAAATCACGCTAACTTTCAGGGAATTGAAACGCGATCGATGACCCTATCAGATGGAAGTTTTGTTGCGCGCTTGGTGTGTCTCTTGCCTTATTGATCATTCGGATATATGCCTTTTTATTACTCTAATCAGCTGCTCAACTTCCCACCCTTGCCCGATAGAACGGCGGAGGCTACCTTGCCTACGTTTGTCTCTATTTTGCACGACAGTTGGCCCGTCAAACAAAATGTCGCGTCTTGCCCGGTGGCATATGGCACTGCCGCAGCGCATGCCGTGCATCATGCTTTTGTAGACGGCCGCCACGTCGAAGACACCGAGGTTTCAGGTGCACTATATTCCATGACCACCCATCGCCAACACCGCGCCTCGACTCCTCGTGGACGCTGACAGGGAAACAACGAAACCTCGGAAATGGACAGACTAGACCTAGAACTAAACAGAGAGGAAACAGACAGAACAGAGACTAAAATTAGCAATACAAAATGAATACGAAAACAGCATGGATTGACTAACACTAAATTAGACCTCAAGATATAGCAAACTACATAGTGATCTCAACAAAC
>NW_023596461.1:16249703-16289703 GCF_011947565.3 Pollicipes pollicipes | reverse complement strand
GAAATTATACACCACCAGCTTCACAAACACGATAAGGAGATGATTTACGCGTTGCACTCGTTCATCTAGGCTCTCCGCTACAAACAACGCAGGCCATTGACCTTGGATGACCTCATGTGGCCTTCAATGTCCTCATGTAATCTATTGCGACTTCACTATATATTGCAGTGATAAAGACGCATGTTTTCAATGGAATGTTCGAATTCTGCTTTCAAACTTTTCAATGCCTGTCAAACTTTCTAATACCTGTTAACTTAGATTGTTTGCAATCAGTATGAATTTTGCAGAGCATACCCATTGAGGTAGGCCATGGTATGGGCAAAAGTCTTGTGCTCTGTGATCATATGATGGTTCTGCATGTAAGTTACCATTCTTTTCCTCGTAAAAAAACAACAAAACTACGCAAAAATGTCCACATATTCGCACAGAAAACATCGGCCTGACTTCAATGCACTGACTCAGCCTTTTCCGAAAAATCTGAAACGAACGAAGTGTAGGTACATTATGTGCTGTTGCTATGACAAGTTTGAATGCTAGCAAATGACCCACAAAATAGCTATATGTGGCCAGAGTTTTCTGGAGGTTGATCCTTTGATCTGACCTAGGTCACTGGTCTTGGTAGACTTAAACTCCAAATTTGCCCAGAGGATGCTAGATGGATACATAAACAGTACGGATCATTTCGTGTAGCAGTAGGAACGCATTTTTGACAAGTGCTCGAAAACCGTACAGGAGTGAGTTAACTTACTCCCGGCCAGGCGCGGGTTAAAACACGCTATTGAGGAAAAGATGTTCCCAAAGATGAGACCATTATCCCGCTTATTCAACGAAACGTCATGCCATTACATCGGGTTTTGTCCCTATGGCACCTGCACAGCGAATCTTGTCGAAGTGCATTTTGTCTTTAGGAAACACAGTTGAATTAGATGCTCAGTTTGTTGCACCTTGCAGGCTTTTTGAACCGGCGATAGTCTACGCGTGGTTTTGTAAGCCTTCTGTTTGCAAAGCTGGCGTGTCCGAAGCGACCTCGCCCGCCAGCCATTCGTGAGCCGCGTAACTTGCACGCGGATTCGTCTACCCGAGATATTAGGGCTACGGCACTGGCGAGGTATCTCGAGCAGATGTGACGACCTGTTTACAGGCTGATTCGCAAAATACAGACTGAATCGTACAGCCTGGGTGCTTTTGTTTTGTGTTTTAAACGCGCTAGAGTGGGGTCAATTTGATCACTCACTCACCCACCCCAAGGTTTTTTACGAAGTAATTATCGAACGGGACAGCACAGCCAAGCCAAATTTTGCATAGCTGCAGGCAATTGAATCGTCAATCATATGATATAAAACATACATTTACCTTGTAAGGTTACTTAACTATGGGTGGTCAAAGACAGGCCGTGGCTGTCAGCGAGGACAACTTCTAGGAAATCGTTTAATTTGGTGCCACGACGAAGCCATGAGTTCTAATATAGTTTCTTGAATAAGGAAACAATTGAATGTAGAATCACAACAAAGTCAATTAACCTACGGTTAGATATGAGGGTCAGACCGGGTTCAAAATTAATCTGTTTTTTTCTACTAGGGAGCTTGCTTTATGAGATAGTTTCTGATGCTCATTTTGGATTCCTTGATAGCATGGACCACAACAGAATCCTCCATAAACTTCTCTGAAGTCAGAGTAAGTCCCCAGCCTAAAATGACCCAGACCAAACATTTGTTTTAGGAACACGTCCGAGAGATGACACACTCCCTTCGAAAAGGGGACCATGGCTCCCTGTTTCTGAACCCATGCACACACCTCATTGCCAGCAACAGCGCCCCATAGCTTGCCAGCCCCGTGCCGCTCCACCAGCGCAGCGGCCGTGTGACATCCAAGACAAGTGCAGCCCGGCCGCCGTCTAGTAGCCCGTGTTACATTAGCTGAGGGCGCTGCCTCAACTGGCGATAACGGATACCGCTCGTAGCTGACGTCGGCAGGTCGCACATGTCGAAAAAAACAGCGATAGCCACGTCCGCCAGATACCTCAACGTCTGTAACGTAACCTAGACAGGATGGTAAGATGACCGCACCGTGAACTCAGTTGATGTGGGCATTCTCCGGAAGCAGGGTCACCAGTGCAGTGCTCCAAAAAGCGACGCATCTGTGGTCCGACTGGCGCCATTCATTTGGTAGCTTTACGTGGAAGGAAAGTGTGCTGGGGAGGGAGTAACTGCGCAATGGAACCTTACGAGTCGAGGCTACGCGCCTCGCGCTGCGTCATATGTTGGGCTGCGGCTCTTGCGTTGCGTTATGTGTTGGGCTGCGGCCCCTGCGCTGCGTCATGTGTTGAGCTGCGGCTCCCGCGCTGCGTCATGTGTTGGGCTGCGGCTCCTGTGCTGCGTCTTATGTTGGGCTGCGGCTCCTGCGCTGCATCAGGTGTTGAGCTGCGGCTCCTGCGCTGCGTCATGTGTCGAGCTGCGGCTCCCGCGCTGCGTCATGTGTTGGGCTGCGGCTCCCGCGCTGCTTCATGTGTCGAGCTGCGGCTCCTGCATTGCGTCAGGTATTGAGCTGCGGCTCCCGCGTTGCGTCAGATGTTGGACTGCGACCCTCATGTGTGCGTCGACGCGGTGCCCGCCGCGCGGCACTAGCGCGCTCTAGCGGTGACGCGGCGAGACAGTCGGCAGCGCAGCGCAGCGGCTCGGGCCAGGGGCTGCGACTGCCAGCTGGAAGTAGCTCTACTATGCTGCTACACGAGAATTAAACGCAGATGAATTGCAGTCATATGCATAACGGGTGAAAATGAATGTTTATTAGTCATTTGTAATACGGAGAAAATTGACCTTTTTAAGCGAAAATGCATATTCACACCGTAATATATGGACATTTGATGATTCATCGGTCTGGTGCAACCAACAAACATTGTTGCCGCAGGTGTCGACGATTTTACTCCCAACAGACGCCATAATTTAACAGCACTATGTAGCCAGCGCGCGTGGCGCATGATTCGTGACTGCACTGAAGTAGCGACGCGCAAACATTTTGGTGGCGTAAGTTCACGCACACATGCTCAACTAGGGCCACATCACCTCTCTCAACATTCCCAGATAGACGTTGTCATTTCGTTAATATTGTCTGATTAAGCCAGTGGATTATTCTTCTCTCTTGGATAACTTACGCTCAGTACGACACCTTCTGGGTCTCCTTGACCCTGCACTCCATCTCCGCTTTTGGGTCACGAGGGGCCCAGTATCGTTTATTTTGCTTGATTGGCACGTGGTTTTACACAGCCATCTGTCATCACTCCATATCACCTGCAAGGAAATGTTCCAACCCATGAAGCTGATGGAGGTGGCCATTGGCCAAATTGTTCCTTCTCCCTCCTCTGCCCGTCTGAAATGAGACCCGCCGTGCGAGGTGGACATCGGTATCAGCCAAGCCGTTTTTCCACCACCTGCCAGACTGTGGAGACGAAAATGCGGGGAGCCTTTGGCACCTGTCACAGGAAAGCGGACAAACTCATTTCCGTAAAGGTGTCCCAGAACCGTTTTATGATCTGCACGGGGTCGTGGCAGGCAGTGACCCCTCCCCCACAAATGGCACAGCGGTCTGTTCCTGACCCAGGGTGGTGAATTGGATCGCCAACCGATTAAATGCGCCGATGCCCGGAGCGTTGCATGGATGAGGCTTAAATCTCATCCTATACCACCCTTTTGCCACAACAGAGCTTCGGACTGTTCTAAATGGCATGGCAATCAAGGCCTATTGCTGCTTGATAAGGGGCGTTGCGCGGGGCTCGGCGAGACAGACATCTCAATATCGTTTGGCTTAATTAGATTCCGGAATTTAAGTGGAGTGATGATTCCATAACTGAAGTAGAGTGATAACTTCATAAGTGAAGTGGTGATGGGGAATTGCCTGCCGAGCCCCTTGATATTGTTGCTGTTGTTATTTTACTGGCCACGACCATTTCTTCACGAAGCCCTTTCTGTATAACCGGTGTCCAAGCACGGCACCTCATGACCACCTTGCGTTATGAAGGTGCGGCATCTGCTTCGGTCATAGATGCCCCGTGATAAGAATATGATTTGCATAGATAAAACAGAAGAAATGGGGCTTAATCCTCGGAGAAAAACCAGGGGAACGGAGATATAATGTGTTGATATTTCGGCAACATGTCTTTATCGAAACGAATAGCAGGAGCGAAGTAACTTCTGTTATTCGTTTCGTTCAAGGCATCCTGCCGAAATATCAACATATTTATATCTTCATCTCTTTCTTTTCTCGGAGGAATGAGTCTTTTGCTTCTGTTTTACCCATGTGAATAATGTTCCTCTCAAATGCACTTGACAACTTATGTAAACTATGATTTGCACGCATGAAACAGATATATTATAAAATATTCCATATTCCACGCAAGAATATGCGGTTTCCTATGAAACAAACGTACCATGTCTACACATTAAGATCAACCTTGCGAGCCATTCATTCTGGAAACAGCCGGTAGATCTGGTGCGACCCAGAGGGACATGCAATAAGGGCTAGCCCGGGTAATGTCCTAGGATGAGGTCGTTTCCAGAGTGAATGACCTTAACACGGCTCTTGGGACTCTTGCCGCGACACCATCCGGGAGGTATTGGTCGTCTACCCATTTTTCTGAGGACAGGATCGATACTAGAATTATTTTTAAACGTAAGAGTTGTCTCAAGCAATGAAAGACGCAGTCAGGGGTGGTGATTTTTTGTCGCCGACCGAACTTCTGCGCACAAAATTGTCGCCAGCAGTGTAACGCGACACCATACGCCAAGAAATGGCAAGGACGTCCATGCCCAGCAGCGTAGCAGCTCGGGTGTCATATGTGTTTTTTCAGAAAGCCATGAACTGCACACGGGCTTAATGCGGGTTACTACGCGCTTTGAGTGCACAAGATTTCTGCGCTGTGTAGCCTTTCAGACACCAAGTGGCAGGCGAATGACAAGCTGAGCGACGCGCGGCTCCCTGGCAAACGACACCTCCGTCCGGACCACTTCGATTTCGTTTTAACTTCAGCGCGCGATGGAAGGCGTCAGCGGCCGTTATACGTTTATTTTACACACAGCATACACCTACGGCTAGCACATGTTGGCCCACTCGCAGGTGGGTCGCTGGCGACACATCGGCGGCCCGACACAGCGCCACGGCCGCCGCGCCGTTGCCGCGGACGGCAGAGGCGGCGGCCTGGCGGGGCTCGGGCACACTCCCCATGTGCGGAGCCCCGCCTGGCCCCGCGCGCGAAGCGCCGTCCCGGCTCGGCCGCGCCGGAGCCCGCGGCTGCCGCCGGACCGCCGGGCGCCCGGGCTGGGACAGGCCGCCGCTCGCGCAGGAGCCCGCGGCTGCCGCCGGACCGCCGGGCGCCCGGGCCGGGACAGGCCGTCGTCCGCGCAGGATCCCGCGGCTGCCGCCGGACCGCCGGGCGGCCGGACCGGGACGGGCCGTCGCTCGCGCAGGATCCCGCGGCGGCCGCCTTACGGCCGGGCCGGGACAGGCCGTCGCCCGCGCAGGATCCCGCGGCTGCCGCCGGACCGCGGCACAGCCGGGCCGGCACAGGCCGTCGCTCGCTCAAGAGCCCGCGGCGGCCGTCATACGGCCGGGCCGGGACAGGCCGTCGCTCGCGCAGGAGCCCGCGGCTGCCGCCTGGGCGCCGCACGGCCGGGCCGGGACAGACCGTCAGCAGACAGCTGCCGGCTCCGTCCGGAGGTACACTAACGGGTTTTAGAGAACATTTGGATACGTGCCTTGGTAATTGGCTGTGTGTTTGAGTGCAGCAAACAGAACTGAACGCTCCGATTAGCTGCAGTGAGCTGACAAACTGCCCAATGAAGTGTGGCAGTGAGAGCGGAGCGGAGCGGAAGCGAGCACATGATCTAATTATGATCATCGGAGAGGAGCACCGGGGTAGGCATGTAAGCAAACATTGAACAGACCTGGTGCAATTGGGCACCCGAACGCCTCGCAGACTTTGAGCCGTGGTGTGATGCATTTTCGTGCTGAACAAGTTTAGTTGACTACAGAGCGCAAATCGGTAATAGATGCCCTTACTATAACATGCTCCGCCAGTTCAGTTCGCAATCCTTTGTCCTCTTTGACTATGGGTTTTAGAAAGACACTAAGCGAATTCGTCATTGTGTGCACAGAACGCTACACGTACGTGGCCTGCCCGCTATTGAGGCTGTTCAATGGCACAGCATGATTACCAATGATCCGTCAGGCCTCGTGTTCTATACGACATAAATAACTATTCCATGACCACCTATATAAACCGGATAATTTCACAATGACTTGGTCGCGCGGTGTACGGAAGTTAACATTCATAATATTGATATTGCGGCATGTTCCCTTTATATCCTTGTGTCCTTCCATCATAAACGAAGTATTTAGGACGCATGATGACGGCAAATAGCAGCCAATGTTCTATACCAAAACAATGGCACGTGGCAGTATGTGGAGAAGAGATAGTTAACCTTCACTAACAACCAACGCCGGAGGAGAGCCTGTCGTCGCTCGCGCAGCGACAACTGCGTCCGCGTGCAGTGATCAGAGGCGGTCATATACATAGCAAGAGATGCGACAGTCCTCTGCCTCGTCGCGAAACGCTCGCAGCACCAACAATAAGAGAAAAGGCCAGCGACAGTCGGTAAGACGTGGCCACGTGACAAAATGGTGGTCAGGCCGGACAAACAGGTGAATAGGGGCTCCTACTTGGCAGGCCTCGAATCCAAAACGACGCAACGTCATTCACTAAGCTGGGCTTACGTTTGATTACGGTACCAGAGCAAACAACAAAGGCTTTCTCTTGCCGGTCAGTGGAGGGCTGAATACAAAGTGGGGCATATCTACATGATTGAAGTCCAATATCGGCATAGTGGTGGCCACCCCTCGCCACTTAATATGATTGGCTTCGCCATAGAGCACTGCCATAGCTGAATTTGCATTTATGTTTCGGTTCTCAAGTCGAGTTACCGCAAGCCAAGCGGGCAAAAGTCTTTTGTCGCTAAATGGACTGCAAATACTGAGGTTGCGCGGTATTATATTAAAACAAGACTGACAGTAAAAACTACGACAGAGCTGGAAAGGTGGGGAAGGAAAAAGGATTTATGTATAAGTACCTATTGCGCAAGGCCAGAGAGTCCAATATTCGACGTAACTGCAGGCGGACACCGCCCTACCGCGCACCCCAGCCATATCTGTCGAACCTGCCAGCGGACGACACGACTAGAAGCAGCCCCGCTCGCCCACCCCTCACAAGAGAAAAAGACATCGACGGCCGAGGCTGCCTCACAGGTCTGCACATCATATCCAACAAAGACAACACCAAACGTCAACGGGGGACGCGAGGCGGCCGCTGCCATGAAGCATATTCGATTAACGGGCACCACCGCAGGGTTCCTGGCTTGAGCCGCCTGCGTTATCGTCATCAGCGTCCACATTTCCCCGGCGGGTAACCACACGTGACCGTTCCTGTCGCTCACAGGCGCACGCGAGGCGCGCTGCGTACCGACACCGCGTCTGGCGAGGCGCACTGTGCATACTGTGACAACTGTGATAACTGATAACGTTCAGCGCAGCACGACACGGAGAACATTCAGGGCTCATGATCTTCTCTCAGCGCACAATTCGTCAGTCAGGTTAATGGGGACGGGAAGCGAAGCAATGGGATCACGTTGCCCATCTAGGGGTGAGTTAAGCCCCGAGTTAGAGGGAGAAACATAGCGATTCCCCAGAGTATTCAGGCTCTATTTCTCCCCCGAAGATCGAGCCGTCGCTTCACTGTCATTCAAGACCATTCCACCTCACGGTGTGCAACCCGGGATATCCACCGTCCGTGCCTCCGCCACATCACAGAGAAAATGACGTATTGGTGATTCTGCCTTTTTCCATCGAGGCAGACGCGTCACCCGGCATTCGTTCGTCGCAGAGCGGTGGTCTCTGATATTGAGCCATCAGAAGCAGCAGCAATCTCAGACCTCAGTTCACTACAGCGAGCGGCGGCCACAGGCCTCGCTGCATCGCAGTGAGCGGCGATGTCAAATCTGAGCCCAACAAAGACGGCGGAGAGCTCAGATCTCAGTTCAACCCAATGGGCGGCGGTCTCAGATCTCGGTTCAACCGGAGGGTGGCGGTCTCAGATCTCGGTCTCGCCTTGCGGCTGGCAGCCCGGCCAGCTGCTGGCAGCGTTGGCAGCTGCCGGGCTCGTCTCCCTGCAGCTGGTGGTCCACTTCTGCTGTCGGCAACACAGCCGGTCGGCCTGTGACACGAACATGGTTGACGTGCGACACGAGTTCTTGGGAGACCACCGGTTGCTGCTCCGCATCGCCATTACCCGGTAGTACTTCTTCTTGATGGCTATGCGCACCTCCGAATTCAGGAAACAATACAGGATCGAGACGAATATTCCCTGAAAGACAGCGCAAACAGTTAACCCAACGATGAAACGTACGTTTAGGAATCTGAAGCGAATCAAAGAGCTTTCATGAGGATTAGAGGGATCTCGCTTATTAGTACGTCTTCTTCCACCCACTCACGTCGTTGAGAGTTTTCTTGTGCTTAAAAGCAACATCGCAATAGGGGTTTGTAGTCATTTTCGCAGTTTTACATTAATCCCAGGTAAACATGCTGAAACCTAATTGCATCATTATTACAGTCACTCTGTTTGATGTGGCCGCAGTCATTTGAGTTGTCTAGATTCATTTATTACCGTCTTCCGTCTCAATCCATTCCCTGTGAGCTGCGGTCAAGTACATCATTGGCGCGCTCAACCTGAAGTTGTTGAGGAAAAGTTGTGATGCACTCGTAATAACACCTAATTCGGCCTAATTGGTCAAAGTTTCTCCGCCTTGTTCGCTTTGTTTACAGCAGAGACCGGCATTCAGCTGCCGCTGGCATAACGCGGCAAAGAGCAGTCTGCCAGAGCGAACTTCGCGCCACGGACGCTGGTTGACGGAAAAGACAGGAGGCCGGAGTGGCCATTAGAGTTAGGATGCATTGAAACTCAACAGCCCATGCATGACGGCAAAGAACTCGTGCACAAAGGCATGGCCTTTCGATGTTAAGATTCTACTCAATGTGCGACTTCTAAAAGAAAGTAACACGCGAGTGACACGTAAGCACAACGTCATACCGCAATTGTTGCTTTAGCTGTTGCAGGCTTATTTTGCAAGTCCGTGACTACGCGTGTTTAGGGCAACTTCACAAGCATCGTGAAAGTACATGCGCCAAAATGTTCATGAGAGTCGCAGGCGTCATAGTTAATGACTAGACCTCGTTGAATGCTAGGACCTGAACGCCTCTCCTTTGAGACCGACTCAGCGCTAAAATCAGCCTGACTTCTGAGAACACTATTACCTGACACTCAGCGGCATCCGTGTCTTCGGTGGTGCGGGGATGGATCGAAGGGCGGCTCCAGAGGTGGGGACGGGACCAGGGACGGACTAAAGGCGCGGAACTCTATATGTGTTTGTGGAACAAAGGATGGAGTCACGAGGGGAGCGTGAAATTGAAAGGCCCCAACACGCAGAGCACGAAACGCTCGGTTACTGCCGACTATTACCATAAAACGGCTGGCTGCGTGTTGTAGCAAACTTGAACCTGCGCTATGCGTGTTCGTGACTAAGGTGTAATGCATCCATCGTTCATGGCAAGACAGCTTAATCTAAGAGATCGGGCGTGACGATAAGAATATTGTCGCATTCCATAAATAGATGCTCATTCTACCGATTCATCTGACATCTTGATATCTGCAAGAAAGGCTTCCAGCTCCCAATGTTTCGGTGTTGTGAGTTGGGAGTGCTTACACTGATTAATCGACATTCAGTATACCCGCAATTATACAGACCCTTTGGTATAATAAAAGTTGATAACTCAGCATAAGAACTTTGATCTGTTAATATCATCGGATATCGCTCATTTTGTCGGGAGGTCTCGGTACAGTGCAACTAAGCTACAATAACCACGCGAATTTCTACTTGAACTTTAGCCTTTTGAGAGGGCACTGGCGCCTCCAAGCCCGGCAGCGCGTTAAGCGGCACCTAATTTACAACATAAAAACACCTAAGATCATAGCGCTGCTGCGAGTTCAAAAGAACAAAACATGACAAAATTTGTCCGTTCTTTTACATTTGTAGTTCTCGAAAAGACGCTCATATCGTCCACAAAATCTATCTCGAGAATTTTTTTGAAAGGCCAATAGAATACGCCATCACAATTGCCAACACGTTCCCAAAACTGGTCTCACTGTTACCATCCTCCAAGGAAAATGTCCTTTGATTGCAAGAAACAATGCAGTGTGCAATGTGCACATAAATATATCAATGTGTAGGGTGCTCTTGGAAATGCTAAATATCGAACAATAACACGAATACGGTGGCCGGGGATGGGGGAGGGGCGACCCCCCCCCCCCCCCCCAACGCCAGAAAAAGCCTAGCGTTCGCCTCTCCAAACCAGGGAAAATTAGCCTTGACCGCAAGGGGCGCCACATAACAACACAAAAATTGAGCTCGAGAATAACTGTCATGGTAACTAATCAGCTGAAACAGCGCCCTCCCCATCCCCGCGTAACCCCCCCCCCCCCCCTTCCGTGAGTTCACGTGGCCATAAGCGGATATGAGATAGGCCAAAAATCAACCTTTGGGCTTGTTTGACGTAAGTAATGTAGTGCGTGGCATGTGACACGCTGTCAGCTTCACTGGTGTCAAGCATGATTTGCAGCTGCCGTTTTTCGATTTGCTAAAGGCTGTGCGACTATTTATGCGCTGCAGCCCCTCAAAGTTCGGTCCATAACTCACAGGCCATGACACCACGTCCTATTAGCCGCACACTATTTTGTCCTCGTTGTTTCCACACAGAGTGACCAAAGCTGTTAAAGGTTTAGGGGTTTGATCGATGCGCTACATCCAGATCTAACAGACTGCCAGCTATATTGTTGATTGAAAGCAATCCACATGGCCACCGTAAAGCCAGCGAGATGACAAATTCCCCAAGGTTTTGTTGGTCATTCAAGTCAGCAACGCAAGCCTGGATCTGAACACTACGACCCGAGTTCGCCTCTTGTGAGTCTCCCTTTTGAAACGGAATTACAATCGGGTACTTAAGAGGTGTCTACACACAGATGGGGTGTTCTCACGAGTGTTAAGCTGCGGTTGCTATCGAGGCCGGGCGGGGCCGAGGCGTAATTCCCGGAAATTGCCAGGAGTTAAAATACGCCCCGTGCCGCGGCAGGGCGTGGCGTGGCGACTTGACAAGATCACGCCAGATTTATGGCTGCGGATGACACGAGATTGGACAGCGAAGTGCTGTGATTTACGCTCCCCCATTCAAGCGGTCTGCATGATAAATCCCTCGCCTAATGACGAGGCACGAGCTGCAGACATCGGTCCCAGTCCACGGTGACAAATGTGATGGGCTCACCAGCACCACTGCAGGCCGGAGCTGCGAGTGGGCATCAGTCGGCGCTTATTGGCGAGAAAGCGAGCTTCTGCTGGTAGCATCATTCCCGCCCATCACGACTGCAGCATTTGGACACTTCGCAGCTGGAAAGCACCTCAAAACTACTGGACTAACCTGCAGGGAGTGGAGCACCGAGTTGGTGATGAGGTACACCTGGTAGCGCGAGTCCTTTTCCGAAGGCCGGATGAAGAAGAAGAGGTTGGTGATGCCCAGAAGTGGAAACAGAATCGCCGTCGCTTTGATGGCTTTCCTGGAAGGGTTCGCTAGGTTACTGTTCACCACCTCGGACCGGCAGAGAGTATTGATAACGTACTAGCATGCAGCAGCAGTGTAGTGTAGGGTAGGGTAGGGTATCTTCGTGTGGTGTAGCAGAAAGTCATTGAGCAGCCTCTGCAGCAACGCGTGCCTACTGTACAAAAGGCAATGTTGCTAGCCTAGCAATGCGCCGAGAGGAACATAATTGCCACGGGTGTGAACACAATTCGATTTGTTTGGAACTCAAATGTGTAACAGGTGACAGGTTATGATGAGCAAAAGGTAGCTAAGCTCCAAATTGCTGTGCTCAGTGCAAGCACAGAAACATAGCAATGGACGTGAACGACATCAAGATAATGCAAAATGCAAGGTATGCAATAACACAGAAGTTACAAAACACACAATGCACTGGCAGGTAACAGGAAAAGAAACGCGTGAGATCCCACAAAATCGGATAGATTCATAAATTCAAAGCATTGAGCATCTGAAAGTTCTTTCATCTTCGGTTGGATGACTTTGTGTCGCAGTGCCACGGACAAACGTTGAACTAGCGAACTAACTGATTTATGCCTCTCGCGTGTTTGATCGCTGTTTTTTTTCGAGAAACGATCATGCTACTTCTTATGCACTATTGTTTTGTTGGTTGGACATGACACGTTTGTGTGTGGTGTCAGAATGAATGTTGACACGCTTCCTTTTTAAATCACCTTATCCTCGAAGCATTCGCAAAATCTTTAGTAGCGGACATCTGTTCGCACGTTTCATTTCCGTACGTTTCTGTTAGTACGTTTCATTTCCGTACGTTTCTGTTCGTACGTTTCATTTCAGCGGACATCTGTTCGTACGTTTCATTCCAGACGTCTCATGCCGGGTGAGCCGCAGTCGCAGCCGCTACAGGCCACAGCTGTCCGATACTTCCGAGAGCCAAATCATAGCACCCGGTCAACGTCAGTGTGTGAACGCAGTCGTAATGCACTAATGTACAAGTAAAGTAAGACAGCGCCGACAATCCACTTGCGCATTGGAATGCTCTTTTTTCCAAACGACACATCCATCCCATGGTAAGTTCATAAATGCAAATGGAATGGTTCGTAGCATGTCCGATATCAACGGTTTTTCCTCTACTTCCGAGTCTCGCGTGCGGTGTTGCTATTGCTATTGCTAACGTTGCAAGTATCAAGCGAAACAACAGCAGACGTGAAACAAGGAGACGATACGTGAAACGGTTGGATCCAATCGTTTCCGGCTGGATCCGTATCCACACGAAAGTCGTAAAATAGCCTAAGCGTTAGATCGCCGGCGGCCATTTGCCACCATCACAGGAGCTGTTCGGCCAGCGATTGCCGCTGCCCCGTCCGGCACTGATATGTCGGTGTTGTAAGGAAGGATGACCAGTTGAGTCCGAGTCGCTCATTGCGTCAGTATGACCTGGGTCGTTCCAGGGCCGTGTAGGTTGGAAACAGAATCATGGAACAAATTGGTCGGGTGGGACGATTTTCTTGGTGTGGAGGATGTGCTCTAAATGGTGCTTGATGTCAAAAGAAACTGGACAGATTGGCGCGTGGCTGAACCTGCCTACGAATATCGCCTTCATGCATGGGTGCGCCAGCTGCGCTGACAGCGGGAGACGGGTCGGCCAGCTCCTGCAGCAGCATCCGGAGGGGGGGGAGGGGGGGGGGGGAGCCGCGCACAAGTCAAGGAGAAGATGGGTTGCATCAGACGATGGCGTTGCATTTAACGTGGAGCGATGATAGTAAGACAGATCACTTAGGATCACAGAGCCACGATCTTTCAGTGGGTGTTTGGAATTCATCGCAAGCGCACCTTCTGCCTCTACCTAACCTCTGTCCAACCGAACCACGTCAGGTCATGTTGTAGTAAGACAGGTCACTTAGGATCACAGAACCACGATATTTCAGTGGGTATTTGGAACTTATAGCAAGCGAACCTGATACAATACAAGATAATGCACGTTTAGTTTGAGTGCGAAGTGCTAGAACTGGCATTGCAAGACCATCTCGGCTAACGCTAGGTGCAAAATACATTTTCTGATGGTACGATGCGGGTGTGGGCGTGAATAGCAGAGAACATCGCCAATGTACATCATGAATGCGTAGTAACAGCCGATGCGTAATTCTTCATCCAACAGAATCCCCAGATAGCTATTCCTGCTCACTTTCATCATCGCTCCCATTAGACAAACAACTTTGTTTTTACCATTACTACCACCGTTATTGCGACCGCTTTCGGGACAAAGGGAAGCATGCGCGTGGAAAGGGAAAAGATGCTCGCCATTCAGCAGCGTTGGGTAAACGTTTAAGAGCCAGCCAGTCTTCTCGCCCGACTGACAGACAAAAGTCAGGTGGCAGCTAACGGTAGGTATTGTCCTGGCCCAGGGCGGGACAATACCTACAATGCCATAGCATTGTATGGCGCTAACGCCATCCTGTGCGCCCAAAATGACGGAAGCAAAATAATCCCGTGGCTCTCAACGGCACAAGTTGGATGTCGTGCTCGGGCACGCGTGACTTACTTTCACAGATGTACTTCAAACCATCTACACAGGGAGTTTTCTGATCAGAAGACCCCCATACCAGCCAGTCGAACCATTCGAGGAAATTTCCGGAAAAAAGCATATGCTCTATTTCTATGTAACGTTTGAAGCGAACTGGTGCATTGTGTACACCTAGAAGAGAGAGAAAAAGAGTTTTAGCCTGAGAGAGATCGGTAATGGTGATGGGACAGTATGATTCGGTGTGCTGTGGATGGGCTAGCCGATCTCATTGGCTGTCTTTTCGGTATATGAAATGCTTATGGGAAAAATTGACATGCATGGACGCATCTACGTTAATGCCAAATATACCGTCCGCAGGTGCAAAAGCAATCAGTCTCAGAAAGACGTAGTTATCGCAAAGAACCGTTTCACCGATTGACACTAGCGGCTTCCGAAAGGGCCTCCCCGTTGGTATCGTAGATATTGCGAATAAACTCATTTGCATTTATGAACTTTACCAAGTGCTGGGTGAGTCGTGTTGCGAAGAGAGAGAGAGAGAGAAAACAGCATGCTTGGTGAAAGCATGCGAGCATAATGAAAGCATGCATTTCAATAGCGCATGGTACGCATAAATAACAATAATCCTTTCCAAATACTGTCAGTGAAGTGGTATTAACTACGACAGATGTACATTTTGAGCTCAATGCTAGGGCCATACCTTTGGAGTGGGTTTTAGCTACAGAAAAGGCGTGGATGCTCCTGACCGCAGACTACAATGAAGGACAGCTCCACATCTTTCTCCTTCAAAGGATTTGGATTTCGTTGAGAGCGGAAACGGTGCGGTGCAACAGCAGAAAGATTGGATTATGCTGGGAGCTGTCGCTAAACGTGTAAGGTTCCGACCGAAAGTTCTGAAACTGCTCGTCTCCCCGGCTATTGCTTAAGAACACCGCTGGGACCGTGCCTCCTGTGGTGGAAAAGCACCTAAGCAGCGTCCTGGCCATCGATTTCCTATGGCAATGCTCCTTCGGGGATAATGGGCTTGCAGAACAGAGTATCCCATCACTTCATGCAAACATGAACAGACGGCAAGATAAATGTGGTACCTGGAATAGCTACCTTTGAAACAGAAACTGGGCCAGGTGGTAAACATTGCTTAAAGGAAGGGTTCTGCATTTGTGTGGGGATTTTGAACTGATGAAGCCATCTTGAAGATCATTTGGTGTAACTCACATCCTGCCTTTCTTAAGACCTACACCACTCTTGTTACTGTGCTACACACCTGCGAGGATGTACAGACTATTTCGTGCAGACTTTTTCAAGTTCACCCAGCAATCCATGACGTCATAACAACGTAATTGTAACAATGCCATCTCATCCGCTATGCGGCGTTCGGGGCCATTTATGATATAACTTCCAGTCGTTAACATCTGGCGTTCGTGACCACAATCTCCAGACATAACAGCCGTCAATTGGCTCTCAATTAATGTTGTGCAAGGCACGATGACCAAATCCAACAACGACACATTGAGGAGCACATCTACTAGAGAAGCTGTGTTGTCTACAGCAATTTTTCCACTTTGAAGTGTACCAATAGATATAAGTAAGCTTATTTCATCTTATGTGATGCTTCCTTCAATATATTCAAATGTGGGACAATCTCTACTATCATATGACAAATCGGTGCACCAGACAAAGACTTTACAGTAAGACTTCCATGCCCATAACCGTCCTGCGTCCGCACATTTCTACCCGCTGCCACTTTCGCTCGTTATCACCTCCAAGACGTCACCACCTCTTCGCCACACCGTTCGGCATCTCTCCCATGGCTCCGCTTTATGTGCACTGATGCTCTATAAAGCTTTTGCAATATTTATGCACGCGCGTTTACTGCTTCTGATCTCCTATCATTTCAGTGCGGTTAGATCAAAAGGAACTGTGGCCAATAAGCGCTGTAACATTTGGCTTGCAGCTTTCGAAACATAACGTGGGTTGAACAGATGGTTTCTGAAACTGTCCAATAATGGGTGCTTGCGTGCTAACGAATGTTTACTAGCGCCCACTTGGTTACCAGCACCAAATCGTTGCTGGATACAGGTCACATGGTCGGTGCCTGCATCTGGCTGAAAATGTTGGAATGTGCGCCTGGAGTCGCGTGTCACGCACGATGACACGTGTCCCGTAGGATGACATGTGTCGCGCACGACAGGTATGCGTCACGCGCGGCAGGTACATGTCACGCACGACAGGCAGTCCAGTCAGCATCAGCTTATACCACAACATGCAGACTGAACGGTCATGCTCACCGTGCAGATATAAATAACATCGCTCTTTTCATCACTTTTCGATTGCTTTTAACGTGATGATGAAATTGCAAACACGTAGCCAATGAGAGGCCTCCGCTTATTCAGGCTTAAGCCGGTGGAGTGCTTCCTTCACGACTTACACAACCATGACACAAAAACCTCTTTGTCCACGAGATTCAGCTAGCGCGCTCTCGGCGGACCGAATCGATTCTTCGACTCAATCAATCTACATTCGAAATGACGAGTTCTGCGAAAAGACCGAAACTCGTTGGACGTTTTAAGGGAGATGCGGTGGAATAAACTACGTTCTGAAATGCTTCACACCGGCTGCAGAAACTTTGTTTTGTTTTGTTTGCTAAGTGAAACAGATGCCTTTTCAGAAGCCAATCCGTACCTCGATGACTTTTCTCTTCCTTGTGGTTCAGCAATGCCAGCGTCAAATGGCAAACATTGACAAAAGTGTAGCGACACACAAAGCGGGCCACACGGCGCAAAATTAAATCACTCGCAGTGATTTACACGTTTTGAGGCTTACTTATCAACATCATCAGATCAAAAATGACACAAACTAATAAAAAAACGCAGTTTAAAATATGCGTTGCTTCAAACCTGCGACACCCCAATATCCAAACTCACTAGCGCGGTGATCGATTTAAGCCTGGCTGGCGAACGAGGCCTGACGTGTTGTGCGTCCGTTGGCCATCAATTGCGGCCGTGTCCTACGGCTCTGGCCAAGTACAGACCGACCAGCTTGCAAAACAGCTGACCCCGGCGGGCCGACAGAAAAACATCGTCGTATCCGCATATACTGCGGCATTCGCAGACGGAAGCACGCTCGCAATCCGCGGAACAATGAGCATGCCGCCGTGTTTATATTCATTTTAAGCCGTTTGTGACCCAGATGAAACTTGGAAAAGTTCCTCGCATTTCTGAGGCTTTAAAATACTTTCGTTGATTAGGCCGTGTCATTGGATGTTTTTTCCAAACCACGGTGGAAATATGATATTTTGATTACACTGGCATGTGAAGACTAGGTGTGCAAAACGTGCTTCGGAAGAAAACATCCCGAATATGCGTCAGGGGATTAAACTATATATCTTATCAACCATAATCCCACTATGGCAGCCGAATGTACGTACACTCAGATGTCTGCAAAACGTCGCATCACGTTTCCCTATGCAGCTCCCGAATTCGTAGGGACAGGGGCTACACACGCGCGCGCGCGACACACGCGCACACACACACACACACACACACACATATATATATATATATATATATATATATATATATATATATATATATATATATATATATATATATGTATTTAGGCAGCATGCTTTCCTAAATGCAGGTTTGTTATAAGTAAGGGCAAGTGTACATACAAACAAGTGTACAAGTGGTTTCTTGCGCGCTTGATCGACCGTTCGAACTAAATCCTCCCTTAAACTACGTCACGCATTCTTTTTATGATGGGAATGGCTTAAGAAGGTGTAAAAGTTTGTTTGGATATGACTTTAGAATCAGTGCGTATCCAGTCAGGTCAGGGTGAAGGAGTATTTCACGGTGGGTCTTGCGCATATGCTGGTCCGGCACTCACCCCTGCCAGGTGCATCGTCACGCGTCGTGATAGATGTATCAAGATCATGTTTTTTGTTGGGGTTTCCATTCATTCAAAAGTAGACTGCATTTGAGTGACCTACGTTTTAGACTGCAACCTATTTCTATACGTACAACTATTTTATCTCGCTCTCAGCACGATGGTTAACACACGGGTACCCCTTATGAGGTCAGTTGTCGATAACCCCAAAAGTCAATGCCTCAATAGTGTCAATGAACGGGCATATCTTGGTGAGGAAAATATCATAGTTATCCTTGTTTCGCGCAGTATTACACCAACAGGGCGGAGATCGTTGTAGGGTGGTAAACGAAGTGTTCACAGAAACATGTGCGTGACTTTAAAGCTACCATGCCTCTTTCCTCTTTCAAGCTTCATTTGGTGTTGTCGCATGATGTGCCCACTTAAAAGCAGCGAGCACCATACAAGAGACTAACGCTGATCCTTCCACGAAATTGTGGCGATTGTGACGGTGTCGAATAATGTTTGTATTATAATCAGGTAGAAGGCTGAAATGTTTGGTACATTTTGGTGATAGACAAATGCCACAAATTGATAGACAAATCGATGGTAGACAACTTCAGCCCATTCCACCTTTCCTTCTTATTTGTAGCGCAACACGGTTATCTCAGCGCTTAAAACCTACTTTAGTGCATCAGAAATGCCCCTGTCCTGGTGCTTTGATTGCTGCTCTCTAAGCAACATCGCTGGTGGTAGCCAAGCGATGTTACATATTAGATGACACTGACATGCCATTGTAACCACACTTAACGTATAGGTCTAGAATAACGGTGAGAGGCCCAAATGCATATTGCAATAATACGGATTTGTATTTACGTGTAAATGGTGCGTCAGCATTGTAGCACAGCGGGCATCTGCTGGCTGGAACGCTAGCAGGGCGGAACGGTCGGAACTGTAGGCTGATAATTTGGGGGATGTTGCGTCTCTATCCAACCTTGCCACCACTGAAACCGCTATGACCCATCCTTGAAATGCCCCGATGCTGTGTCACGGAGGCACCCTTCCGTTGCCTTCACGGAAAACTCTACCTTCAAATAGATGATGTCGCAATGAGGCCACCACTCGGATTCTTGTTTGTCAGTATGAACATGTGCTGGCAGGCGAACCACGTCCCCAAAAACCTGAACCTTGAATCGCACATACAGTGCAGATATGCCGATGGCATACATGCTGACATCAGACGGAGGTTCCGCCTTTTTTAACTGTAGGCTGCTATGCGGCGGCAATCGTTATTACGATTTACAATTGACCTGAATGTCGCCAACCATTTCCATTTTTTGACATTGATATGGATGCAAATATCGGGCCTGTGGTGACAAAGGTGCACCGTAAACCATTTGATACTGGCAAATGCATCAACGCGGCTGGCGAATGCTCAGAGCGTTATCACACGGCCGTCACCCGTTCGTTCGCACGACGCGCTCTAAAATATTGCTCCAGCTGCAGCACGCACGCACTGTTGCACTCCGGCGCGCACCACACCACAAACTTTAGCGGTGCAGGTAATTCTTCATTAATAACAGCGTTTCGAACAGCGCAATCAGCCAAGACGCAAGGATTACTTTGAATCGACAAACCCTAAAAAACCGACAAGATGCCAACATATCAAATATTTAATCGGCATTAAATATCCCTGCCATATTAGGGGACGACAATGCTTTACAAAACATCATCAGAACAAAGGACACACCGACTGACGAAGATGCTGAAATAAGACTTGTCACGTGTACCAAGGGCGGGAAAGCTTAAAGCCTTGTCATGAAAGACAGCCTGGAAGCAGACCAAACGCAACTGAAGCGCACCATTATGTTGCATTACGTTAAATTCCAGCACGGGGCCGGCCAGCTCCGCAACATGACCTATATTGGAATGACTATGATACCTCTTTCACAACACATCACAATAATGCTACAGAAGGAGCGCCAGAGCAAAGCCCACTATCAAAAAACTATTCGTTCCGACCTGACAGAAAGTACACTGACACTTAAATCATGTCCAAACAAACACCTCGAACAATGATGGTATACTCATGTTCAAAGCACTCCTCAAAAAAAATCTTTATCGGAGAGAACATGACTGACTTACACAAACAGTTTAGGTCATGCTTCACTTTGAACCTGCTCAGTCACTAATAATAGCAGGGTGATGTCGTGTCTTGAATTTGCGATGGTGTCAAACTGGCTGGAAAAGTGCTGAGCGATTGTTTGTACGTGTTTTGTAATTTGACCTGATGTTCGGATGCACTGTCTGTTGAATGAACTGTTTCACATCTGAGGGTATTGAAGCAGGTATCTGGTGTCATGAAACAAGTTCACTTATAACTAATGGTATGCTTTTAAGTAAAACAGGCTGTTCTAGACAACACAGCTTCTCTGCTTAGTAAATATGCTCCTCGATAAGTCATTGTTTGAATACGTCATCGTGCGTAGCACATCCTAGATTAAAAGTCAATTGACAGCCGTCATATTTGACAATCGTGCTCATGACCGCCATATATGAAGGACAGGACCATTATATTTTTATTCGCTTTGATTGCCGCATGGCGTATGGATTGGCAGGATCTGCATGATGTCATTGTGATGCAATAAATGCTAAAGTGGCATTGAAATGCCCTCCCACAATTGCCTTTCCACATCTTGGCGACCTTTAAGCTCAGGAACCAGGGCGTTTTAAGTCTTAAAAGGGAATGGCCATGAGCTGCATAAAAAGATCTTCAATAAGGCTATTTCGGTTCAAAGTCCCGAACAAAAGTGGAACACTTCCATTCACTGATTGTGCATCGTTGATGATGCCTCGAGGAGTATGCCTCGTATTTCGCCATGTCTGAATATTTTCCGTCCGACCGTCTAACATTGCTTCAAGAACGGGGAATGTATTTCCTTGCGGCATAAGCAGGTTCAAACGAATGTAAGTGACTGTAGGAGAACTGACTTTAACTCGCCCTAAACCACGCAGGATTCAATTTGAGCAATCGAACAACCGCGCAAGAAACTGATGCAATCTTTGTGTGCTCTTGCGTGCTACAAAACCTTTCATGTATATATATATATATATATATATATATCTATATCTATATATACATGACAGCTATATATATATATATATATATATATATATATATATATATATATCAACTGAAACTGCTTTTGTGTCATGATGACACCGGATACGGCCTAAAAGACAGATACACGGTTTAAAAGGGTGGTTGCACTACTCCCAAAACGGGAGGCATTTCTATTACTTCGTAACAGCCATGGTCGAAACATTACCTATGCGATGCTTTTTCTGCTTGCGAGCCTACCGTCCGATCTTCTGCCTGGCGTTCGTCACCCGTGCGACGATGGCGTGTTTGTCTAAGTCCGCGGTATCAGACAGCAAGGAACTGGAGTCAACAGAGCGGCGACACGGAAAAGGGTTTCGGTTTGTTTTTTTTTACCAGGAAAGCTTTTTACGAGTGAACGAGCAGTCCGCAGGAGCGTGACCCGCCGTCGCGCCGTCCCACCACGGGGCTTAATTGGAAAGTCTCCAGTATTGGCGGCCGTCGCAGCCCGGCACCATGAGACCGCATCTGAGGCTATACCCGCCTGGTTCAGCATACATGGTCCGCACTGAGACCCACTTTGATGGTAAGGTAAGGAGCAGGGACATACTGACAAGCTGGTTCATATGAGGACAATCTTTTCTCTGATTGTTTTATTATATATAGATATATAGATATATAGATATATACATATATATATATATATATATATATATATATATATATATATATATATATATACATATTATAATATGAGGAAACTTTCCTCTTATTGTTACATCAGACGCGTGCGATTTGATCAGTAGTACCCATTTTCTCGTTTTCTCGAAATCCTTTAGAATAGCTCAGAAGTTCGATTTGAAGCAGCCGACCCTACGGGAGACATCTCATTTGACTCCCTGCTCATCACTCTGAAAGTTAAGCACCTCATTTGCCTTGCTTTTTCCCACGTGTGTATAATTATAATGTTTGCTAGACACTAATGTGTCAAAATGCTTGCATAATATATGGTACAAAACCTTGAAATACTCTATTTAGAAAAAGATGTGCAAACATGAAGCTATTATCATGCGAATGTAACGAAGCATTAAATTGTGGCTTTGATTTCTTCCTTTCCCTATGGCGTTTACATATATTTATTTCCAAGACGCTAAATATTTTTTCTGACGAAATATTTTAAGATAAACCTGAAAGTTCTAGCTGACAGGGATAAACCAGCACTACTGCGAAAATGCTGCCAACTAAGTGATAACGGGTCTAAGTGTGATGGTATGTTTCATGCTTAAATGTTGTATCCTACATTAACATTTTTTAACCCCTGGATGGCAAATATTAACACTTTAGAGAGTTTAAAGGACCAGCCTCAGCCGCCAGCATCACCACCACTAATAGTTCCCGCTAGGCACCCTACCACTTGATCAGGGACTCCGCTGACGGTGCAGGGCTGCCACCTAGCTCGTGGCACATCAATATCGTATTAGCATAGTGGATAGAGCTCGGCATCAAGCGCTAAAACAGGGTGGAAGGAACAGAACAACACACTCCTCATCAATGCGATATTTGAACACCATGATTTGGTTATGCAGAGGCGCTGCGAGCCAATGAGCGACTCGACGACAAAAAAAAAAACGAACGGAAAAGGTCTGAGTGCCTGTTTGTGGTCATTAAATATTTTGGCCTTGTGCATTGCAATGAAATAGTCGCTACCATAACATATCATTGTTTACAAACTCCCTGCCTCCCCCTATATCGTCTTTCATTTACCATATTGCGCGTTCTGCATCTCTCACATAGATTTCGATCCATGACACCAGGGATAAACATGCATACGAACATATACGGAGCGGGACACGCATAGATGCATGCAAGGATCACACAAAACGCATACAGAGGTGATGAAACCTGCCGAGTGGGAGGATAAGGTCGGCGACAAAAATTTAGTTCTTAAGCAAAGCTTGGTGTCACAAATGCTGTTGACCGTACATTTTGACCGACCGTACACGACGAAACAATACAGCGCAAACTGGACAACCTAACATGAGAACTCCATACATAGATATTAGGTCTCCATGGACATGCATTTCGTAACACAACACAAGCAGACTTCTCTTCAAAGACTCTTTACTGTACCCGATGGCGCCATGGTATTTTTTTTAGGTTCCATCCCAGCCCGGTGACACAAATGTCACATAATTTTTAGTTGGTCGCCCGACATGATGACAGATCGGCGACAAAGCAGTGTATTTCCGATGGCCCGGCCGGTCGGTCGGTTTGTTGTGTTTACCATCCGGCGCTCTGTGTCCTAAACTAGACGGAATAAAATACTGAGCAAGATCTAGATATGGGGGTTCGTCTGACCGCAAAGGCATGTTTCCATCGTTGCAATGCGACTGACAACAGGCAGGCAGTGGCTTTGATGCGCTGGTACTTTGAAGCGGCATTCGCATTTCAGTGTCGTGAATACCTGTTTGGGGTTTAGATTTTGATCCTTATCTCCGTGTTGGCCGTACCGCGATTTAGCATCCTGTCCCCAGCGAGGAGAGTAATTGACAGTTCAGGGTAAGTCGGCGAAATAATCCGATCGAGGTAGAAATTGACCTGTGATTATTCGGACCACCATTTCAAGACACAGAAAGCCTGTTGACTCACTAGCAGTCATAAGCGACCGGCCCTCCTCCCTTTCAAAAGAACCGTGGGTTAGATGTTGACGTCTGGTGTCACTCCTCATGGAAGGGAATGGGAGGAGGTCCTGAAGCCCCAAATAAATAAATAAATACATTCAGTGTTTGGTGCATACTTGCACAGTCACCATCAATTTCAAACCCAACCTATATTCTTAGGCACTATTTGCTGTAAAAGCCATTTCACACAGCCATGCTTCAAAAGACTGAACCAAAAAAATGAAAATTAAGAGCACTTTGACCTGATCTGAGTTCCACACATTCAACCATGGGATTCAGCTCATCAGTGTCTGGGAGGTGTCACAAACGTCTGGGAGGGGGGGGGGGCACACTTCAAAAACCTTTCTTACACAAGCATAATCAATTGAAAGTTAAGTTCATTTTTACCTGAGCTGAGTTCGACATACTCAAACATGAGATCCAGCGCGATAACGCTTGGAAGATTTTGGTAGTTTGGATGAATTTTTTTTTGGCGGACTGGGGCTTAGACAGACTTTTTGAAAAAAATAGTTAAGGCCCAACACAAGTGATTAATTTGCACCAGGGGAGCATCATGAGTTTGATACACATAAGCCAATGAGGATTGACAAGACTTCACAAGATAAAGGCGCTAGAAGCCATCTACTCGTGATGGTGATGGTGATTTGGGCTCTAGGGCGCATGCTCTGCGTGAAAGCTGCCTGATCTTATTGTACATTAACAGCAGTGTGAAAAATAGGTGCGTAGACAACTACTCAGTCATTTGCAAAGACAATCAATGCGTTTAGTTGTGACCTGGCACACGTACATGCGCAACCTGTCAACCGTCCCATCCACGGTCACCTGAAATTTGCCACCAAAACCAAGATCCCTGTGTCATAGTTCGTCCTGTTCGCCAACGCCTCAGCAAAGCTGGGATTTTTTTTTTAACCGCAAGATGCCACCAAATGCCCATATAATTCTATTAACAAAAAGAATCTAGCACCTTGGAAAAAATTTTGCATATGGCGTTCACCACAGTAGCTCTTTTCGAGGTGCACTTGAGCCTTGGGAATAGGAGCAGCACAAGTTTCAACATGACCCATGCGAAGCACTTGTTCAAACTTTAATCAACCAACTTCTCAGCAACTGGCCCTTGCCCGCTGGGCCAATCACAAACGTTCTTGTATTCGCACCAGTGGAGGTACACAAGGCGGTTGCCATGACGGCGGTGGTCGCGAGTGCGGTGACACTTCCCAGTATTATTATTGGACGCAACTAGTCTTCGGGTTTCACCGGAGTATTTTTTTAACACGCCCATAGGTGAGACACTCCCGTTAAAGAAACGACTACAAACAGCTTCGAAGAAGTGCAAATACCTGAAGGCGTGCTTTGCACGTATTCAGCGTGATTCGGAAAAGCTCCGATCTAGAGGGTTGTCTATCTGACTGTGTTTACAGGCCTTCAGGCTCGCCACGCCCAAACGGCCGAGACTGATCGTCATCAAACCTTCACCGTCCGGTGCGTTCGGCGCACAGACTGTGTGCTGGTCCGGGCGCGGTCGGTGCTGCGCGCCACGCGCCACATCCCGTTCCCCGCAGGTCGGCAGGGCGGGTGATGACGAGGGTTCAGGCCATGCGTCGCCGCATGCAGGTCACGCCGCTCGCGGTGAACATGACGAACAGTCAAGGTGCAAGCGTGTATTCTTCTGGACTGAAGCATCTCCACGCTGGCAGTGCATGGCACTACGATGTCCATATTTTTCATGCGGGAAGCTGACCGGCGGCGGCGTAACGGCGGTGGTGTTACGGCGGTGGCGTGACGGCAGTGGCCTGACGGCAGTGGCGTGACGGCGTTTAAATTTAAGGATTCGGCGGCACGATCGCCGCGTGAGACAATCCGTTCCGATCCGGTCCGGTCCGATCCGATCCGATCCGATCCGATCCGATTATAGGCGTCCGTTTCGGACCCCTATCATCGACGCGTCTCATATCCGCACCATTTCTGTCCCGTGCCGTGTCCCGGTTGTGCGCTGATCGACTCTTGCCATCACAAACAGGTTTGCGCGACAACCTATCGTAGCCGGCGTTCTCTGCTGCTGGCCGCTGAGGCGCCCGCGCTGAATGTGCCAGCGTTGCAGTCCATTGTTGATGACAGCGTGGTGCTCCACGCATAAAATGCTGGCACAACGGGCCCGTGGCCAACTTCAATCGCATCGCTGTGTGTGTTTTACTGACTTCGTTTAAGGTCAGCATCAGCGGTTGCACGCGCAGACTTGCCCCCTTATGCACTAGCTGGCCTGGACTGGAAACAGCAGAGATTGGTTCACTGCCTGATGTCCGCAACTGCTTTCTGAGCACCCACCTACTCGTGCAACATATGCTCTTGGTGGTACGTGCACGAGCTGCTCTGGGTGGTTCGTGCACGGGGTGCGCGCACGAGCGATTTTCTTGCGCTCGTCGCCGCTGCTGAATGGCAAGTGTCGCCAACTTCAATATTGGCACACCGGATCTAATGAGCGTATGGACCTGGTCGTTGTCATCGGAACTTAACGACGCATTCAGCTTCTTAGGTTACATGATGTTGCGTGCCTCTCACCCAGGCCAAAAAGACGGACACCGCGGGGATTCGTACTCTGTGCCTCGGGTTTCCTAAGCGCGCAGCTTACTCGCTACCCTTCACTACCGGTACACTAGATATGCTCGGCAAAGCCGTTGTATGCGTGTGTGCGGCCATCGCGAGAGCTGGCGGCTGCGCACGCGAACTGTCCCCGCTCAGGCACGAACTGGAGTGGCTAATGGTGCGCGAGTTGGAGCCATAATCAGTGCGCTTCTCCATGTCATATCTCCTCTCCCCACCTCCCACCTCCGTCAGAATCGATACATTTTTCCATCACAACACTACTGAATATAATCTGTCATTTTGCGATCAGGAAAATAATTTAAGTCTTACATATCAGTGGCTACCAGTGTCACTATACAAAGCAGTGATACTTCAAACCAGCGACAGTAATTCAGTCACGAGTGCACTGCAAACCGCGAGTGGCTATGCGTGGTACGTAGCTGAGACAATGATTTCGGCGCCAGGAAACCCAAAATGAATGGGTCATTGATAACTTGATAACTGTACCTGTTGGGAGTTATGGGGAATGCAAGCTGTTGGCAGCGCGTAAGCATGCTGTAGATGTGTCTAATTCGCTACCTTAGAAAACTGTAGCCCCTCCACCCATCGTCCCGTCGTAAATTCTGATAGCCCCAATTTCGTCACAAATTCTGGCTATGCGCCTGGCTGGCCGGGGTCGCTTGAAGTGTGATGCCGCTCATATACGTGATTAATGAGTAAAGGGCAGCCAACTTTAAGTCGAGAATCAGCGCAATTCAAAAGGGCACCACAGCGAAACAGCAAATCAAGCATAGCCTTGTGGCGCCCTTCTCCCAAAGTAGTTACGGGCAACCAAAGAAATGGTCAGCATGGCCCTGAGGAGCGACAGCAATGTGAAGCCGAAATGAACGGAGAGCATCAGAGTTATCACCAGCTAAACCACTGGTGGTAAAATTCTGGAAACGCGGAAGAAAAAAACATCGCAGTAGTCCGTTGCGCTGAAGGACAGCGCGGAGGCGAAATCATGTGACTTAACCAGGGCATCAGTACGCCTCTCGAGCCCGACAAAGCGCTGGAAATGGAACGTGGCATCAAGATGCCAACAAAGACCGGCGAAGCACCAGGGGACTGCAAACGCGACGTGGCTGATTCAAAGCCCGGGCTTTTCACAAGGCCGTTCGAAACTGGGCGGCTTAGGCGCCTCTATCTTACGAGCTGTTGGTGTCCCCAATCTGCCGAGGATGGTCTGTTAGAATTACCCCACTCTGGCATCAAAGGGGAGCGAGATTCGTTATTCTACGTAGCGCCACAGCAGACTGCGCAAGCAGGCGGGCTGCACATCGAAGCAAGCTGACACAGGTTCAACGGCCCAACGGTTGTCGCAGACACAGGTCCAACGGCCCAACGGTTGACGCAACGCCGCCATCCGGCTCACGCGACTTGGAATATTTGTCAAGCCAGCCACCAGGCCCCAGTTTCAAAACAAAATGACTAACCCAGATAATTTCAAGTCGTACGCGTATGAGTACCACAACGAATGCGAGATTTGGTAAAATCTGCCAGGAGGATTGAAAATGCAAGGGTGTTGCATGCAATGGGTTCCAGCCAAGCTTTGACCATTTTCGAAGACCACACCACAGACAGAATGTCTAGTGCGAAATAGCCGTCTCTCCGCGCTGTGGCACACTAGCGGGTACACAACCTGGACGGGAAATGTACGGGTTGGATACAGAATCTTTGAGAAACTCGATTAACAGTAAGGGCACGGCTCATTTTTTACGACGAAATTCGATTATTGGTAAAGGCAAAGCTCTTTTTGAACCGGAACGGGTACACCATTGGTACCAGCACCAACAACTGCCCTGAGTTTCTAAATGTACAATTTGTCAGGCTGTCAGCTCAACGAGAACGTAGCAAACAACACCTCACATGCACATAGTTGAACAATGAACAGTAACCTTCACATCTGGCGACCGACATGGATCGGAGCACGAAGTACATTATGCGTGATAAACAAAACAGGAGGAGCTAAATATAAGGTGGATGCCTCATCAAATGATAGGCTGGCAAGCGCACCTACCAGAGGGTTTTTTTAATGCCTCCAATCAATTCGAAAAACAGCGCCCGATCCAAAACTGCATGAAATCAACTCCACGCAGCCGACAAAGCAATGGTAAAGTAAAGACTAATGTTGAAACTCATCAGTGAAACATCAACTGGAGTGTTTTGAATCATACAGCATCACAGCCACTGTTGCCAGCGTGAAGAGGGGCAACAGTGGCTGCCACTCTCGACGCTGGCAACAGTGGCCGAGTTGCCATGACTCACACGCCACCCTGTTTGCAGCTATGTCTCTCCGATCCCCAGATGGAAAATATTGGTGTGATCATGAGCCCTGCACTGTCCTGAGAGCTGCTCGTCACCCCTGTGGCTAGTCGTTGCTTTGATATCATTGTCGCTTTTCTAGATGCCGCACATGTGCTACCTGTTAACACGCGCTCGGATGGGAGGTCAAATTGACCTCCCCCTGCAGGTTTTTCCAAAATGGGTTCCGAACGGCGCGGCGTAGCCGCGCCAAATTTTGTATAGCTGTAGAAAATTGAATAGCGGATCGTTTGACACCAGAAATTTATACGTGCCTCGTAAGGCCGCTGACCTATGTCAGGTCAAAGCCAGGCCATGGTTTCAGCGAAGGCAATTTCTAGGGAATCGTCCAATCTCCTACGATAACGGAGTGTTTGACGAAGCCATACATCTCTGAGATGCTTTCTTAGGCACCACAAATATTGAACGAGCAAATTAAGCTGACCTAAGGTCAGGTATAAAGGTCAGACCAAGGTCAAAACCAACCTGTTTTATTACTTTTGGGCTTGCTGTATGGGATAGTTTGTGGTGCTCATTTCGAATTTATTGACCGCAGGAACCGCACTATACATCTTCCATTGACTTCTTAGAGGTCGCAAAAGGTCATTTACAGAAAGATGACCCGGGTCGACATTTTATTTTACGAACGTAATCTAGCGTAATCTTTGTCGCTTATTTAAATGCAAAACTCAGAGCAGTCTTGTGTGATTTTGGTCACCATGACCTTTAAAAGGTCAAACAGGGTCACTGACCTCAGATGGGCTATTGACCTTTTGATTAGAAACAGTTGCCTCGGTCCTGGAGGCACTTGGAGACCAACCTGGAATTTGACCTTGTTTGACCTTATTTGACCTAACGGTCATAACCTAGGAAGCTCAAACTTTGACCTAAATGAGTTTATGTCCAGATCAAGGCACCCTGTAAATTTGGTGTCTCTAGCTTTCTTAGTTCCCGAGATCTCAAGGGGGGGGGTGTCAAACTGACCCCCTCCTTCACCCGAGCAAAGGGTATCTAGCCGGCCAACCGGGCGCGTGTTAATGTTCCGCCGCGCATTACGAGAGTGCTTGTGTTCCCCCGTGTCCGTTTTTACGCTCAGGTTTGTGACAGCGCAAACAGCATGACTGTTGCCAAATTGCAGAGTGTGTCTAACTTCGCATCTTGAGTGATCCCCAAACGACTTAAATTTGACCATGTGTCGGATATTCTGCGACGGTTGGGCTGGCTTAGGACCCAGTGGTTACATAACTTCTTCGATCTGCGTCTTTTGCAAAACAAAACTGACCAACAGCGAGTCAGAGACCACACGTTGTCCGCTCCGCTGCAGCCAAGAAAACACCGAGTCCAGTATCAGTATCAGCTCGGCATCAGTCTGGTCATTTGTCACTTTCTCGCTCCAAGAACAATAATGGAAAGCGAGCATATGTCTACCGAATTGCGCATATGTACGAGTGTATCATCAGTAGCGGCAGGGTGGACCTGCCCCTTTCCACTTTCGACACCAGTGCTCGCGAGATTATTCAACGCTTCTGACATTTTAATATCTTGTACAAGTCTTCTTGTGTCGTGGTTTTGCTTGTCGCGTTGTGACTGTCTACGCACCTGTTTATAGAAGCCTGAAAATAGCCTAATACATGTGGAATGACCTGATAAAAAGCAATAAAGTATAATCACCTAGTTCCCTCCCTACGTTCTGTGTCATGGGGTTTTACGACGCAATCAACTGCTGAGGCTTTTAGTGGCGCCTGCCTCCCACCCTGGCAGAACGTATGGACACCGTGTGGAAATGAACCTCGTACCTCTGGTGATGTGCTTTATGGCAAACAGTCGCGCAGTTAAAATACTGTGCGTGTAATGATAAACTGAATTTTTACGGGGTTGACGGAGCACCATTCTATGCCATTTAATGTTCTTGTAAGGGGATACGCTGTTCCGAAAATACCATTGGCGTAGCCTGATAAAATTGACTAAAGTTAAGAGCTCGTGAACCATTCGTTCTGAAGCCATCGTCATAAAGCATTGATCTCATTGAGCTTAACCTTCCAGAACCAGATTTCCCACTCACAGTTACACCATGCACAAAATTTCCTGAAGTCTCGGAGGTCAGGGGTGACGTCGACGCCTCTCCGGCCGACTTGTCGATTTGTCTTTGCTGTCGATTTGCTCCACCTGTGGCTTTTGCCAAATCAGTTCCCGATTCCCTATCCCTCACCAGATATTCCTTGAAGTCCTATCCAATCCGTACACGCATCCGCAGGGTGCCAACGGATCGCGTGGATTCGTGACGGCCTTTGGGCAGTGGTCAGTGGCCGACAGCTGGCCCGCCAGACAGCTGGCCGCCCGACAGCTGCTCAGCTCATTAGCTGCTCCGCTCCGCACGTGACGCTGGCTACGAGCGCTCCCTTACCTGATCTTCTCCATCTCCATAGTAGTGTTGTTCCTCATCCGCGTGACCAGGATCCGGACCACGTTGAAGAGGAACAGCATGTTGATCTGAAACACGAACAGTCTTTCAGACGCGCCTCGCGCGCGCGCGCGCGTTTGCTGTTCAGCGTCGCCGCCAGCTGGCTCGGGCTTCTCAGCCCCGCAGGCCAGCCGCCCCATAAAAAAGCCTCTTCTTTCCCTCGGCTCCTCAAGAGCGCTCTGTTGTTTCCCGCCTCCTCTTCCCCACTCCCCTGGCGACAAATTTAATGAAGATGGAATGACAGCTCTGCCACCCTTCACTGCCGACCGGATCCACGCATTAATATTTATCCGAGAAAGAGGCTCATCGGCCCAGTGCAGCTGGAACGCGGAGGCTCGCGTATCAGCGCCGGAACTGGTCACATGACATCCCCTATCACGTGAAGAGAGGGGCATACCCGGACCCAGATCTGTTCACACCGTAGCCTAGCCGGAGCAACGCATCACACACGGATGCGGAGGTCCATCAGTATCGCATCACAGAAAGAGATGAATTAGTAGCGACCGCGACGACGAGGATGCTATGCCGACATCACTTATGACGTCATAGCTCATATATTGCGTGTCGTTTGGTGTTCGCTGCGACCCGGACGATAAAGATTCTACGTGATGTCCGTGGAATTTGCCGGTCGCGCGGAATCTTTTCCCGCGACTCGATCGGAGTGAGACAAAAATGGCGCAACACATCAATTCTAAAGAGGTTAATTTGCGCACCAAGGACCGACCGCAAGTGATAGAAATGTGTGCTATGCGTTAAAAGCGGCATAATTTGCAGCTTTCGATGTTAGGAACACTCCGGACACCTTGACACGAAAATATTGTGTCTGCCCGCGCAGTGTTGTCACGACAGTTACGAAAATGCAAACTGAAAACGTGTCTCGCTGCGCACAGTCCGGCAGAGATTCTACGTGACGTCACGTAGAATACAACATTCTTGGTGCGCTGCGAATACATCCCTGGTCACATCTCACATCACGCACGGAGACACCAGCTCACCGGGTCCCTCAGCCGGTCTCGCTTAGCGGTTATACGCGGAGGTGACCCGGTCCCGTCACCACTGATCCCGTCGCGTATGGAGATGACCTGATCACACCGTACACCACACACGGAGACAACCCAGCCACAGGTCCCATCACATGGAGATGACCTGATCACACCGCACACCACACACGGAGACGACCCAGCCACAGGTCCCATCACATATGGAGATGACCTGATCACACCGCACACCACACACGGAGACGACCCAGCCACAGGTCCCATCACATATGGAGATGACCTGATCACACCGCACACCACACACGGAGACGACCCAGCCACAGGTCCCATCACATATGGAGATGACCTGACCACACCGCACACCACACACGGAGACGACCCAGCCACAGGTCCCATCACATATGGAGATGACCTGATCGCACCGCACACCACACACGGAGACGACCCAGCCACAGGTCCCATCACACATGGAGATAACCTGTCCCACTGCCCCGCTATCACACCACTCACGGAGACCGGGTCCCAGCATCACACCACTCACGGAGACCGGGTCCCAGCATCACACCACACGAGGAGACTCAAGCCCCACCCCACTGCGACACCGCCCTGCCGCCGCTTCACTGGCGGAAGTGACCCGGTCATGGCGTCTCACTCCGATGCGCAGCCGGCGACTCACCCCCAGCGCCGTGATCATGGGGGCGATGAGCAGCCAGATGCAGGCCAACTCGGCGTAGCCGAACCAACAGTTGGCTGGCAGCGCGCGCTCCGTCGCCAGCGCCCAGGCCGTGGCAAACGCCGCCGGCAGACCTACCGGAGACGCAGCACGTCACGGGACGTGACGCCGGGCGTGACGCTCCCGACACGGCTGGCTGCGGCGTGTGCATGGAGCTTACTGTCAACGTTGCAGTTCATAGCTCAACGTTCATCAATGCTGGTCTCTCTGTTGAGTCAAATGGCCTAACCAATTACCAAAAACCTCTCCAAATAAGAAATATCCATTCATTTTTAACACTCGATGGCCGGCCTCCGGACGAACTGACTGAACCTCGTCCAAGACGCATGGTTTAAAGCAGCAATTCCAAACTGAGAGTGCATTTGAGAAGGGTCTTAGTCGGCCATACCCGGGATTTCTTGATGGTCTCAGAGACCTGGCCATTGAAGGAACGGCTCTCAAACACCGCGAGGACTCTGATCGTGGGACGAACAACGGCTGCCGTGACCTTTCCACAGGACCCTGGTCACGCCGAGGCCGAGTCTGTTCAACGCACTCGTCGAAGGCTTGTCAACGCGTTCGTGACGTCTCGCATAAATTGCGTACATAAACGCATGACGCTACAAAGTGATCGCTATAAATTTGAAAACGTCTCCAAACAACGCTTCGCTGTACATGGGCAATACCTAGACGGTGGTGTCCCGTTGAGTGGCGATGGTGCTCATTATTGGCGATGAAAAATGAATGTGGACGTTACACTCACCCGGCCTTTTTTCAGACGGCGTCTGAATCCCGATGCACACAGTTTACTTATGGAATTAGACCTGTAATATATATATATATATATATATATATATATATATACATATATATATATATATGTATATACAATTGGCCTTAAAATAGCAACGCTGGACATAACCGGTACCTGCTTACCCTGGTTTCCAGTTGCATACACAGAAATAACAAGCGCTCTCGGCTACCCCAGCCGACCAAATGGAGAAATTTGAACGGAGCCCTGGAGTCGAATATGGAGACAGTTATTCTCGAGTGCAGAAAGAAGCCTTCGTTCCACATCCACATCACCGAAGAGAGACGGCCGTACATTTGCAGCGAGAGGATCGCCTTGCACAGCCAGCCCTGCCGAACGGCAGACGGACGCACAATCAATGTCAGCGGGTTACAATACCCGCCGACGTGGGATATGCTATCGAGACCGGTGGTGAGGTGCAAGCATATCGTAGCGCGCTCGGCTTCATGACGCGCATCCAGGATCCATACATTGGGGACACATATCACGTCTGAACAGACACGGCGTTGGACACTCTTTCTAAAGGCATAGTAGGCCAAGTTTCCGTATTCTGAAGTAAATAATGTAAAATACGGAAGCTCTCGGATTCTGCCTCTCCTTTTCGCCCAAATTTGCCTGGTTGAGATACGTTTGGATTCTTCTCAGACAGACCCCCGGGTGCCTTGTGTGATGAATCTCGCGTCTTTTCCTGCTACAAAATGGAAGCCTACAGCTGTCCCGCATCATCATCGTCTTGACGGCAACAAATGGTGCGTCTAGAGTCCGCCCCGATCGTTTTCGCCAATGTGAGAAAAGCGCCACGTTCGTAGCGACGGCAGCGACGCAACGGCTGAGTGCGCCCAATATGCCCGTCTGGATAAAAAACAGTTTCATTTCAAGGTAAGGTGGTGAGCATTCGCTTCTCGATCTATTGTCATTATCCTCATCGAAGAACTTTCCCATTTTAGCGAGGATCGGCAGAGGAGAGCTTGGAGTGAAATAAAAACGCTTCCTTGACGCAATAGCTTTACTTCCATCCTTCCCAATCTTCATCAAGCGAGCAAACAAAAACCCGGGTCGTTCCGAACCCGCTCACCGCACCGGCTCGGGTAGCGCGCGCGGCTGGCCCGGCTCAGCTCTCAGCGGCCGAGTCTACTCAGAAGTCGGCGGGGCCGAACTAATGTCACGCGACTGAGGCGGGCGGTGGTCCGGCCCGCACAATGTGCACAATGTTGACAACCTCAGCAGTCCACTTTCGGTCGCGACAAGGACGGCCTGCGACCGACTGAGCCGCGCGCACGCTGCTGTGTGTCTTGGCGTGCTGGTGCTGTTTGTCGTGCGATGACCGCTCACGTCCGAGTGGTGCCAGTAACGAATGCGGCGCAAAGGTTGCACGTCTGAAGCCATGCGGTAGGCATCATTGCATTGTGAACACATCCAGTGCGAGGAGCTGCCATCATGAAGTAATGACGTGCAAACTGTGAGCCACAGAAGGAAATGTGATGTGAGCAATAATGATATCAATATGTGACCGAGGAATCGCATCAGCAAAAACAATGGGACACGAACGAACTCAGGTAACGTTTACCGAACTGCAGACACGAGGAATCGCGTATTTAAAATCCGATGCAAACAATGTTTTGCAATAGGAAGATGCAATGTCAGGAGTTAAGAAGCCGAAACGTTTCACAAAAGGACGATCTGAGTAAACAAAAATGCGAAAAGAAGCGCACGGAGTTATGGTTATAACAGTACGAGGGTCCACGATGATGCGTCCACTTACCACATCTCTGTAGGTCTCCCGCCTCGGCGAGTGATGAACGGTTCTGATATGATGATCATGATGATATTGCACAACATCAGGGCAACGATGAGGTTTTTATGCACGGAAAGTCGGCTGCATTGTAGACATCTGTGGAAAGAAAATTTAATCAGGACATCCAAGGGACGAGGAAGTTTGATGCACGCCCAAAGGGTACAACAGAACGAATGTTTTACGATTGGCTATGTAGCATCCGATGATATCTTGTTTATGTGTCTGCCGATAACAAGTGTTACATATGTACTCAAACCACAATTCATACAGAGTTAATCCAAACCTAAAGATGCTTGCATCCGAATGTTAAGATATCTGGGTGCCGGAGTCTTGGAATATCGTTACACGCCTGCGTTTAGTACGAATGCAATCCTTCATAAATATAAACATATATTACCATATAACTAACATACTTAATACAATTTTGCAATCCTCATATACCTATCGTGCAGGCGGTGATCTGAAGCGATTGCCCACACGATCAAGCGCATAAATGTGTTATTAACGGAAAGCTACATCTCTACAAACACTTCTGATATCAGAATACTATAGCAAGCTTCTGAACCGACAACAACACCGGAAGAAAGCTTTTCGTACAAAAAGACGAATATTTCGGACAGCGAAAATAACTACGGGGCCCACTCGCGAAAAATGGTGTTAACCTTATATTAGTAGACGGAATAAGTGTACGCCTTTATGACAGAAGACCCGGGGTTAGATGCTGTTAAAAGGCACAAAGGTGTCATCGATAGAGCATCTCAAATGGGAATTCATGTTAAACTGACGCTGTTGTCAGTATAAGTTGATTTTTCTTTTCAATCACGATAAATTAATGAATCATTTCGTGAGGCATCTGGAAGTTTTAGCGCCATTTCATAATTGTATATTCAGTAACGCTGCTCACTGTTTCTATCTTATTAAAAAGGCATCAGTTTCTGCTTCAGTCAAAATCAAAATGTACCGAAAATTTCAATGGAAAGCAAAGCGTTCCACAAGTAGCATGAGAAAACTTGCTTAAACAGGATAGTTACTTCATCCAAAAAGGAGCACCACAAACTCTCCTGGGACAAAAAACGGCAGGATCAACATATCCCACATCTACGGTGTCAATAAAAGATATGAAACTTTCATCTAAATTACAAAGCGAATATTGGCAGCTGGCATTTTCAAACGGTGTTGTTCTGAAGCGAAACCTTATTCAACTTCTACACTTAAAGGGAATGTTCCACATTTGAAGATATTCAGAGAAGCAACAGGTATGACGGGAAAGCTTACTTGTAACTATTGGTTAGTTTTCAAGCTGCAAAAGCCATCCTAAGTAGCAAAATTTCAAAGTTTGTAAAAATGCACCCAATTATGTCGTTATTTGGTGGCGTCATGGAATGGTTTTGTGACGACAGCAATACCTGGCAGCATCTAGCAGCCAGACCTAAAGAATACCTCGAAACGCATGAAAGCTGACGCCAACAACCCATTTTCGTCGTGGGCGCTGGGTTGGGCGGCGGATTAGTGAATGGCTTGCTTGCGGATTTTTTGTATTGGTACTGGTCGTTAAAGAAGCTTTGGCGGGCTGGTTGACATACGCAACGTAGCGATCGCCAGCTTCTAGGGCAGATTACTAATATCAAAGCACGATATGCTGTGAAGACTGCCATGAATCTCGTACCGAAACCTGCCAAGGACTGCTGAAGATGTGAATACCGTACCGCCGACTTATCGTTATGTGCAGTGCTGTAGCCCTGACATTGATGTCATGTGATGTGCACAGCAGTTACTTTATTATTTGTAACTGGAAATGCAGTTGCATGCAAAAATAAATAAATAACAGTGTTATGAATCGATTGCCAAAACGTTCTCATTAATATGGCAAAGATGTTAAGGCTAAGTTACCAATGATTGTTTTTTGTTTTGCTTTCTTGCTGCGGCTTCTTATGCAATTATTAGTGAACCCTGATATAACCGTTGTGGCATAACTGTATTCTCACTGTCGATAGTCCTTTGGCGTTGTTAAATCAGTTGTTTCCAGCCATTCATAACTTATAAGCTGTTATCTCACAGACTCGGCAAGAGGAGCCAACCAACGCGACACATTGTGTAATGGCACGGGTCAACAGTGTCATCGTGGCACTACCTTAGTGCTGCACTGTGGCATGGCATAATGAACAATGATGGGGGTTTTGTACCATAATCCCTGCTACTTTCATAAATTATATCACGAAAAATGGGTCAAGCATGCCTTCTTGCATTAACTCCGCACCTGACATATGACTGACAAAAAAACATGATACAATATACAACTCACTTTCAGCAGGTACGCAACCAATAAGTGACACACTTTCCCAGCCTGTTTTGGAAATCCACAAAACATGAGTGACAAAGATGCAAACACGCCTTCTGCTTCCACAGCGATGCAACATGCTGCAGCCATCAGGCTGTTTCACTCAAAAATGTTATTCACACAAGTGATAACGCAAGTATACTAATAAAATATTGAAAGTGAAATGACATTGCAAACTTGGTGGCCTTGGACAATTTTGGAGACATGACGAATGCCTGCAGTTACGGTTAAATCAGCGAAATGCAAGGAAGTGGCGAAGCTGCTGATGCACACAAGACTCATGATGCAAATATTTTTAAGTGCTATCCAAGAAACCAACAGCAATACTTCTCCACCCTTCTCAGCACCCAGCATCTCACAAGTTGCAGTGGCCATGACATTGATCACTCACACAATGCTTGTCCGCATACCAAATTCAGAATTATTAAGGGAACGACAATTTTGCAAAGCTGTATCATGCGAGCTAACACCACGCATGTGCATTAATGAGCTGCGCAGCCAGCCCCTACTGCCACTGAGTTGCAATATAATGACAGGCAATCGATTAATTGCATGCTGTAATGCTTCAAAGCGTTCAAAATGTTGGCAACATCATAATGAAGTAACAAATTGCCTTTGCACACCCCTGCAATATAGGTGTTAGTGTTTCTGTCAGTTTACGAGCATCACCACCCTGTCCTGTTCAAACACAAACATGAAGCTAGGGGCAGGTATCGATATATCACATTTATTGGGAATCAGTAGACTTAAAGAATGTCAAAACAATACTCCCTCTCAGACGTACAAACCTCACACGCACACTCCCCATCTCATCAAGATCAATGCAAACCATTGGCACGCTCCACCAGTGGCCACACCCTTTTCAAGCCCCTGATTCATACTCTTGTAAAAAAGCGTGATTTCACACTTCCACAGCCCGCGGGACTATCAGATTGCAGGTTTTCTTACGCACAGGGTCCCGGTCATAACACCGCATTTCACCGTGAGCTCCCTTCCAAACAAAGTCCCAAGGGGGTTCATGGTGATGCAGCTCAAGAGGTTGTACTTTAAGGACACAGTTTTGTGTTCAGGATTTAAATTTGTTACGTGATATATTTACATTTAGCAATTTATAAAGATACGCAGATATATATATATATATATATTACATATTTATTTATTTATTTATATTTATATATGTAATTACTGTAACGTTTCCCTAATTTTGTAGTGCCTAGCTAACCCATAAACCCGTGCAAGATTCTTTGCTCCGGTGCGCACGGTGCCAGCCGAGCTGTCCGTAAGAAATACGTGAGTAGAAAAAAAGAAAAACACCAGCCGGAGAAAAAAAACAGAGCTGCCGTCGCGTCTTCCTTTTAGAACATTCGGAGGGCACCACTCTTTTTCGGTGTCGTATTTTTTGGCAGATAGTGGCGTTGTTTTTTAGAACTTTGGCCCATCGCCTAGATACAAGGAAAAAACGCCCCGTTGACGAGGAGTGTCGCAACCCGAAAGTGTTCACGCTCACCTCCGCGACAAACATTCAGCGGCGAAATCTCACTAACAGTCAATCACCTTCCGCGGGTCGTATCAATGTGCGGCATCATCGCTTTTGCGAATGTATCAGCGGCCATGCTGTTTGACCATAAGCAGAAAACAGCTTGTAATATCACGGCGGTCGTATGACGTTTCTATGATATCATCATTGCGGAGGCGGCTTTAAAATAGTCCCTTCATAAACATTTTTCCACTTTTGCGGGCGTGTAACTCAGGAACCTGAGGGCGTTGGATCTTTAAAAGGGCATGGCCGTGAACTGCATCAAAAGGTCCTCAAGATGGCTATTTCAGTTCAAAACCCCATGTAAAGGTGGAACATTAACCTTAATGATGTCGGTTACAAAGCAGTCCCCCAATGTTACGGGTAATGGAGTGCTCTGAATTTGTTCAATGATTATGGATGAACATAAGACCCGCTCAAATTCGCAGGGCACTGCTTTTATGAACAGGGGGCTCCACGCCTACCGTTTCGGATTTCCTGCTTTAGTTGAAAGGATGAACGATTCTCCGTTGCGAGTCCAGCCGTTATCACATAGGAGCTCTCGTCATAAACGGGA
>NW_023596461.1:16231385-16248703 GCF_011947565.3 Pollicipes pollicipes | reverse complement strand
TCGAAGGCGTGTTTGCAGCCTGAACCCAAGTCCATTGCAAGCTTTTTTCAAGAGTGCGTTAAGAGGAAGGCGTGCACATGGGCGGGACCTGGCGTGAACTTTAAGTAGTAGCTAACCATTTCCAAGCGTGATTGCAAATCTTTAACATTTTTTCAGCACCTGTACTCAAGCGATAGGTTCAGGCTTGGCCGTGGTAGGTCGGACATCATCTTTATCGATAACATGACCTAAATACTCCGCAGACGACACCGTAAATTGGCATTCGTCAGCTCTCACCCGCACACCGGCGCTTCGAAAGCGGTGCAGCACTTGTTCCATTGTCTTGAGGAGATCCTCCTAGTCCCGTCCGGCAAACCGGGACGTCGTCTGGGAAAACGGAAACTTTCCGCAGCCTCATCAGCAGCTTCTCTATTTCTGGCTGGAATAGCCCTATACCTGCATTATCGCTGTAGGGTAAGCGCGTATAGCGGTATAAGCCCTTGTGTGTTGACAATCAACAGACAGCACTCATGCTCTGGCACAGTAAGCTGCTGGCACGCGCAAGACAAGTGGAGCCTGGCAAACGCGCAGGCTCCTGCAAGCTGACCGAATATGTTCTGAACAAGAGCCAGTCGATTCTTATCAACACAGGAGGCGCGGTTCGCCGTTTGCGTAAATCTTCCGCGGATACGGATTTTAGCGTCCGGCTTCACCACCGGTACGGTCTGGCAGGCCAGTACGATGTCCTCACCGGCTCCGGGATGATGGCGTCCACTTTCGCCAGTATTTTACCTCTTCTGCTCGGCGCTTACAGGCGTGCGGGAGGCGTCTGGCTTTTAGAAACGTCCCAGACTGGTCAGCACCACAGACTGGTCAGCATCAAAACTCACCCCCAAGTCTTTTCCTTCAGAAAACACGTCCTGATACTCCTCTTACAGCTTTTGTATCACATTTCCAGTTAATCCACCCGGACATATCACCTGCTATACGACGCCAGTCCAACTTCAACGTAGTCCGCCAGACCCGTCCAAGCAGGCTTGGTCCGTTCGAATCCGCAACAAGGACCGCTAGCCCCCAGTGCTGACCGCCGTAGTTGACCACGACGCTGAGCTCACTGATGACGGTGTAGCGTTTCCTGTGTAGGAGCGCAGCCCAGCATCGGGTATAGTTGGATAGGTTCAGTCCACCGCGTCCACGACTGGCCCCGACATCATGGAATGTAGCCGACAACATAAGAGTGCTGGCTGCGCCTGTATCAATCTCAAACTGCTTTGGAACTACAAAAATCAGCATTTGGGCTGTGACAAAGGGCACTTTAAACGGCCATGACGTTAACTGTGCAAACTTTTTCGCTGTCCAAAAAGTCGTCTCGCACATCGGTCTGGTTGGACTCATCAACAAAATGAGCCGCAGTTCTGCTACCGAGACCTCTATCGCACCCTTGATTTAAATATCCCAAGGCACCTCATGCATGGCACCGAGAGGTTCAAAAGCACCATAACTGCGAAACATGTTGACCTCCACGTTTAAAGCAAAGCTGTTGCCGTCCTTGCCACCTCCGGTCAGAGCCTGCCGGTCCAGGACCACCACCTGTCCGTTTCACTGACGCCGGTCCCGACCCACCGGCTCGCCGTTTCGCCGCGCCGCTTCGGCTGCCGCAGCGGCCGGGCGCTGACACGTTGACCTTGCCCCGGGCGCCGGTCCAGGTCGGGAACGTCCGGGAATTGGCTGACCTGTGCGGTGCACCACCTTCGGCGCAAACGCACACCTGGCGCGGTCGGCCGCCAGCTGGCCAACGTTTCGGGTCACCAATCCAGCCGCCAGGAACAGTTTCAGGGCGGCAGAAAATATCAGCGTATCATCCTCCGCCAACAGACGGTTTTTGCAGGGCCACATCTGTGACCCCATAGACCAGTCTGACAAGGGGCATGCTGTCTAACGTGAGGTTGAAGTCGCAAATCTCCGCAAACTCCTTCAGAGTACCCATAGTCGAATGAACATGATCCTGAACACAACTCATTGGGCTTAAGGCCATTCAGGATCACCGAGCGCTTTGAAGCATACTGGTGAGATGCTCTTGCCAGCAAGTCGGTACACGAAATATTCGCGTGACAAATGTGACGAAGCAGCCTGGATAGTTGCATAAGCCTCTCCCAATCCATGGTAACAGCAGGGTCTTCTAACGCTCGTTTTCAGCCACCTTTTGGGCAAAGCAGCAGTACTCGGAAAAAGTTTCATACGATCTTACCAGTCAGCGCTCGCCTGATGCTCCCGAATGCCTGCAGTCCGTGGTGAAGCTGCGGAGGACACGCGGCTTGGCCATCAATCTCCACAGCCGGCCTTGGTTGGCCTCGCCACCGCTGTAATGTCGGCGTCAACGAACGACTTGTATTCGGCGGAGTCCATGCATGACTCACAGGCCGGCCCGAGCGAGACCGGCATGCCCCTCCAATTACGTGACCGCGACCTACGACGTATGCGACCGGGCCAGACCCAGCAGTATTAATTGGTTGTGCAGCTTTTTCGTCAGGTCCGAGCAGTGGGTCTCGTCTGTCATAAGGAATAGTTGAGGGTTAGATCTTCTCCCATTGCCCGCCTCTCTCCTTGTCTTCGTCAACGCCGCCTAAATTCAGTGTTTTCTTAAGGTTCCTTTTTTGCCGCTCCAGATAAACCAACAACGTCGGGTGACGTTTCTTCTACCTGATAGACCGAAGATGCAAATGCGAGAACAGTGTACGAAATAACACACCTGAAATTTCAAACTTACACCGAAAGGCACTGGTCCTCCGCATTCTTCTCCGTTTCTCGCGTTATTGGCATCGCACTGTTTGGTCTATGTTCCTTCCGTGCCGCTTTCAAGACAGCTACTTTTGCTTCAGCAACTTCCTGAAGAGCCGAGTGCGTATGACATAACGTGAGCTTTCAGTCATATTGCAGTTTTCTTTCAAGGAACCTATCGATGGAGTAACTTCTGGCTCTCACATTACCGTGTCGAAAGTAATCCTTCTATACAGTATGCGGTTTTCGAATGCTCCTTACAACGTCGCAGAGGAACGGCATTGAGGGCAGCTGATGAAAGACTACGAGCTTGAGCCTCAGCGCTTTTCTTTTGAAGAAGGTCTTTGAATTTTCTGATATCCGATGCTGTTTTTTCCGAGCCTTTCGGAGAGTCCTCTGCCCTAATTATCGTCTTGCTTATGGCGTGTTGACGTCAGTTTCAAATCATCATTAACATCAAACTTCAGCCTTTTCAAACGAAATCAAGCTATTGTCATTTCCACATTGTTCGTGTTCAAACATCCCCCGTGTTCAATATCCTGCTCTGCAAAACACTCAAAGGATTTCCCCTACCACCTTTTGCGTTTCATTTTCGTGACACTTTGTTGTATCCGTGCGTTAGAGAGCACACTAACTGTTTTTTTAATCTCGCGGTTTGATATTCTCCAAGTAACGTAGCTTGGCTCCACCGCTTCCAACAGCTCGAAGAAATAGATGTGTTCGGCCCCAACGACTTATGTCGATGCACGTGTTGTCTAGATCATGCTGTGCTGCTCCTGCTGCTGATAAATGTGTAAGCACGCTTCATTATCATTGCACACGTAGCACTGTCTTTCAAGGCAAAGCTCATGTCTCTAACTGAGCCACAGCTGAGATGACCAATGCACTTGGGTGCTGAGAAGAATGCCGATCATCACGATGCTATCATCTTTCATACAATGACCTCAGCTGTGCGGAGTCGTCTTTCTTGGAAGTTGCGGGCGAATGCAATAAGGTAAAGCACCTCTACAAAATTTCGTATGCCAATTATTCGTGGGGTACATTACGGTCGACAACCTGCTGTCCATACCGGTTGTCAGCAACATAGGCATATAAGTAAATGACAACTGACAAGTCACTCATATCTGGCGTTTATGAGGATGACTTACTGACACAACGGAGCTAACTGGCTGTCAACCAACGTTGCGCAGGGTGTGCGAGTTTCGATCCCCAGTCACGTTTTGTGCTACATAATACAGAAAGTTGGGCATTCACACCAGCAATCAAGGAAATCAGATAAGAACTCACGTAACTTAAGAAAAAGCGCCCCAAACCGAGTTCGTGAGTAACAACCTCAACCCCACGAATAGATAAGCAAGAGCGCTTGGAGAAAGGATCAAAACACGCGCACAGGGGTGCTTGGCTACGAAAAACACCTCCAGCAACGTCACGGTCACCTCGCGGAAGATTGCACTTACTTCAGACGATGCCAGGGTGGAAATTTTGCACGACCAGTTTGGCGCCAATTCACCATCACGTACATGTTTCATGACGTTATCAAACAATGACGTACTGAGGAGCATACAAACTTGTTACAAACAAACAAAGGGAGTGTTCCACATTTCGACATATTGAGGCAAGCACCAGATGTCATAAATTAAGTTCACTAGTAACTATTGGTGTGAATGTAAGTAGAAAACACTGCTCTGGACGACAAATTGCCACTATCTAGTGCTTATGCTTCCAAAAACGTCATAGTTTGCTTGCGTCATGAAACGTTTGTGTGATGTCAGAGTGGCTGCCAAACTGGCATTGCCATCATAGCGGATGGGCTGACTTACTAGTAATACCTCAACTTGTAGAAAGGTGTGCTAATCGGTTCGTTGTTTGCAGAAACTAAATATCGTTATGTGCTCATGTTTTGGCCCTTTCTTGTCGTGTAGCTCATATCTGGGCCTGATTTCATGTTGTGCATTTGAATTCACATGCTCAGTTATGGTGCTATTCTCGAAATTCACTTCCCAGCCAAGTTTCTACATATCTCGTACCACTGTCCAAGTTCCTGTGTTGTGTAACACAAAACGTGATCCGTATGCGAAACTTGCAAGGCACGCATCACCTTGCTCCAAGCCAGTTGAAATCTGTTGATGCCAAAAACAGTGCTGACATCCGCTGGACACGAATCGTTTAGTAATAATTATGGTTGTGGCGTTGAGGACTGCATATCCAATGGGGTGGCAGCATTCGGGTGACGCTTTTGTGACGTCATGCATATCTGGGTGACCTCGAAAATCTGCAGGAAGAAGTTTGTACAATTTCGCGTGCATCGAGCTGGTGAACCAAGGTTTTTTAGGCTTAAAAGACAGGGGTTTAAACTGCACTAACTTGCACTACTTAGGATCGCTGTCCCGGTACAAATTATCCCAAAACACTCCCTTTATTTTGAAAATCGATTTTGTTTTGTGGTGCAAAAAGAAGTTTGTACAGTTTCGCGCATAGTGGTTTAAATGCTGGGCGCGGATAGTTCGAATTTTCCTCATAACGCCACTCGGACATTATGCTGCCTTTTTGATTGCGTCGTCCGATCGAGAAATTCTCCGTAGTCGCGAAGTTCGTTCGTTATTGGGGCTTTACGACACACTCAGCTGCTGAGGCTATATGGCGTCGCGCGCCTCTCACCCTGGCAGAAGGGGCATACCGCGGGCATAGTTGCGCAGTTACCACCATTTTACCCAGCGCATTTTCATCATGACGTCATTGTCTGATGTCATCACTGATGGAAAATGGCTTGGTGGAGAAGCTCAAAATCATCAGGATCTTGATCCGAGGATGGGATGTTGTTGACCTTGTAGGCTAAGCTTCGCCGAGATGGAAAATGGTGGCAGTAAAATTGCTGTTTTATTAGATTGGTGTTAAATGAACAGTTAACACCACCAGTAAGTTATCATTTATTGTGATACGCACCATTAAAACCATTATTCAGTTAAAACCGACGTACAGGCACAGTCTAGCAAGGTTCAACTAGCCTCAATTCAATTTCATTTGCCGATCCGGGCTGATCCTAGAACGCCACGGTATGCAAAGGAACGGTCAAAATCTGGACCAAAGTCCAATGTCCATCACTGGTTGTTCAATTGCCATCAGCTTCGCGACAGCGAGACATTTGCCGCTGTGTGACCAGCCGTCTGTGTGTATATGTCCCTTGTGACGCAGCTCTGCTGTAATGTGACCTAGCACGACTAGCAGTGCTGTATTTTGGATCACCATAAATCCATAGCTGATGTCCCGATGGCGTGGATACTGTTACAGTGGCCTAGTCCCGATGGCCGAACTCTTGCTGCAATGCATGGCTTCCGTCCACGTGGCATAATCACTGCTCCACTGACAGGTCGCCGACACGTAGTCCACACATCACATCTTCAGCCACGCTCGATAACGAGTGGTTGTCTCCGTTGGTTTGTTGCACGGCACCAATAAGACTCCATCCCTCTGACGTCAGTAGCACACACGCCAGTAATAAGCCACCCTCATACCGCCCGCAGTCCCGTCCTCGCAATGATCGGTCACCAGCGAAGCAAAACCGCGCCGCATGCGCCGCCAGCAAATGACTGCCTGGCCTTGTGGGGCTTTCGCCACGCGTTCATTCATCGCGTAGTCAGACGGTGATTCTTCTGAGGCAGTCAGCCGGACACGTGCGTATCGACCGCGTGTGCGGGGGAGGGGCTACCGGCTGTCCTAGTTCTGAGTCGGGCGTGTTCCCCCGACAACGCCATTAGCCATGTTTGCATACCGTGTTGGAATTGTGTCCAGATTAGCATGCAAGTTTGGCAAATCAGGCGTGCGCGCTGACCAGCGTTGTGTGTCTTGAATGGGACGGCGCTCAGCACAAACTTGCAGAGAATTTCAAGGTTATACGGAACGCACATTAAAAACTTGCCCCAAGCCATTGCCGGATGGCATTGATTAGCAAAGCCTTCCTGCTACACTTCAGCCCATCATTAACACTAACTACTGAATAAAACGCAAACGCGCGGCCACCCGCCTGCACCGCGCGAATGGAATTGGACTGAGAAATTGAACTGAGAGGTTCCATTTCGAAATTGGCGCGCGCAAGAACAGAAGATAATGGGCTGCGCGCACCGGGAGTCCGCTTCCATGGCAACCAATCAGCGTTCAGGCTCAGTGCCATTAAGGCGGACCATCTCGCCGGTTAAAAAGTTTCAATATTGGAAAAGTGTTTAATATGGCAGTCAGGCGGCCCATCCGAAGGCCGCCACGCTGCCGCATGAGTACGGCAGGCCAGCACGAATTCCGGCTCTGCATCCATGTTCTGCACGCCCACAAGTTCAGAGCGTTTTTGAGAAATGCGCTTAAAGTGTTTCGCCATAATCAACACGTGTTAAGCGTCATAACTGCGTTAACCTTTAGCTGCGTCACTACGTTTCGTATTGGTTTGTGACACGTTAAGGCGCTGCATAAGGTTTTTGGCGATCACACTCTGCAGACTGAACTACTGACAGTCATACAATGAACAACTGTGTTGGTATCAAAATATTTCGAGCAGCAGCGAAGCTTGCCGGCATAAAAGGGAGTGTCCTACATTTGCATGGACTTTTTAGCTGAGATAGACATTTTAAAGATAATTCAGTGCAGGCCACATCTCTGTCCTTGAAGTGACTTAAAATACTCGTGTTTCTGGGCTTGTCGCTCATAAACCCGTGCAGACTGTTTCGCGCAGACTATTTCAGGATCACTCAAGCGTGCATGACGCCATAGAAACGTCAGCCACACACTGGTACCTCCTCGTCGTGCAGTGTTCCAGGCCAATAAATGTATAATCATAGAGCTATTCGCGTCTGGCGTACGTCAGCACGATTTTTGGCATCAACGGTATCTAGCCGACCATCACCCAATGTAATCCGTTCAGTGTAACCGTCGAACGCGAATCACGTTTTTGCTATATCATGCAGGAATTTGGGCCGCGGTACGAGTTAAGGAATAAGTCTGGGAGTGAAACGAATAAAAGAGAGTGTCCCACATTTGTATGGGGTTTTGAACTAAAATAGCCACGTTGAAAATCATTCTTTGCAGTTTACAGCCCTGCCCTTCTTAAGGCCTAAAACCCTCTAATTTCTGAGCTACACGCCTGCGAAGATATGCAGAGTATTTCGAGGAGAGCATTTCAGGGTCACCCAGGCACGCAAGACATCATGGTGACGGCATTCAAATCCCGTGGTTCCATGAACTGTGCGGTGACCTAGGCCAATCGAAAGATCATTGTCGAGTTGTTCACGTCTGGCGCTCATGGGCGCGCTTTCCAGATAAAATGGCCGCCAATAGGCTCTCGATCAAGGTTGTGCAAGTCATGATGACGTGATTAAACAGTGGCGTATTCTGGAACATATTAACTTTGCAGAGAACTTGTTTTGTCTAGAGCAGTCCTTTCCACTTTAAATTACACCAACGGTTATAAGTGAGCTTATTTCATCATATCTCATGCTTGCTTTAATGCTTCAAATGTATCACGTTCCTTCTAAGAATAGTGCCAGAACTGAGTATGGGAATGCAAGTAAGCATTATGAACTCGAGGACAAATATGCAAGTACTCTACGAGAAGGGACCAAAACACGCGCGCATAGGCTGGTTTTGCAAACATAAAACATTTCCACTCTGGAAACAACGCACTGATTAGCATCTAACCTCTCGACCAGTGCTGCAATTGAAATGCTGCAAGTGAGTCCACCCATCCACTTCCGTGGCAATTTCGCACGACCAGATTGGCAGCCACTCGGACGTCATAAAGACGTTTCATGAAGCAATCAAACGAGAACGCATTGGGTGACGTATTTACTAGCTAGCGAAGATGTCTTGCCCTGAGTAGCCGTTGTACTTAAAAGATACCAATGGATACAAGTGAGCTTATTTCATCACACCTCATGCTCACCTCAATTTCTTAAAATGTGACATATTCCCTTAAACCGCATATGATCCGAGCGTGCATTTGCAGAAACTTTGGTCGCCCATGCGCTGCGGATTTTTTCCTTTTGTATTTCCGCCTGTTTGCCCAATGTGTTTTGTCTTCTTCCTTCGTCCATCAGCCGTCGTCACGCCCTTGCCAGCCGCCCGTCTTCTCCGCCCAGAATGCCGGCAAGGTGCGCGGGGCTGCGGGGGCGAGGTCGCAGACCCGGCGACCTGGGGTGCCCCACACGCGCCGTCCGAGCTGAGCTCGCTGGGGTGGCGCGCCCCGCCCATCGGACGTGTATTTATGGCCGAATAAATCGGGATCAGGCTCATTTCGGAGCCAGGCGGCGCCGTTCAGCGTCGCGACTGCCCGGCGGACGTCGCATGGCGGCCGCCACAGGTGGTGGCGCGCGCCATGGACTCGCCGAACCAGGGCGGGTGGTGTGGCGACGCATGGGACGACGCACCTGTCGCCGCGGACCAATACTATGGTGGTCTGATTAACGGTGCCGCACGACGAGTGACCGCAGGACCAAGACAGGTGGTGGGTCGCATGGAATGGGGCGACATGGGGAGTCGTCCCGTTTGACGACGCACTGTATGAGATGACATGAGATGACGCGGTTTAGAGTGACATGAGATGACGCGGTATGGGATAGCCTGAGATGGCGCGGTATGAGATGGCATGATAAAACGTGGTATGGGATGACATGAGAAGACGCAATATGGGATGGCATGAGATGACTCGATTTGGGATGACATGAAATGATGTGGTATGGGATGGCATGAGATGACGTGGTGTGGGATGACATCAGATGACGTGGTATGGGATCACATGATTTGGGGCGATTGGTGGCCCACCACGTGTCACGTGACTGGACGCAAAGGCAGGTCCCACGTCGCACGGCAAGGCACGACAAACATGGGGGTCGAGAGAGGTTGTGTCTCATCGAGCAAAACGGCGAAGGGAGCCAAGACACGTGGTGGGATACCACTTGAAACGAAGCTGAAGGGCAAAACGGGTGGTGTTATACGGCATGAGATAACATGGGTAGTTTAAACAGGTGATGTGGCACGGTATGGGCGACAACGGAAACCGTGGCAAGTAGTATGCTGTCCCATTGCGCAGAGCTGCGTGGAGAGCCAATGCGAGAGGTGTCGCACTGAGAGGAGCAGACGGTTGTTTACCTGTAGATGGGACACGGGAGACCTAAAATTACATTGAGACCATGTGGTTAGCCAAGGAATATGACAGGCTTCATGGAAAAGTACTGTTAGGGGCTCTGGATGTCGTTAAAATAGGTGGCAGAGGCTACGTGGGAAAAGTGCTGTTAGGGCTCTGCATGTCGTTAAAATACATGGCAGTGGTGCTAGAATCGTGGGACCGATCATGTGGATGGTGGTGGTTGTAAATTCTTACATTTGAGACCCACAAATTCTTGGATAAAAAAGTAAGAATACTACAAAGTCAAAATGCATACAAACTATCCTCCACCTTTTCCAAAATCCTTAAGTGAAGCGGCCAAGATGAGTCCTTAGATGTGTTCTGCACAATAGGCCGTTTGACGACATGGGAGTCAAATTCTGACTACAGTGTCTATGCTATGTGGACAGTGAAAGTGGCATGGATAGCTGCAGAATAACATGCCGTATGAGAAATATTGAATTTGTCAACCCAGTAGGTGGAGCTTTCCCGTAAATAAAGGACGTATGGATATGCGGCAGAAGTGCAAAACTGCGCAGAAGGACGCATTACCGAGAAGAGAAGCCTGACGAAAAATCGTTTGGCCGCCAATTTCTAGTGAACTCAAATCTTCCGACTATCAACTGATTTTCTCCGGAGCGAGCTGAAAAATGTGTCATTCAATTAGTCCGAAGCATTTGTGCGCCTTAATTCGACGTGATTCACCACCTTCCGCGGCACTAAAGCTGAGATGAGTCAACACGCCGGGTGTCGGCTATCAGCGACAACACGCAGTGTCGGCCATCAGCCCGGCCGTGCGGAACAGCCTGGGTCGCGAGCTAGCGCTCATAGCCACACCAGAACTCTGAGACGAACCGACGCCCACCCCGTCACGAAATCAGCCTCAAGTCTCGCACAAATCCGTCACACCACGCCACAACCAAAATTTTGCACCGCATACGTGAACGCGCACAACAAAGTCACGCGTACGAGCACGTGCACACACACCAGCCGGACGACGACTGTATCACAGGAGGCTACCCTGCTATCTTCACTGATCGCCGCGGTCCCTACCGCTCATCACCCGGGTCAATGCGCGCTTTGGCAGTGCCGATCCCCGCAAGGCGCTCGACCCCAGCCCAAATCGGCACGACGGTTCAGCTATCGCGGACATGAACACTATGATGTGGCATCTAGCCATCTCAACTCAATTCTCCGTGTGATTCTGTGGTCTCCCAACACTGAGCGTATCATGTGTGAACTCTCCTCACGCGTGCCTCACGCGAGTCCACAGTGTGCTCCTGATCGCTTGTCATAAATCTCATTGCATCCCTGCTTTAACGATTCGCATTAAAGTGGTCCTGGCCGAAGGATTTTTATGCAGGGCCTGACCTATGACTGCAAACTATTATGGTATCCGTTACCAAGGACGCGCGTGCTAGATTCCTTTGAAAGCCCGATCTTCGGGTCCTGCGATTATGCAGTCAGTTATGCGTGCTTTTCGGAACCTGACATAAACTATACTTAAATCAATGACTTCCTGTCTTCGCCGTTGATCCCAAGCGGATTCTCAATGAATTTCCCACGATGGCGCGACTGCACGTCTCCATATTTAAAGCACTCGGTGCTGAAAATGGAAAAGGTCTACTCAATCATGACCCTGTCCTGTTTAACTTTGAATGTTTACTGCAAGTGTTCAGAAACAATTTACATCTACTCGGTGAAGGAGAGGAAGCAGATTGAAAATAAAAATAGCACAGGCGAGCGCGGTATTTTAACCCTCGCCCTCATAGGAGTGGGTTGATGCGACCCCCCTAAGGCTGTTGAAGATATCTCTCCGGCATGCACTGCAATCGCGCTCAAATTTGTATTAGCGTATGACGCATTCATTATGCGTGTTCGAAATAAAAGTGTCCCTAGCTTTTCTGGTTTCGGAGCAGCAGCTGTTGTTCAGGAACGCCGCGCGGCGATCAACGGCCGGCGCGGGCGGCGTGCGGCCACCGACGGTACCGCCGGACGCGCGACGGGGCGACATTGCTACATTAACGGAGGCATGCATTATAAAGTCAAGCTCAGAACGTATCAAACTATGCATCATTGCATTAAGCATTAAACGAGAAACACGTGTAGGTAGGTTTTGTGTCGCTGCAAGGTATGGTCTCGTCTACATGACGCGTAAAGCTGAAAAAGTACAGTTTTGGGGAAAATTTGACCACGGACCTGGCATTACGGGGTCAATTATTGGCTTAGTAGCATAACTGGCAACACAAACTAGCAACCTATTAGCAATCGCAAGATCTCGTTGACACCAGTCCAATGGTCTCTTCCGCTAAGCTCCATCTTCATTAGTTTGGAAACAAGAGGAAGAAGGGTCGTGTCGTGTCGACCCTCAGTCAGTTAGTGTCGCGAAAAAATAACAGAAAATCAGGGTGAAAGTATCCAACATTTGTTTCTGACCATGTTTTTAATAGTTAGTGGAATGTCATCGGCTGAAACAGATCTAACCCAGATTTACGTAGTGGTTATACCTCGTATGCACGATCTTGGGTGCATGGGTGCATACTTGGGAGGAAAATCCAAAAGGAAAAAAACAAACATAATTGTTAAAGTCCCCCCGCAAAAATGTGTCAAGGAAAATGCATTGCAGTTGACAAGTTTGTTGTGACGAATGTGCTTTAACATCCATTTACAATACACTACGATGAGACAAGTGTTCCGATGACTGAAAAGTCCAGAAGTGGCCGCTCGGTGTGGAATAATCGATTTGTAAGGTTAATGCCCGAAGAAAGATTAGTGAGAGCAAATACACCAATTGCAGACTCGCACAGCCGCCAAACTTTAAGTGCCCTAGCGTTACACCCCCACCATCCTCCCACCAAAGACGCCGTTGCGGTATCGGCGTCGTAAGACCGCACCTGGCGCAGCCAGAGCTCAGAAATAAGGACACGAAGCGGTATGGCAGAAACTGAGAATGCGCGTCATGAAGCGTAGCGATGAGGAGATGCCAGAAACTGAGAACGTGCATCATGAAGGCGTAGCGATGAGAAGATGCTAGCAACTGAGGGATGCGCGTCATGAAGCGTAGCGATGAGGAGATGCCAGCAACTGAGGATGCGCGTCATGAAGCGTAGCGATGAGGAGATGCCAGAAACTGAGAATGTGCATCACGAAGCGTAGCGATGAGAAGGTCACGGCGATGAATACCGATAGCTGTTTTGCACGGGTCTGTTTTTTTTTTTACTTTCCGGAAGTCCAAGATGACAATGACAGCTATGCCAAGAACAACACAAGTGGTGATACGAACATCCGCTACCAGTGGGAGATAAGTCGAGGGGAATTCGTGGTCTGAAAATGCATGTCAAGCATGGTAGTTAGGAAAGGCTTCATGGCTTACGAGAATGAAAGTGAAAATTTGCATAGCATAACACTTACCACTTCTCAAGAGGTTGGCTTGACAACGGCACATTACAAGAAGACCATCGTGACCAAGTGCTGTCTTAAGTTTGCTTCAGGAGCCTGCTCAGCTTTTCTAACGCGCCACGGCGCGCCTGTCGTCACATGAACCGCGTGAGGGGGGAGAGGGGTGGTCCGTGGGGTCAGGTAACACCAGGTTTACTCCGCCGGCCGGTGATCCGGGCCGATCGGGCCAGTTGAGATCATGCGTCGCCGCCCCAACTCGGTCGACGCTGGTGGCCTGCCGGTCATCGACCCTCGTCCGGTCACGTCACGTCCTGGCCCCAATGAGCCGCAGCGGAGGTCACCGGCCGCCCAATTAGCGCTCGATTTGCCAAGTGATTTGCGACAGCGCGCCATTGCAGTGCTGCGACCGGCGGTCGGTCGGCGTCCTGATCCATGCGGAGATGGGACAGGCGGCGCCGGCTTCCGGCGTCCGACTCTGTTTAGGGTACCATTTGCTGATTACGGTGGTCAAAAGCAGGGGGATGCACTTGGTCGAAACGCGAAATGGGATGCGGTCTAGCCTGCAGGCGTCCTAGCTTGTCAGAAAACACTAGGAACTGAACGCACTGATGAAGTAAGGTTGCCACAGCTAGCGACTTCTAAATATGCAGGCATTGCTGCACCCAGACGAACCAAAAAAACAAGGACTCACATTTGAACACGGAACGATGCGCAACACTGAGCCTAGCCAAGTCGACCAGCCTAGATGCATCCAACATTGTCTTACATTCTGCACACGACTGTGGAAACAAAAGCACCAGATGAGTGCCCACTGGATTCAGGAGGGTAAGGACAATGTACAAAATGTATTTTATCTAGGCTTAAGGTTGCTGTCGCAATGGCTCGGAGGACCATCTCGTGAGTTACGGAAGTGTCTGCAGCACGAGCCGACCGCGCGAGTTCTTACGTCGCCGAAATGCATTCAGGCTTTTGAACCAGACGTGTCTGCCAGTGATGTGAGTTGCAAGCCGAGTGTGCTATGTCCATACACACCTGTTCCTGAACCCCGAATAAAATGTGCAATTCAACGCGCGCCTACGATTGAAAGGGATGCCCAACTCAACCGGCCTATGTAATCAGGCAATCCCATAAAGGTGGATTGAGCACCGGAACCTTGGCGTGTATGCCCCACTTACACCCACCCAACTTGCTATAGGAGACGGACTGTGACGGCTAATAATACGAATTTTCTTGATGCACTAGCTTCAGAGGCATCACTTTCTGAATACGGTTTGCAAGCTTAATCGAAAAGCTTGACCTAGGTCTGATGTCGTCGTCTGATGGTCGCCGACATCGTCTAAGACTGTACGCAGTCCAGAGGCCGCACCATGTTCGGCAGCTCGCGGCCGGAGTCTTCATACCAGTGGTCGTACTAGTCGTGCCATTTCTGGATCCGTCACGTGCGTTTTTTTTTATGTGTACCGCCTCTAAATACACATGCAAAATTATATTCGATACTTAGCGTGCTAATCCATACAACAATGCACGCGTTACTTTGTGGGGGAATAATCTGACGCGGGAGTATTTGATACACAAAGAAGTTTGAGGTAAATAGCCAGCTGGGGAATTTAAATGCTAAAGCAGAATTGATAAAGGTAAGAAGAACAACTAAGCCAATTTGGAGATTGTTCCATGACCTATGCGGCGGCCAATTATACTAGGATTATTTTGAGCAAATGGTTCGAAACAGTATGTAACGAGCTGATCAACATAAAGTGTGGATAAACACTGCAGATGAAGAAACAAATATCGCATGACACTTTGCATTTCCCATGATCCTTGCCATGCATGCTTTGTAGTAAAGCATTTCACGGGTTTACGTTCAGGAATCCGGTCCGCCCCGGTCCAGCTCTCTAATTTCCAATCCGCCCGCCAATGTAACTTTCCCGTCCTCTAAACTCGATCATGTTCGGTCGGCTAAGCAGGAGGTAGTGGTTAAAAATCTTCCCCATCCGTATTCAAATCTTTGCTTTTGTCATCATAACCAAGCAATGCAGTGCATCTCAAATCTTTAACCGTTGCTCCTTAACAAATTCCAATTAAGTAGGCTGACTGGTTACAAAAAAAGAGCAAAAGGTCAGTTGGAAGCATCCTAGCAGCTAGAAGTACACCATAAACGGTGCACTGGTTACGGAAGTAGCTGCGCCACTTCAAAACGCTGATGTGCTGTTAAATTAGTTTTATCTCCGTGCGTGCCATCATCATATCTTAGATACCGGGGTGTTATGTTGTATTCATCACACGTTTTTCTGTTTTCCGGTTGAATTTATTACATGGAAAATAAAACCCGATGAAACCTCTTCGGACTTGGGCCAAAAGCAGCGCATTCGCTGCGTATTGTAATCCTGAATGAACTTGCATATTGAATAATGCCCGGGAACAAGTAAAGAAATGCATTGACATGACTCTTGAAGCAAAGAAGTTAACAGTGACCTTATGAGAAAAAAGGAAAATGGGGAAAATTGGAAAAGTTTATGGAAAAATGCGCATACTTAGTTGTTCAATTCGTGCCGTTCCAGTGGCGGAATACCGTCTGTCTGCGTCACAATGGCCTCGGCCCACTGCATTAAAGGTAGTGTTCCACATTTGTGTGGGATTTTGAACTGAGATAGCCACTTTGAAGATCATGTAGTGAACTTTTGAGTCCTGCCCTTTCTAAGAATTAATTAAATTAATTATTACTAAATAAATTAATGGCGGGCTGTACGTCTCTAAACTTGTGTAGGCGATTTCTTACACTATTTCAAGGTCACACAGGATACATGACGCTGTAGGAACCTCATGCAAATGCGATAAGCTTAGTTGGCCATGTAGTGCTCAAGGCCAACAAAATATGACCACCGAGTTGTCCAGCGTCAGTTTTTGTTGTGTAACACAGGGAATTGGACATTGTGTGTGAGATGTTACGAAAATTAGGCTGGGAACTGAATAACTTGAGAATAACGCCATAGTCGATCATATGAACAAGCAAACAAGATGAAATCACGGGCTTGATGTTAAATAACGGAAAAATAGAAGTTAAGAAATATACTAAAAAGAATCACGTTTCGACCAGTTATATCGATGACAGAAAACAGCATAACATCACGGAACTGGAAGTCAAATATTCTGACAAATAGCATGAATAGCTGATCTGCCCCATGGTACAACGTCCACGGGACTCGTAACCATATAATAAGCATTCGACACTAGGGTGCTCCCACAGCCCGGGAGAGTGCTGGAGACTCATGCGCAGGTCGTCGAATATGGAGAAGAGCTTAGGTGGGCGCCGCCCAGGGTAGGGGATGCCGGGTAGAACAAAGTTCAGCACAAACAAAAGCGGCAGTATAAAACTAGAAAACACTAGACATGCAAGGAAGGTTAAAATTCTACTTCATGCTAAACATGTGGCAGCCGGAACATCTGAGTAGGCGGGGTGGATGCACAAGCGTTTATACGTTTGCCTCGTTGCACCAATGAAAAACGTAGAAATTTATATTATGTATATTTTCAGTTTAAATCACGTTCGAGGTACGTAGTTGCCGAGATAGGCGCAAAATGTGAAAAGGTCGGTGACAGCCAAATCCATCTTGCTGGCTCGTATATGCATTGCATGCCGCACATGCAACATGACAATTCCTGCAACGTGATTTCTGTTCGAATGTCTATCAACACATGCCAGTCCCCCGTGGCTGATGCCCCAGGTACTGCGATGCTCATGCCTTATCTGTGAAAATACGAAATTTAATCTTCCTGGAGCATGTGGGTGAGGCACGTATTTTTGGGTACGTACACTGACGCATACAACTGGCCGTTTAATTCCTTATCGCGGCATGGCAGTCCCGTTTGGCAACATGCACTGGGTGCGAAAATGTGGCGTAAAACGTAAAACGAAATCAGCAAAGTGAATCTTCATAGCTAGTGTGTACGTGCAGCGGGGCACGTGCGACATCACATCTTTCACCACGTGATTGTCCGTTAGATTGCCTATCGAACCATG
>NW_023596461.1:16159397-16230335 GCF_011947565.3 Pollicipes pollicipes | reverse complement strand
TATTTCCGAACGGCGTGGAGTAGCGGCATTGATTTTGCATAGCTGTTGATAATTGATTAGCAGATCGTTTGGCATCAAAAGTTTAGATGTACCTTGTAAGGTCGCTGACCTGCAGTAGGTCAGTCAGACCATGGAATCAGCGAAGTAAATTTTAAGGCCATCGTTCAATGTGTTACAACAACGGAATGCTAGACGAAGCCACATGCCTCGGAGATACTTTCTTAGGAAACACAGCAATAGAATAGGCAAATTTCATTTATCTGTGGTCAGGTGTGAAGGTCAGACCAATGTCAAAACCAATCTGTCTTATTACTCCAGGACTAACTGTATGGATTAGTTTCTGGTGCTCATTTCGAACTTACTAAAGACAGGAACCGCATTTTGCATCTTCCATGGACTTCTTAAATGTCAGAATAGGTCATTGACCTAAAATGACCCAGGTCAACATTTTGTTCGGAGAACATACTGCTTAGCGTAATCTTTGTCGCGTAATGGAATCCAAAACGCAAATCAGTCTTGTATGATTTTGGTCACCATGACCTTCGAAATATTAAACAAGGCCACTGATCTTAAATGAACTTGTCACCTTTTGCTGAGAAGAGTTATCCAGGTTCTGGAGAACTTTGAAGACAAACCTGAGAGTTTGACCTTGTTTCACCTTATTTGACCCAAAGGTCATACATAACTTTGACGCAGATGAGGTTATGTACAGGCAAATACACCCTGCCAATTTGATGTCTCTAACTCACTTTAGTTCTTGAGATCTCAGGGGGTCCAATTGACCCCCAACTCGAGCGAAGGGTATTCAACCGGTCACCCGGACACGTGTTAAGCTTCGACGCTACACTGCACTTTTCGCCAAATCAATTCTACGAGTTACTTATGATCTGACCAGCGTTCATGCATATCCGGTGAGAGCTTTTTGGCTAATAAACAGCTTTGGCAGGACTGATATTACGAATGGGTTTGAATGGATATGTTCCATAGTAATATGTAATTGTTAGTATCTTAAAATATGAACAAATATTTTTTCTACGGAATAAATCCCGCCTAAAACGAACACAAAAGTGCAACTTCAATTATGAAATATTAATAATAGCACTCCCAAACAATGTAATTCGGTCGGCGAAAGCCTGGAGAATGTTGGATCGTAGATGGTACTATTAACTAAAGTCGCCAGGCATATGTGGCACCGAGATCGAAATGGGCACTTCTGGTTCTCCGAGAAAGAAATCACTCTAGCTTAACAATTACGCGTGATCATGCATCCCGCTTTCTGCCAGTTAAGTTTTGAGCATGCTGCGCCACGAAAAATATCCGTCAAAGAGAAATCTGAGGGAACACTGCATGTGATGACACACCCTTATATGTATTGCAGGGATAATTGTTGTGTCTAGTGGAATTCACTGAATTTAAAGGAAATGATTCCCCTTTTGAAGATATTGGAACATGCGTCAGGCATGATGAAACAAGCTTACTTATAACTATTAGCATATTTTTAAGTAAAAAGACTACTCTAGACAGCATAATTTCGCTGTTAAGTGCATATGCTCCATCTATATGTCAATGTATGAGTATGTCCTTGTGCCTTGAAAAACATGGATCAGAAACCGATTTCAGCCGTTGTATCTAAAATCGTAAGAAAAAACGAACGCCAGATGCCAACAACGTGACCGTTATGTTTCTATTGGCCTTGATCGACGCATCGCCTTATGAAATGATAGGATTTGAATAACATTATGATGTCATGAACGCCAATGTGACCCTGAAATACTCTTCCCGGCAAAGTTTCCCTACCTTCGCGGTCGCGTACCTCAGAAACTAAAGGGTTTAGGCCTTAAGAAGCGCAAGGCTGTAAACTGTGCCGAAGGATCTTCAATATTACTATTTCAGTTAAAAAACACCGTAAAAATGTGGAACACTCCCTTTAAACACAACCCTAGTTAGAATTGAACTTATTCCCTCACATTTGATGCTCTCCTTAATATTTTCAACTGTGGAATACAAGTAATATAACAATGCTCTTTAACAGAATTAGTCATAAACCAAAATATAGTAGTTGGCTGTGAGCTTATTAATGTTCGTTTATGGCGCGTTCCTTGCTGTCATGAATACATGAGGACTCACAGAAAACATGTGTAAGGAAACATCAAACGTTTATTCGCAATACGAATCAATATGGAACCTAAAATTGAGGCATATTTTGCCAAAGGTAGCTGGCATCTGCTCAAAAAAGAACTAATTAGTGCTCGCAGTGAGTCTATGCCTATTGAAGCCCAGTCCCCAATGATATTCTTTCAAGGTCTCGTAAAGCTTTGCTCATTGAACAAGAGCGTTCAAATTTGAAGACATTTTGGCAAAGATCAGACTTGATGGAAAAGTCCACTACCAGCTACTGGCGTACGTTCAATTGCAAAGACTGCTCTAGCCAAAACATATTTCATTATTTTGTCAAGATGTTTCTCAATACACTTGGATACGTCATGTAACATTTTTTTACGACCGACAATGTCAGAATTGTCATTATATCGCCGCAAGACAGCTTGTCGATTTGTGCTGGTGAAATAGACTTACCATCGTTATATGCGCGTGTTTAGACTTTTTCTCGTGATGGCGTTGTATATTTGTCCGTGACGGCGTGTTTCCTACTTAAATGTTTCCGTCAAAACTGGCAAAACTGACTAAATGCTAATATTATGTGACAGAAAATACGGTTCGTATTCGAAACTTGCTTTTAACGTGCTAAGCTGGTTGAAAGTTCAGATGCTTTTCATTGATGCCACCATTCGTGTTGATGTGCTCCATGCATCAATAAGTCAACGGTAACATTTGTTTTGACCTGGCACACAATATAGTGATAAAGAGGCGCAATTCGTATGGCATTTCATTTGTTTGTGACGTCCAACATCCTTGTATGATATAAGATTATGCGGGGCGCTATAGCCTGCAAAAGCTAGCGTCCGCCTCTCAACGAAAAGGGATGATTTTAAGTACTAAAATGAGCATAACCGTGAACTGCAGGCAAAAATCCTGGAAATGGGTATCAAAGCTTAAAACCCCATACAGTCTCTTAAACGCATTGCATCGGTTGCTGCAAGCTGGCACCAATTTGCGAATTATCAGACTATTTAGCTGTAAATCTGGCTGGCCACCCCCACTTTGGCGTCTGGAACCACTTTTTATTACCACTGCATTTCCGTGCTACAGTCGCACGTCTATACGTCTACGTCTACGTCGCCGCCGTGCTACATGAAATTGTTGCAAATCCTCACAACTTGGATTTTCCTGGTTTATTAGACTTTCCTCGACCTCGTCCCTAACTGAAGAAGTAAGTGTATCAATTGTTAAACCGCATTGGTGCGGACCTGAGGAGCCGCTCTGCATAAGCGCGCGGGTGTAAGAGATCCTTGCATTAACACGCGCCCGGGTGGCCGGCCAAATACCCTTCGCTCGGGTGGGGAGGGGATCAATATGACCCCCCTGAGATCTCAAAAACTAAGAGAGCTAGAAACACCAAATTTACAGGGCGTATTGACCTGTACGTAAACTCACTTAGGTCAAAGTTTAGGGTGCCTAGGTCATTACCTTCGTGTCAAAAAAGGTAAAACAAGGTCAAGCGCCAGACTGGTCTTCAAAATGCCCCAGAACCTAGATAACTGTTTCTAAGCACAAGGTCACATGCTCAGTTAAAGTCAGTGATCTTGTTTTACCTTTTGAAGGTCATGATGACAAAATCATAGAAGACTGCTCTGAGTTTTGCATTTGGATAAGCGACAAAGATTATGCTAGGCAGCATGTTTCTAAAAACGATATGTTAGCAGGCGTAATTTCAGGTCAATTATCTATTCTAACTTTTAAGAAGTCCATGGAATATGTATAATACGGTTCCTGCTATCAACAAATTCGAAATGAGCACTAGGAACTTTCCAATACAGCAAGCTCCAGAATAATAAAACAGGCTTGCTTTGACCTTGGTCTGACCTCTATACCTGACCATTAGGTCAGCGTAATTTGCTCATTCAATCTTTGTGTTGACTGAGAAAGAATCTAAGAGATTTATGGCTTCGTCTGACACTCCGTTGTTGCATCAGATTGGGCTGATTCCCTAGCAATTGACCTTGCTGAAACCATGGCCTGACTTTGACCTGTCATAAGTCAGCGACCTTATAAGGTATATCTAGATTTTTTGGGCCAAACGATCCGCTCTGCAGATGTCTACAGCTATGCAAAATTTGGCGTGGCTGCGCCGCGCCGCTCGGAAACCATCCTGGAAAAATCTTCGGGGGTCAATTTGACCCCCTCACCCGAGCGCGTCTTAATGAAGTGTTTGTGAACTGGATCCTTTAACATGTTTGCCTATGGAATGCCCTTAGATATTCCAGATCAGTTGGTCATGTGTTCTTACTTTCTGACATCCCAATCCTGCTTTGTGAAAAAGTAATCTATGATTCATCTGCCTTAACCCATTGCCGTGCTTGCAGCACATTAGCATCCCTAAATCACCAAGTGCATCCAATTTTTGGTTACTTTGGCCGTATTCACTTGGCTCATCTCTATAAATTGCGTACCTCAACCCATTGCCACTTTTAAAGCACAGCTGTTTTCGCCTTTTGTGGTACCAACGTCGCTACTAAAAGGTAGTTTTACCCTAAAACAAGAACATATTTTACCAAGGGCAGCTGGTAACTGCCCAAGGCAAGAGCACGAGCACTGCAACAAAAGACCTCTTCGTCGTGCTCAACTTGGGTTGGTATTCACAGCGAACAGGCAGTTACTGGAAGTCTGATCCACAAATCGACCTCGTGCCTAGCTCTTGCAGGGACTCAGCGGCATTTGCCCGGGCGCTAACTTCGTTTCGCTTCGTATGCGGACGAACTTTGCCGTTGAGACGTGCTTTCCAACTTGTTGAGGTGAATAGCACGTTCATCAAGCTTTTCACGATCACCTAAACAACATGATTTGACCTTCGTCTTTTGAATCTCATTGCGTGCCTGGAATAGCTAGCCAGGCTGGGTGCTGACTTACCGACAGACAGTGCGGTTCCATATGTTGGAGTGCAACAATCGTCCAGCAGGCATTCGACTGCAATTCTTAGAGCACCTTGACTTGCCATGCTCTCATCATTAGTGTTTGCGATGTGTTCTGCATTATTCAGTAGTCTTCCAGGGGTATGACACAATGAGTGTCGCCCTGAAATAAGTGTCATAGATTAGACAGTAGTATTAGCCTTACTCATCGGAAAAAACGGGAGAATGGAGATATAGTTAGGTTGATATTTCGGCGAAATGCCTTTATCGAAATATCAACCTAAAGTTTTCTGCATTCTCCTGGTTTTCTGAGGAATAGGGCTGATACTACTGTCTAATACATGTGCATAATGTTCCTCGCTAATGCACTGAAGAACTTATGAAAGAAGTGCCTTTTGATTGCATGTAACACTTTTATCACTGGTTTATGACCAGGTATTGTTATGGCCGCGTCGGTGCACGACTCGTATCCGGCAGAATCCCAAGCATGACTCAACGTCCGGCCCGAGCGAGACCCGGCGTGGCCCTCCGGTCACGTGGCCTTGACCTCTGACGTCACGCGACCGGACCGGAGAGCACACTTCGCAGACACTGAAAACGGACTATATCAGAAGAGTTGCAGCATTGTGCAAAAGCACACATTCAGTACACAAACAAAATATCCCGAACAATGCGTAAACAATGCGAAGCATCTGAACAATCGCACCTACATAACCGAGCGCGAAAACCTTGCACGAACGCACCTAACGCAACCGAGCGCTAAGACATCAAATGATCGTTGGGTCGCCGCTCGCGAACGAAACACCGTTTCTCCTTTCCCTCGCCACCAGTTTCAGTCGCAGCGTTGCCAGTCGCACGAAGAGTCGCACGAAGCACAGAAGCCGTCGGTCTCCGAGCGGCGGCCGTCTCGCGGATCGCGGCTCGTCAGCGCCGACAGACGGGACCGACGGAGCGACGTCTGCGTCGCCGCCCGGCGAGCCCACGGCACGGCGACGGAAGGGCGACACGCCAGCCGCCCGGCGAGCCGTGAAGCATCTCCGACGGATGCATTGGCGACTTCGCCTGCAGGGGGCACCAGCTACTTGCTTCTGACTGAAGCCAAACTTGACTCACAGGTCCATCCTGGCTTGTACAAGTTACACAACTACCACAACCCAGTGACAAAGCGCAGGACTCGACATGGATGGGGAGTAGCAGCATACTTTAAATCAACACTCCCATCAAAGAGACTACCTGATCTCGAACTGGAGGGAGTTGAATGGGTTTGGTCCCTCACCAAAATCAAGTCAGCAGTTTTTGTGGTTTGCTGTGTCTATGTCCCACCCAATCTCTCAAACAGTCAACCGACAGTTTTTATATATCTTGTCAGACAGTGTTGGCATGGCACAAACATATAACCTCGCATCGATATTGATATTGGGAGATTTTAATGCTGGTAATACCTATCTAACTAAAGCTCACTCTGCTAAACACAGTTATATCCTTCCATTTGAAGTCAGTCTGAAACACGCAGTCGAATCACTCAATCTGACAGGACTCATTCATCAGCCAACACGCATTACACAAGACACAGCCGACTTACGAGACTTAATATTGACATTGAACACAAACATCATTGCAGGCAGTGGGGTTCTCGCCCCCTCCTCCTTTTCACTAACAGATCACATTCCTACCTTTGTCACTATCAAGGCTGCATCGCCACCCCTAAAGGCATCAACCAAACAAGTATGAGACTACACAAACATGGCTGCAGACAAACTCCCACAACTTCTGGTAAACACAGACTGGGACAGAGTGCTTTATCATGACATAGACACAGCGACAAATAACTTTACGTAGACCATGCTTGCAGCAGCTGCTGAAGCCATCCCAACAAAGATAATCAGGATGAAAAACCGTGACAAACCTTGGGTCAATGCTGCACTAAAGAGAGAGATGAGAAGAGACAGACTTTTCAGACTTGTTCCGAGGCATATGACTGATGACCATTGGGACCGCTGGCGACAACAAAGAAATTTTACCACATGCATGAACAGACGACTTAAGAACAACCACTTGCAGTATCAAGCAAACAACCTCTTGCATGCAAAGCAAAACCCACACAAGTACCATCGCATTCTTAAACAAATGATAGGACGGACACGAGCTGAGACAGTGCCACCGCTCGTAGAACCTGCTTCAACCCCATTGACAAAAGACTTAGATAAAGCTAACCTATTAGGTGACTTTTTTGCCAGACAATCACAACTCGCAACTGACGACCTACCTGTGCCCGAGACCGCGCTTGCGGATCCACCACCCACGTTAGATAGCATAACCATCACAGAGGATGAAGTACTGAGCGCCCTCAACATTCTCGATGCAAACAAATCATGCGGTTCTGACAATCTCCCAGCAAAAATATTAAAAATGACTGTCATATTGATAAAGACCCCACTCACCAACCTATTCAACATGTTACCAAGCTAAGGTATTTTCTCTTTCACCTGGAAAGAAGCAAAGGTTCATCATCAAAAACAAGAGGTCAAGGTCAGATCCTGCTAACTACAGACCAATCAGTTTATTTCCTTGTGTGTCAAAAATTATTGAAATAATTATCTTTCATAATATCTATCAACACCTAATTGAGAATGGGCTGCTCTCTGAGAAGCAAAGTGGAGGCCGTCCAAAACGTAGCACACAGATTCAGCTGGTATATTTAATTACCAATCTGTATGCAACTTTGGACCGAGACAATGACTTTACATTCATTTACCTGCACATCAGTAAATATTTTGACAAGAAATGGCACAAGGGCCTCCCGCTCAAGTGCAAGAACTATTGTGGTTTGTCAGGAACTCCTCTAAATTGGCTGGAATCGTATCTCTCAGACCGTAAGCAGATAGTTAAGGTAGGCAACAGTTTAAGCACGCCTGGGACCATGCATGCTGGGTGCCCGCAAGGGTCCGTTCTGGGACCTCTCCTTGCGCATAAATATCCTAACGACCTAGCCGACAAGACTGATAATGACATATTGTTCTTTGCCGACGACACTACGCTATACACAGCTCATTCACACGACCCAGTTATCGTACAGGTGGAATTCCAACACGACATACGTATCACTCAAGAGTTCGGCAAAGACTGGCTCATCACGTTCAACACCACGAAAACAATTCAACAAAGATTCACCAACAGAAGCACCATAGCCCACCTCAGCTGGCCTTTGATGGCCAACGAATTCCTTCCGTTACAAGCCACAAACACCTTGGCCTGACGATATCTACTGGTTTGCATTTTCATCAGCACGTTAATGACACCATCTCCAAAATCAGTAGAGCCCTTGGACCTCTCTACCCACTATTGCGACTTCTGCCTCGGCATATCCTCAACGACATATATACGACTTACAGTCTTCCTTTGTTTGATTATTGTGACGTAATATACGACGGACTTTTGACAACCAGCGACTCCCTTAGAGTTGACAGATTACAGTACAGAGCAGCAAGACTAATCACTGGTGCACTCTACGGAACACCCGCTCAAGCGCTGTTGGATGATTTGGAACGGAAAACTCTCAAATCACGAAGAAACATGCACAAACTGACACTGTTCCACAACCTCATACACAACCAACATCTACTGCCAACAAACTTCACTGCACTTCTACCTGACACACGAGAACTTGCAACAGGACGCCCACTACGCAATGCAACGACACTCACATTACCACCGAGCAGAACTTCAACATACCAAAATCCTACATTCCATCAACTACGAGAATATGGAACCAGCTCCCACTCGAGGTGTCATCTCTCCAGTCTTCTCGTTCCTTCAAACGGGGAATATACCAGCGCTGCGGTGTGGCCGCGCCTCCGGTGTATCACAGCTTTGGATTCAGGTATAGTAACATCCTAAATACTAGGCTGAGATTGGGAATGTCAGACCTGAATGCCCACCTGTTCGAAATTCAAAATCCAACTACACCTAGTCCCTCTTGCTCATGTGGCTATCCATATGAGGACCCTTAACACTTTGTACTGAACTGTCCACGCTATCATGAAATCCGAATTTCAATGCTACGTAAATCAGATCGTATCATTCCAAACTTTTCTGAGCTCACTCACAACGAGCAACTAAGTATCCATCTCACAGGTAACGGTTTACAGGATCGCACACTTCCAGCGGGCGTTCTGAGCTCACTCACAACGAGCAACTAAGTATCAATCTCACAGGTAACGGTTTACAGGATCGCACACTTCCAGCGGGCGCGGTCAGCAGACGGGCTGCTGGGTGGCGGGTGTCCGCCGCCGGCCCGAGACGGCTATAAGCACAGACTGGAGTGACAGCGGGCGCCTGGCCCGTGTCGGCTTACGAATCGGGTGAGTGGGCAGTGCGTCGTGGGTTCCCTGGCGGCGATGACCATGTCTTGTTATCGTCAGGAGAGGTGCTCAGATTTAAGCGTTCCGCTTATGCGCCAATCCACTCATCATACTGTGTGCTGCTTAATGTCCATAATCGAAATAGACATCAAACATCAGTGGCCGAGAAGCGGCAGCATCAGACAAGTCGTCTCTCCCACTGTCACATGCATCCCTGGTGCGTCCCTCGGTAAGTGGGAGCAGCTGATGCATGTGTCGCCTCCACATCTTGCAAATCTGCAAATCTTGTTGGCCCGCACTCCAAATGAATAGAGATCGACGTTAAAAGGACCATGACCTCTGCAGCAACATCGAGTATTACGAGCATGTTCAGTTGGTTTAGACTGTCTGATTTGATTGCCTCTTATAATGTTCTCACAATGGCGAGCTCGGAAGCTTTTCTTTTAAGGAACGGCATTATCCACAGGATCACTGCATCCTGCATGCTGTCGTCCAGTAGACTGGCTGAAAGCAAGGTGAGGGTGCTGAAGACCCGTGTCGAAAAATGACATCAACCCCAGTAAGAGAACACATTTCTAAATGGCGGTTTTTCTGCAGAACTACTCCACGTGCTACCACCGGTGAACCACCTTCACTTCTTCTCTTGGGCTACAAGCGGATCACGAGATTTGATCACCGGAAACCTGATTTAAGCAATAAGATCAAAATCAAACTGTACAATCAAGTGGAGCAGCATAAGTGACGTCACATCAACACTCGGCCAAAGGCCATAGGTGGTCGCAAAGTACTCACCCGCGTTTACCACCTTGGCAAGACCAAGCCCCGCATTACCGTATTCTGGCTAGGCGATGCTGTGACGTCATTATGGGACTTAGCGATATGGCACCCACGCTACGGTGGCGTGAAGACGATATTCTGTGTTGGCTAGTTCAAGCAAACCTATTTCCATAAGACGGATTTTTTCCCGCCTGGCATATTCAATGAAGCATTTTCAGCTGGGAAATGGCGTTGGTTTGCATCAGAGCTGCAAAATTATTGCTGAAATGCGCTTCCAGCCTGCCTCCGACGGAGAGATGGAGTAGCCTATTCCCCATTGATTTATTTCGTAGAATTCTACCCGGAAGTGCCTAGAAACAGTCTGTGTAAAATGGTACAACATAAAACAACATAGAGTGTGGATGAGAAACGGCGGGCCAGATGGGCTTGCAGCACCCTGCGACGTTCATTGAGAAGTTGGAATGCATATCCTGCAGTCTTAGGAGGGGGGCTGTTACAGTGGATGCAGGGTTGACCTGCCCTAATGGGAGTTGTGAGTATTGAACCCTGGGACGCGTAAATGCAGCGCATACCATTTCAGTTCAAGATAACAGATGTTCCCCTAAAATGGGATGGTTTCCGGCTCGTTTTGCAATTTCTGCCACTCATAGTGTGACCCATATCTCAGCTCGGAAATAGTCTTGGGGTTACAAGGGGGCAATCGGGGTATTAATCCCTGCGTACCATTTTCATCTAGCCGATTTCACATTATGGATCTGCAAGTTGATAAGCACCTAGGAAGATCATAGCACAGCAACAGCGAAATTCTTGGCACCTGCCCTCCTCACATCGCATTATTTTCACACTTTACTCCATTTAGCTGCTGCAGTACAAAGATAACCGGGCGATCAGTGCCCATTTATAAATTGCATATCAACATTGCATATGCTATTTATTTATTCAAACATAAATATTCATTTCACCTAGACGCACTTTATATCAATATTTACGTGCGTTGACTTCGACGAATATGGCGCGGGTGCTGCAGCTAGAAAACGTGGATTAGTAGGATCTATTTTTTGAAGCAGATCCTAGTACTGATTTGCGTTCAAAGGGTTTGCAATGCAAAATATACAATAGCTATCCACCTAATATTGAAAAGAGATGTACAACAGGATTGCCACTCAGTTAATTGACGAAATTCCACTTTTAATCGCATTACTAGTATCTACCAACATTTTCGTACTATCAACCAAAACCATACCACGGGTTACTAAACTTAAGCCACATGGTGACGTCACGTCTGCGCACCTTGTACTCTAGTAGCGTAGCCTTGGGCAAGACTATCTGGCGTCTAGCAATTGTCAATTGGATTGCAAAATCAACGAACAACCGAGACCAGGGGGGATGTGGCCACTGCCATGGGTGGAGATCGTCTTTCGGTGGGTCGAGACAATGAATCTCGCCCATGTCGCAACTAGATGGCAAATTCTCGATCTCCTTGTCGATGCAGACCACCAAGCTGACGATCTCGCCAAGGACTTCATCTTAATCGCTCCAAACCGACAGGCATGGTACTTAGAAAGAACAGCTCTGCGACTTTTCGGAAGAATAACTACACGTTTATCCCACATGGTAACGTTGTTCAGCACGCACAACTCCGTTTTGCGACAACTGTACGGTCGAAGGGCTTCGCTGGGATTTTGTGGCCAGCCCAACTGAATACAGCGTAGGACTTGGCCAATAACTGGGTCACGTGCTGCAATCATCCCCAGATTTTTGAGACTGAGGCTGCCTGCATGTTACAACTGCAAAGCAAGCATAACATTTTCGGCCTCAGTTTTGTCTGCCGTCTCAATGCAACTTCCATCGTTTACTGGAAGTCTGCCTAAGACAGCCATCGTGGGGAATTTCAGAGGTAGCCTTGTGGCAAATGGTCTAGTTGTATTCAGATAGCCGTAGTGCCCACCGCTTCAGATTACTGCGAATCATATCCGGCATGCTTTTCACTCCCCAGCAATGCCAGCAACGGCCGGTGATCAGTCTCCAGCGTGAATGAGGCACCACATAGGTAGCGCCGGAACACAGTGACGCCAAGCAGAATTCCAAGAGATTCGCGTTCAGTTTGACTACCGCATCTGTGCGGCGTTCAGAGGGTGCCACGCAAACCTCACAGGTTTTTCACTGCTGTTTGGGAAATGGTGAGAGGGGAAAGCTTCAACCCCTCGGGACGGCGCATCACAGGTGCGAATTAAGGGCACGTTAGTGTCAGGGTGTACCAGCAGTAATTCCGAGGCTAACAAAAGGTTGCTTTCATCAAAGGCGTTTTTTTCAGCCTGAACCCAAGTCCGTTGCAAGCTTTTTCAAGAGTGCGTTAAGAGGAAGGCATGCACATGGGCGGGACCTGGCGTGAACTTTAAGTAGTAGCTAACCATTTCCAAGCATGATTGCAAATCTTTGACATTTTTTCAGCGCCTGTACTCAAGCGATAGGTCCAGGCTTGGCCGTGGTAGGTCGGACGCCATCTTTATCGATAACATGACCTAAATACTCCGCAGACGACACCGGAAATTGGCATTCGTCAGCTGTCACCCGCACACCGGCACTTCGAAAGCGGTGCAGCACTTGCTCCATTGTCTTGAGGAGATCCTCCTAGTCCCGTCCGGCAAACCGGGACGTCGTCTGGGAAAACGAAAACTTTCCGCAGCCTCATCAGCAGCTTCTCTATTTCTGGCTGGAGTAGCCCTATACCTGCACTATCGCTGTAGGGTAAGCGCGTATAGCGGTATAAGCCCTTGTGTGTTGACAATCAACAGACAGCACTCATGCTCTGGCACAGTAAGCTGCTGGCACGCGCAAGACAAGTGGAGCCTGGCAAACGCGCAGGCTCCTGCAAGCTGACCGAATATGTTCTGAACAAGAGCCAGTCGATTCTTATCAACACAGGAGGCGCGGTTTGCCGTTTGCGTAAATCTTCCGCGGATACGGATTTTAGCGTCCGGCTTCACCACCGGTACGGTCTGGCAGGCCCAGTACGATGTCCTCACCGGCTCCGGGATGATGGCGTCCACTTTCGCCAGTATTTTCACCTCTTCTGCTCGGCGCTTACAGGCGTGCGGGAGGCGTCTGGCTTTTAGAAACGTCCCAGACTGGTCAGCACCACAGACTGGTCAGCATCAAAACTCACCCCCAAGTCTTTTCCTTCAGAAAACACGTCCTGATACTCCTCTTACAGCTTTTGTATCACATTTCCAGTTAATCCACCCGGACATATCACCTGCTATACGACGCCAGTCCAACTTCAACGTAGTCCGCCAGACCCGTCCAAGCAGGCTTGGTCCGTTCGAATCCGCAACAAGGACCGCTAGCCCCCAGTGCTGACCGCCGTAGTTGACCACGACGCTGAGCTCACTGATGACGGTGTAGCGTTTCCTGTGTAGGAGCGCAGCCCAGCATCGGGTATAGTTGGATAGGTTCAGTCCACCGCGTCCACGACTGGCCCCGACATCATGGAATGTAGCCGACAACATAAGAGTGCTGGCTGCGCCTGTATCAATCTCAAACTGCTTTGGAACTACAAAAATCAGCATTTGGGCTGTGACAAAGGGCACTTTAAACGGCCAGTGACGTTAACTGTGCAAACTTTTTCGCTGTCCAAAAAGTCGTCTCGCACATCGGTCTGGTTGGACTCATCAACAAAATGAGCCGCAGTTCTGCTACCGAGACCTCTATCGCACCCTTGATTTAAATATCCCAAGGCACCTCATGCATGGCACCGAGAGGTTCAAAAGCACCATAACTGCGAAACATGTTGACCTCCACGTTTAAAGCAAAGCTGTTGCCGTCCTTGCCACCTCCGGTCAGAGCCTGCCGGTCCAGGACCACCACCTGTCCGTTTCACTGACGCCGGTCCCGACCCACCGGCTCGCCGTTTCGCCGCTTCGGCTGCCGCAGCGGCCGGGCGCTGACACGTTGACCTTGCCCCGGGCGCCGGTCCAGGTCGGGAACGTCCGGGAATTGGCTGACCTGTGCGGTGCACCACCTTCGGCGCAAACGCACACCTGGCGCGGTCGGCCGCCAGCTGGCCAACGTTTCGGGTCACCAATCCAGCCGCCAGGAACAGTTTCAGGGCGGCAGAAAATATCAGCGTATCATCCTCCGCCAACAGACGGTTTTTGCAGGGCCACATCTGTGACCCCATAGACCAGTCTGACAAGGGGCATGCTGTCTAACGTGAGGTTGAAGTCGCAAATCTCCGCAAACTCCTTCAGAGTACCCATAGAGTCGAATGAACATGATCCTGAACACAACTCATTGGGCTTAAGGCCATTCAGGATCACCGAGCGCTTTGAAGCATACTGGTGAGATGCTCTTGCCAGCAAGTCGGTACACGAAATATTCGCGTGACAAATGTGACGAAGCAGCCTGGATAGTTGCATAAGCCTCTCCCAATCCATGGTAACAGCAAGGTCTTCTAACGCTCGTTTTCAGCCACCTTTTGGGCAAAGCAGCAGTACTCGGAAAAGTTTCATACGATCTTACCAGTCAGCGCTCGCCTGATGCTCCCGAATGCCTGCAGTCCGTGGTGAAGCTGCTGGAGGACACGCGGCTTGGCCATCAATCTCCATAGCGGCCTTGGTTGGCCTCGCCACCGCTGTAATGTCGGCGTCAACGAACGACTTGTATTCGGCGGAGTCCATGCATGACTCACAGGCCGGCCCGAGCGAGACCCGGCATGCCCCTCCAATTACGTGACCGCGACCTACGACGTCATGCGACCGGGCCAGACCCAGCAAGTATTAATTGGTTGTGCAGCTTTTTCGTCAGGTCCGAGCAGTGGGTCTCGTCTGTCATAAGGAATAGTTGAGGGTTAGATCTTCTCCCATTGCCCGCCTCTCTCCTTGTCTTCGTCAACCGCCGCTAAATTCAGTGTTTTCTTAAGGTTCCTTTTTTGCGCTCCAGATAAACCAACAACGTCGGGTGACGTTTCTTCTACCTGATAGACCGAAGAATGCAAATGCGAGAACAGTGTACGAAATAACACACCTGAAATTTCAAACTTACACCGAAAGGCACTGGTCCTCCGCATTCTTCTCCGTTTCTCGCGTTATTGGCATCGCACTGTTTGGTCTATGTTCCTTCCGTGCCGCTTTCAAGACATGCTACTTTTGCTTCAGCAACTTCCTGAAGAGCCGAGTGCGTATGACATAACGTGAGCTTTCAGTCATATTGCAGTTTTCTTTCAAGGAACCTATCGATGGAGTAACTTCTGGCTCTCACATTACCGTGTCGAAAGTAATCCTTCTATACAGTATGCGGTCGAATGCTCCTTACAACGTCGCAGAGGAACGGCATTGAGGGCAGCTGATGAAAGACTACGAGCTTGAGCCTCAGCGCTTTTCTTTTGAAGAAGGTCTTTGAATTTTCTGATATCCGATGCTGTTTTTTCCGAGCCTTTTGGAGAGTCCTCTGCCCTAATTATCGTCTTGCTTATGGCGTGTTGACGGCAGTTTCAAATCATCATTAACATCAAACTTCAGCCTTTTCAAACGAAATCAAACTATTGTCATTTCCACATTGTTCGTGTTCAAACATCCCCTGTGTTCAATATCCTGCTCTGCAAAACACTCAAAGGATTTCCCCTACCACCTTTTGCGTTTCATTTTCGTGACGCTTTGTTGTATCCGTGCGTTAGAGAGCACACTAACTGGCTTTTTTAATCTCGCGGTTTGATATTCTCCAAGTAACGTAGCTTGGCTCCACCGCTTCCAACAGCTCGAAGAAATAGATGTGTTCGGCCCCAACGACTTATGTCGATGCACGTGTTGTCTAGATCATGCTGTGCTGCTCCTGCTGCTGATAAATGTGTAAGCACGCTTCATTATCATTGCACACGTAGCACTGTCTTTCAAGGCAAAGCTCATGTCTCTAACTGAGCCACAGCTGAGATGACCAATGCACTTGGGTGCTGAGAAGAATGCCGATCATCACGATGCTATCATCTTTCATACAATGACCTCAGCTGTGCGGAGTCGTCTTTCTTGGAAGTTGCGGGCGTAATGCAATAAGGTAAAGCACCTCTACAAAATTTCGTATGCCAATTATTCGTGGGGTACATTACGGTCGACAACCTGCTGTCCATACCGGTTGTCAGCAACATAGGCATATAAGTAAATGACAACTGACAAGTCACTCATATCTGGCGTTTATGAGGATGACTTACTGACACAACGGAAGCTAACTGGCTGTCAACCAACGTTGCGCAGGGTGTGCGAGTTTCGAATCCCAGTCACGTTTTGTGCTACATAATACAGAAAGTTGGGCATTCATACCAGCAATCAAGGAAATCAGATAAGAACTCACGTAACTTAAGAAAAGCGCCACAACCGAGTTCGTGAGTACAACCTCAACCCCACGAATAGATAAGCAAGAGCGCTTGGAGAAAGGATCAAAACACGCGCACAGGGGTGCTTGGCTACGAAAACACCTCCAGCAACGTCACGGTCACCTCGCGGAAGATTGCATTACTTCAGACGATGCCAGGGTGGAAATTTTGCACGACCAGTTTGGCGCCAATTCACCATCACGTACATGTTTCATGACGTTATCAAACAATGACGTACTGAGGAGCATACAAACTTGTTACAAACAAACAAAGGGAATGTTCCACATTTCGACATATTGAGGCAAGCACCAGATGTCATAAATTAAGTTCACTAGTAACTATTGGTGTGGATGTAAGTAGAAAACACTGCTCTGGACGACAAATTGCCACTATCTAGTGCTTATGCTTCCAAAAACGTCATAGTTTGCTTGCGTCATGAAACGTTTGTGTGATGTCAGAGTGGCTGCCAAACTGGCATTGCCATCATAGCGGATGGGCTGACTTACTAGTAATACCTCAACTTGTAGAAAGGTGTGCTAATCGGTTCGTTGTTTGCAGAAACTAAATATCGTTATGTGCTCATGTTTTGGCCCTTTCTTATCGTGTAGCTCATATCTGGGCCTGATTTCATGTTGTGCACTTGAATTCGCATTCTCAGTTATGGTGCTATTCTCGAAATTCACTTCCCGGCCAAATTTCTACATAGCTCGTACCACTGTCCAAGTTCCTGTGTTGTGTAACACAAAACGTGATCCGTGTGCGAAACTTGCAAGGCACGCATCACCTTGCTCCAAGCCAGTTGAAATCTGTTGATGCCGAAAACAGTGCTGACATCCGCTGGACACGAATGGTTTAGTAATAATTATTGTTGTGGCGTTGAGAACTGCATATCCAATGGGGTGGCAGCATTCGGGTGACGCTTTTGTGACGTCATGCATATCTGGGTGACCTTGAAAGTCTGCAGGAAGAAGTCTGTACAATTTCGCGTGCACCGAGCTGATGAACCAGGGTTTTTTTAGGCTTAAAGGACAGGGTTTTAAACTGCACTAACTTGCACTACTTAGGATCGCTGTCCCGGTACAAATTATCCCAAAACACTCCCTTTATTTTGAAAATCGATTTTGTTTTGTGGTGCAAAAAGAAGTTTGTACAGTTTCGCGCATAGTGGTTAAATGCTGGGCGCGATAGTTCGAATTTTCCTCATAACGCCACTCGGACATTATGCTGCCTTTTTGATTGCGTCGTCCGATCGAGAAATTCTCCGTAGTCGCGAAGTTCGTTCGTTATTGGGGCTTTACGACACACTCAGCTGCTGAGGCTATATGGCGTCGCGCGCCTCTCACCCTGGCAGAAGGGGCATACCGCGGGCATAGTTGCGCAGTTACCACCATTTTACCCAGCGCATTTTCATCATTACGTCATTGTCTGATGTCATCACTGATGGAAAATGACTTGGTGGAAAAGCTCAAAATCATCAGGATCTTGATCCGAGGATGGGATGTTGTTGACCTTGTAGGCTAAGCTTCGCCGAGATGGAAAATGGTGGCAGTAAAATTGCTGTTTTATTAGATTGGTGTTAAATGAACAGTTAACACCACCAGTAAGTTATCATTTATTGTGATACGCACCATTAAAACCATTATTAAGTTAAAACCTACGCACAGGCACAGTCTAGCAAGGTTCAACTAGCCTCAATTCAATTTCATTTGCCGATCCGGGCTGATCCTAGAACGCCACGGTATGCAAAGGAACGGTCAAAAGCTGGACCAAAGTCCAATGTCCATCACTGGTTGTTCAATTGCCATCAGCTTCGCGACAGCGAGACATTTGCCGCTGTGTGACCAGCCGTCTGTGTGTATATGTCCCTCGTGACGTAGCTCCGCTGTAATGTGACCTAGCACGACTAGCGGTGCTGTATTTTGGATCACCATAAATACATTGCTGATGTCCCGATGGTGTGGACACTGTTACAGTGGCCTAGTCCCGATGGCCGAACTCTTGTTGCGATGCATGGCTTCCGTCCACGTGGCATAATCACTGCTCCACTGACAGGTCGCCGACACGTAGTCCACACGTCACATCTCCAGCCACGCTCGATAACGAGTGGTTGACTCCGTTGGTTTGTTGCACGGCACCAATAAGACTCCATCCCTCTGACGTCAGTAGCACACACGCCAGCAATAAGCCACCCTCATACCGCCCGCAGTCCCGTCCTCGCAATGATCGGTCACCAGCGAAGCAAAACCGCGCCGCATGCGCCGCCAGCAAATGACCGCCTGGCCTTGTGGGGCTTTCGCCACGCGTTCATTCATCGCGTAGTCAGACGGTGATTCTTCTGAGGCAGTCAGCCGGACACGTGCGTATCGACCGCGTGTGCGGGGGAGGGGCTACCGGCTGTCCTAGTTCTGAGTCGGGCGTGTTCCCCCGACAACGCCATTAGCCATGTTTGCATACCGTGTTGGAATTGTGTCCAGATTAGCATGCAAGTTTGGCAAATCAGGCGTGCGCGCTGACCAGCGTTGTGTGTCTTGAATGGGACGGCGCTCAGCACAAACTTGCAGAGAATTTCAAGGTTATACGGAACGCACATTAAAAACTTGCCCAAGCCATTGCCGGATGGCATTGATTAGCAAAGCCTTCCTGCTACACTTCAGCCCATCATTAACACTAACTTCCGAATAAACGCAAACGCGCGGCCACCCGCCTGCACCGCGCGAATGGAATTGGACTGAGAAATTGAACTGAGAGGTTCCATTTCGAAATTGGCGCGCGCAAGAACAGAAGATAATAGGCTGCGCGCACCGGGAGTCCGCTTCCATGGCAACCAATCAGCGTTCAGGCTCAGTGCCATTAAGGCGGACCATCTCGCCGGTTAAAAAGTTTCAATATTGGAAAAGTGTTTAATATGACAGTCATGCGGCCCATCCGAAGGCCGCCACGCTGCCGTATGAGTATGGCAGGCCAGCACGAATTCCGGCTCTGTATCCATGTTCTGCATGCCCGCAAGTTCAGTGCGTTTTTCTAGAAATGCGTTTAAAGCGTTTCGCCATAATCAAAACGTGTTAAGCGTCATAACTGCGTTAACCTTTAACCGCGTCACTACGTTTCGCATTGGTTTGTGGCACGTTGAAGCGCTGCATAAGGTTTTGGCGATCACTCTCTGCAGACTGAACTTCTGACAGCCATACAATGAACAACTGTGTCGGTATCAAAATATTTCGAGCAGCAGCGAAACTTGCCGGCATAAAAGGGAGTGTCCTACATTTGCATGGGCTTTTTAGCTGAGATAGACATTTTAAAGATAATTCAGTGCAGGTCACATCTCTGTCCTTGAAGTGACTTAAAATACTCATGTTTCTGGGCTTGTCGCTCATAAACCCGTGCAGACTGTTTCGCGCAGACTATTTCAGGATCACTCAAGCGTGCATGACGCCATAGAAACGTCAGCCACATACTGGTACCTCATGGTCGTGTAGTGTTCCAGGCCAATAAATGTATAATCATAGAGCTATTCGCGTCTGGCGTGCGTCAGCACGATTTTTGGCATCAACGGTATCTAGCCGACCGTCAGCCAATGTAATCCGTTCAGTGTAACCGTCGAACGCGAATCATGTTTTTGCTATATCATGCAGGAATTTGGGCCGCGGTACGAGTTAAGGAATAAGTCTGGGAATGAAACAAATAAAAGGGAGTGCCCCACATTTGTATGGGGTTTTGAACTAAAATAGCCACGTTGAAAATCATTCGTTGCCCTGCCCTTCTTAAGGCCTAAAACCCTCTAATTTCTGAGCTACACGCCTGCGAAGATATGCAGAGTATTTCGAGGAGAGCATTTCAGGGTCACCCAGGCACGCAAGACATCATGGTGACGGCATTCAAATCCCGTGGTTCCATGAGCTGTGCGGTGACCTAGGCCAATCGAAAGATCATTGTCGAGTTGTTCACGTCTGACGCTCATGGGCGCGCTTTCCAGATAAAATGGCCGCCAATAGGCTCTCGATCAAGGTTGTGCAAGTTATGATGACGTAATTAAACAGTGGCGTATTCTGGAACATATTAACTTTGCAGAGAACTTGTTTTGTCTAGAGCAGTCCTTTCCACTTTAAATTACACCAACGGTTATAAGTGAGCTTATTTCATCATATCTCATGCTTGCTTTAATGCTTCAAATGCATCACGTTCCTTCTAAGAATAGTGCCAGAACTGAGTATGGGAATGCAAGTAAGCATTATGAACTCGAGGACAAATATGCAAGTACTCTACGAGAAGGGACCAAAACACGCGCGCATAGGCTGGTTTTGCAAACATAAAACATTTCCACTCTGGAAACAACGCACTGATTAGCATCTAACCTCTCGACCAGTGCTGCAATTGAAATGCTGCAAGTGAGTCCACCCATCCACTTCCGTGGCAATTTCGCACGACCAGATTGGCAGCCACTCGGACGTCATAAAGACGTTTCATGAAGCAATCAAACGAGAACGCATTGGGTGACGTATTTACTAGCTAGCGAAGATGTCTTGCCCTGAGTAGCCGTTGTACTTAAAAGATACCAATGGATACAAGTGAGCTTATTTCATCACACCTCATGCTCACCTCAATTTCTTAAAATGTGACATATTCCCTTAAACCGCATATGATCCGAGCGTGCATTTGCAGAAACTTTGGTCGCCCATGCGCTGCGGATTTTTTCCTTTTGTATTTCCGCCTGTTTGCCCAAAGCGTTTTGTCTTCTTCCTTCGTCCATCAGCCGTCGTCACGCCCTTGCCAGCCGCCCGTCTTCTCCGCCCAGAATGCCGGCAAGGTGCGCGGGGCAGCGGGGGCAAGGTCGCAGACCCGGCGACCTGGGGTGCCCCACACGCGCCGTCCGAGCTGAGCTCGCTGGGGTGGCGCGCCCCGCCCATAGGACGTGTATTTATGGCCGAATAAATCGGGATCAGGCTCATTTCGGAGCCAGGCGGCGCCGTTCAGCGTCGCGACTGCCCGGCGGACGTCGCATGGCGGCCGCCACAGGTGGTGGCGCGCGCCATGGACTCGCCGAACCAGGGCGGGTGGTGTGGCGACGCATGGGACGACGCACCTGTCGCCGCGGACCAATACTATGGTGGTCTGATTAACGGTGCCGCACGACGAGGGACCGCAGGACTAAGACAGGTGGTGGGTCGCATGAAATGGGGCGACATGGAGAGCCGTCCCGTTTGACGACGCACTGTATGAGATGACATGAGATGACGCGGTTTAGAGTGACATGAGATGACGCGGTATGGGATAGCCTGAGATGGCGCGGTATGAGATGGCATGATAAAACGTGGTATGGGATGACATGAGAAGACGCAATATGGGATGACATGAGATGACTCGATTTGGGATGACATGAAATGATGTGGTATGGGATGGCATGAGATGACGTGGTGTGGGATGACATCAGATGACGTGGTATGGGATCACATGATATGGGGCGATTGGTGGCCCGCCACGTGTCACGTGACTGGACGCAGAGGCAGGTCCCACGTCGCACGGCAAGGCACGACAAACATGGGGGTCGAGAGAGGTTGTGTCTCATCGAGCAAAACGGCGAAGGGAGCCAAGACAGGTGGTGGGATACCACTTGAAACGAAGCTGAAGGGTAAAACGGGTGGTGTTATACGGCATGAGATAACATGGGTAGTTTCAACAGGTGATGTGGCACGGTATGGGCGACAACGGAAACCGTGGCAAGTAGTATGCTGTCCCATTGCGCAGAGCTACGTGGAGAGCTAATGCGAGAGGTGTCGCACTGAGAGGAGTAGACGGTTGTTTACCTGTAGATGGGACACAGGAGACCTAAAATTACATTGAGACCATGTGGTTAGCCATGGAATATGACAGGCTTCATGGAAAAGTACTGTTAGGGGCTCTGGATGTCGTTAAAATAGGTGGCAGAGGCTACGTGGGAAAAGGGCTGTTAGGGCTCTGCATGTCGTTAAAATACATGGCAGTGGCGCTAGAATCGTGGGACCGATCATGTGGATGGTGGTGGTTGTAAATTCTTACATTTGAGACCCACAAATTCTTGGATGAAGAAGTAAGAATACTACAAAGTCAAAATGCATAAAAATCATCCTACACCTTTTCCAAAATCCTTAAGTGAAGCGGCCAAGATGAGTCCTTAGATGTGTTCTGCACAATAGGCCGTTTGACGACATGGGAGTCAAATTCTCACTACAGTGTCTATGCTATGTGGACAGCGAAAGTGGCATGGTTAGCTGCAGAATAACATGCCGTATGAGAAATATTGAATTCGTCAACCCAGTAGGTGGAGCTTTCCCGTAAATAAAGGACGCATGGATATGCGGCAGAAGTGCAAAACTGCGCAGAAGGACGCATTACCGAGAAGAGAAGCCTGACGAAAAATCGTTTGGCTGCTAATTTCTAGTGAACTCAAATCTTCCGACTATCAACTGATTTTCTCCGGAGCGAGCTGAAAAATGTGTCATTCAATTAGTCCGAAGCATTTTGTGCGCCTTTAATTCGACGTGATTCACCACCTTCCGCGGCACTAAAGCTGAGATGAGTCAACACGCGGGGTCGGCTATCAGCGACAACACGTAGTGTCGGCCATCAGCCCGGCCGTGCGGAACAGCCTGGGTCGCGAGCTAGCGCTCATAGCCACACGAGAACTCTGAGACGAACCGACGCCCACCCCGTCACGAAATCAGGCTCAAGTCTCGCACAAATGCGTCACACCACGCCACAACCAAAATTTTGCACCGCATACGCGAACAAAGTCACGCGTACGAGCACGTGCACACACACCAGCCGGACGACGACTGTAACACAGGGGGCTACCCTGCTATCTTCACTGATCGCCGCGGTCCCTACCGCTCATCACCCGGGTCAATGCGCGCTTTGGCAGTGCCGATCCCCGCAAGGCGCTCGACCCCAGCCCAAATCGGCACGACGGTTCAGCTATCGCGGACATGAACACTATGATGTGGCATCTAGCCATCTCAACTCAATTCTCCGTGTGATTCTGTGGTCTCCCAACACTGAGCGTATCATGTGTGAACTCTCCTCACGCGTGCCTCACGCGAGTCCACTGTGTGCTCCTGATCGCTTGTCATAAATCTCATTGCATCCCTGCTTTAACGATTCGCACTAAAGTGGTCCTGGCCGAAGGTTTTTTATGCAGGGCCTGACCTATAATTGCAAGCTATTATGGTATCCGTTACCAAGGACGCGCTTGTCAGATTCCTTTGAAAGCCCGCTCTTCGGGTCCTGCGATTATGCAGTCAGTTATGCGTGCTTTTCGGAACCTGTCATAAACTATACTTAAATCAATGACTTCCTGTCTTCGCCGTTGATTCCGAGCGGATTCTCAATGAATTTCCCACGATGGCGCGACTGCACGTCTCCATATTTAAAGCACTCGGTGCTGAAAATGGAAAAGGTCTACTCAATCATGGCCCTGTCTTGCTTAACTTTGAATGTCTACTGCAAGTATCCAGAAACAATTTACATCTACTCGGTGAAGGAGAGGAAGCAGATTGAAAATGAAAATAGCACAGGCGAGCGCGGTATTTTAACCATCGCCCTCATAGGAGCGGGTTGATGCGACCCCCCTAAGGCTGTTGAAGATATCTCTCCGGCATGCACTGCAATCGCGCTCAAATTTGTATTAGCGTATGACGCATTCATTATGCGTGTTCGAAATAAAAGTGTCCCTAGCTTTTCTGGTTTCGGAGCAGCAGCTGTTGTTCAGGAACGCCGCGCGGCGATCAACGGCCGGCGCGGGCGGCGGGCGGCCACCGACGGTACCGCCGGACGCGCGACGGGGCGACATTGCTACATTAACGGAGGCATGCATTATAAAGTCAAGCTCAGAACGTATCAAACTATGCATCATTGCATTAAGCATTAAACGAGAAACACGTGTAGGTAGGTTTTGTGTCGCTGCAAGGTATGGCCTCGTATACATGACGCGTAAAGCTGAAAAAGTACAATTTTGGGGAAAATCGGACCACTGTCCTGGCATTATGGGTTCCATTAGTGCCTTAGTAGCATAACTGGCAACACAAACAAGCAATCTACTAGAAATCGCAAAATCTCATCGACACCAGTCCACTGGTATTTTCCGCTAAGCTCCATCTTCATTAGTTTGGAGACAAGAGGAAAAAGGGTCGTATCGACCCTCATTTAGTTAGTGTTGTGAAAGAAAAACCAGCAAATCAGGGTGAAAGTAGCCGACATTTGCTTTTGACCATGTTTTTAATGGTTGGTGGAATGTCATCGGCTGAAACAGATCTGACCCAGATTTACGTCGTGGTTATACCTCGCATGCACGATCTTGGGCGATGGAGGAATATCCAAAAAGAAACAAAACAAACATAATTGTCTATGTCCCTCCGCAAAAATGTGCCAAGGAAGATGCATTGCAGTTAACAACTTTGTTGTGACGAATGTGCTTTAACATCCATTTATAATACACTACGATGAGACAAATGTTCCGATGACTGGACAGTCCAGAAGTGGCCGCTCGGTGTAGAATAATCGATTTGTAAGGCTAATGCCCGAAGAAAGGTTAATAAGAGCAAATACACCAATTGCAGACTCGCACAGCCGCCATAATTTAAGTGCCCTAGTGTTACACCCCCACCATCCTCCCGCCAAAGACGCCGTTGCGGTATCGGCGTCGTAAGACCGCACCTGGCGCAGCCGGAGCTCGGAAATAAGAACACGAAGCGGTATGGCTGAAACTGAGAATGCGCGTCATGAAGCGTAGCGATGAGGAGATGCCAGAAACTGAGAACGTGCATCATGAAGCGTAGCGATGAGAAGATGCTAGCAACTGAGGATGCGCGTCATGAAGCGTAGCGATGAGGAGATGCCAGCAACTGAGGATGCGCGTCATGAAGCGTAGCGATGAGGAGATGCCAGAAACTGAGAATGTGCATCACGAAGCGTAGCGATGAGAAGGTCATGGCGATGAATACCGATAGCTGTTTTGCACGTGTCTGTTTTTTTTTTTACTTTCCGGAAGTCCAAGATGACAATGACAGCTATGCCAAGAACAACACAAGTGGTGATCCGAACATCCGCTACCAGTGGGAGATAAGTCGAGGGGAGTTCGTGGTCTGAAAATGCATGTCAAGCATGGTAGTTAGGAAAGGCTTCATGGCTTACGAGAATGAAAGTGAAAATTTGCATAGCATAACACTTACCACTTCTCAAAAGGTTGGCTTGACAACGGCACATTACAAGAAGACCATCTAAGTGCTGTCTTAAGTTTGCTTCAGGAGCCTGCTCAGCTTTTCTAACGCGCCACGGCACGCCACGACAGGCGCGCCACGGCGCGCCTGTCGTCACATAAACCGCGTGAGGGGGGAGAGGGGTGGTCCGTGGGGTCAGGTAACACCAGGTTTACTCCGCCGGCCGGTGATCCGGGCCGATCGGGCCAGTTGAGATCATGCGTCGCCGCCCCAACTCGGTCGACGCTGGTGGCCGGCCGGTCATCGACCCTCGTCCGGTCACGTCACGTTCTGGCCCTAATGAGCCGCAGCGGAGGTCACCGGCCGCCCAATTAGCGCTCGATTTGCCAAGTGATTTGCGACAGCGCGCCATTGCAGTGCTGCGACCGGCGGTCGGTCGGCGTCCTGATCCATGCGGAGATGGGACAGGCGGCGCCGGCTTCCGGCGTCCGACTCTGGTTTAGGGTACCATTTGCTGATTACGGTGGTCAAAAGCAGGGGGATGCACTTGGTCGAAACGCGAAATGGGATGCGTCTAGCCTGCAGGCGTCCTAGTTTGTCAGAAAACATTAGGAACTGAACGCACTGATGAAGTAAGGTGCCACAGCTAGCGACTTCTAAATATGCAGGCATTGCTGCACCCAGACGAACCAAAAAAACAAGGACTCACATTTGAACACGGAACGATGCGCAACACTGAGCCTAGCCAAGTCGACCAAGCCTGATGCATCCAACATTGTCTTACATTCTGCACACGACTCTGGAAAGAAAAGCACCAGATGAGTGCCCACTGGATTCAGGAGGGTAAGGACAATGTACAAAATATACTTTATCTAGGCTTAAGGTTGCTGTCGCAATGGCTCGGAGGACCATCTCGTGAGTTACGGAAGTGTCTGCAGCACGAGCCGACCGCGCGAGTTCTTACGTCGCCGAAATGCATTCAGGCTTTTGAACCAGACGTGTTTGCCAGTGATGTGAGTTGCAAGCCGAGCGTGCTATGTCCATACACACCTGTTCCTGAACCCCGAATAAAATGTGCGATTCAACCCGCGCCTACGATTGAAAGGGATGCCCAACTCAACCGGCCTATGTAATCAGGCAATCCCATACAGGTGGATTGAGCACCGGAACCCTGGCGCGTATGCCCCACTTACACCCACCCAACCTGCTATAGGAGACGGACTGTGACGGCTAATAATACGAATTTTCTTGATGCACTAGCTTCAGAGGCATCACTTTCTGAATACGGTTTGCGAGCTTAATCGAAAAGCTTGACCTAGGTCTGATGTCGTCGTCTGATGGTCGTCGACATCGCCTGAGACTGTACGCAGTCCAGAGGCCGCACCATGTTCGGCAGCACGCGGCCGGAGTCTTCATACCAGTGGTCGTATTAGTCGTACCATTTCTGGATCCGTCACGTGCGTTTTTTATGTGTACCGCCTCTAAATACACATGCAAAATTATATTCGATACTTAGCGTGCTAACCCATACAACAATGCACGCGTTACTTTGTGGGGGAATAATCTGACGCGGGAGTATTTGATACACAAAGAAGTTTGAGGTAAATAGCCAGCTGGGGAATTTAAATGCTAAAGCAGAATTGATAAAGGTAAGAAGAATAACTAAGCCAATTTGGAGATTGTTCCATGACCTATGCGGCGGCCAATTATACTAGGATTATTTTGAGCAATGGTTCGAAACAGTATGTAACGAGCTGATCAACATAAAGTGTGGATAAACACTGCAGATGAAGAAACAAAATCAGCTATGACACTTTGCATTTCCCATGATCCTTGCCATGCATGCTTTGTAGTAAAGCATTTCACGGGTTTACTTTCAGGAATCCGGTCCGCCCCGGTCCAGCTCTCTAATTTCCAATCCGCCCGCCAATGTAACTTTCCCGTCTCTAAACTCGATCATGTTCGGTCGGCTAAGCAGAGGTAGTGGTTCAAAATCTTCCCCATCCGTATTCAAATCTTTGCTTTTGTCATCATAACCAAGCAATGCAGTGCATCTCAAATCTTTAACCGCTGCTCCTTAACAAATTCCAATTAAGTAGGCTGACTGGTTACAAAAAAAGAGCAAAAGGTCAGTTGGAAGCATCCTAGCTAGCTAGAAGTACACCATAACGGTGCACTGGTTACGGAAGTAGCTGCGCCACTTCAAAACGCTGATGTGCTGTTAAATTAGTTTTATCTCCGTGCGTGCCATCATGCATATCTTAGATACCGGGGTCTTATGTTGTATTCATCACACGTTTTCGCTGTTTTCCGGTTGAATTTATTACATGAAAATAAAACCCGATGAAACCTCTTCGGACTTGGGCCAAAAAGCAGCGCATTCGCTGCGTACTTGTAATCCTGAATGAACTTGCATATTTGAATAATGTCCGGGAACAAGTAAAGGAAATGCATTGACATGGACTCTTGAAGCAAAGAAGTTAACAGTGACCTTATGAGAAAAAAGGAAAATGGGGAAAATTGGAAAAGTTAATGGAAAAATGCGCATACTTGAGTTGTTCAATTCGTGCCGTTCCAGTGGCGGAATACCGTCTGTCTGCGTCACACTGGCTCTCAGCCCACTGCATTAAAGGTAGTGTTCCACATTTGTGTGGGATTTTGAACTGAGATAGCCACTTTGAAGATCATGTAGTGAACTTGCCATGCATGCCATGTGAACTTGCCATGCATGAGTCCTGCCCTTTCTAAGAATTAATTTAAATTAATTATTACTAAATAAATTAATTGCGGGCTGTACGTCTTTGAAACTTGTGTAGGCGATTTCTCACACTATTTCAAGGTCACACAGGAATACATGACGCTGTAGGAACCTCATGCAAATGCGATAAGCTTAGTTGGCCATGTAGTGCTCAAGGCCAACACAAAATATGACCACCCAGTTGTCCATTGTCAGTTTTTGTTGTGTAACACAGGGAATTGGGCAGTGGTGTGAGATGTTACGAAAATTAGGCTAGGAACTGAATAACTTGAGAATAACGCTCAATAGCCGATCATATGAACAAGCACAAAGCAAACAAGATGAAATCACGGGCTGGATGTTAGATAAAAAAAATAAAGTTAAGAAATATACTAATAAGAATCACGTTGCGACCCGTTATATCGATGACAGAAAACAGCATAACATCACGGAACTGGAAGTCAAATATTCTGACAAATAGCATAAATAGCTGATCTGCCCCATGGTACAACGTCCACGGGACTCGTGACCATATAATAAGCACTCGAGACTAAGGTGCTCCCACAGTTCTTCTCGGGAGAGTGCTGGAGACTCATGCGCAGGGTCGAATATGGAGAAGAGCTTAGGTGGGCGCCGCCCAGGGTAGGGGATGCCGGGTAGAACAAAGTTCAGCACAAACAAAGCGGCAGTATAAAACTAGAAAACACTAGACATGCAAGGAAGGTTAAAATTCTATTTCATGCTAAACATGTGGCAGCCGGAACATCTGAGTGGGCGGGGTGGATGCACAAGCGTTTATACGTTTGCCTCGTTGCACCAATGAAAAACGTAGAAATTTATATTATGTATATTTTTCAGTTTAAATCACGGTTCGAGGTACCGTAGTTGCCGAGATATGGCGCAAAATGTGAAAAGGTCAGTGACAGCCAAATCCATCTTGCTGGCTCGTATATGCATTGTCATGGCGCACATGCGACATGACAATTCCTGCAACGTGATTTTCTGTTCGAATGTCTATCAACACATGCCGGTCCCCCGTGGCTGGGTGTCCCCGGGTACTGCGATGCGTCATGCCACTTATATCTGTGAAAATACGAAATTCAATCTTCCTGGAGCGTGTGGGTGAGGCACGTAATTTTTGGGTACGTACACGTGACACATACAACTGGCCGTTTAATTCCTTATCGCGGCATGGCAGTCCCGTTTGGCAACATGCACTGAGTGCGAAAATGTGGCGTAAAACGTAAAACGAAATCAGCAAAGTGAATCTTCATAGCTAGTGTGTACGTGCAGCGGGGCACGTGCGACATCACATCTTTCACCACGTGATTGTCCGTTAGATTGCCTATCGAACCATGACACTCGCGAGTCGCTTGGCACGCTGGGCGCCGCGGTAGCGCAAATACGTGTAAACTCGTCGAAAATAGCCAAATGTATGTTTCAACACGTAGGCGCCATGACACGTTACACATGTGACCAATTATTGCCATCTCATCTTTCCATTCCTCATCGAAGCGTGCCAATCCCAACTGTGTCCGTTTCCTGGGTGCCAAGATTTGGCACAACACGCGTAACCCTAAGAAGAGAGCAAAATATATATTGAGTGCGTGCCACATGATGCGTGCGACCGTAGCATTTTGCATGGCACATCCGTTTGTGCCACTCCCGGGTCGCCCCGATCCACCGTTGTCGAGATATCGCTGCGAGATGGCGTGATCGACCGGAGGCAGTTAATTACAGCAGCCAATCACGTGCTCCCACAACCATTTAACCTTGTGGCAATCTCTGGCGTCGGCCGAGGCACTGGACAGCGCCGTTCCGTCGCGGCGTAAAAAGCCCCCACGCGACTCATTAGTCTATGCTCATTGGGAGCGAACAGTTGTACAAATATGGTCAACAAAAGGGTGGTAAATGGAGGAAATGAATCAGCCAACACGCTAATATAGTTTTCAGTGGTAAATTATGAATAGTTTTGACGGTAGAGGTTTGTACTTGGCGCCGATTTCTAAAACTTGGTCGTCTGTAGCTTGTATTGCAATTTACAGCTCAGCGGAGAGTTGCCCAAAATCGCGATGCGCGCTGAACGTGTAGCCGCTTCAATGGTGAATGTTGGGAAACAAGTTCGCGCCTCTTGCGCTGCGTGCTGAGATGCAACCCAAAACGTAAAAAACCGTCAAAAGCGGCAAATTCGATCTTTCCAACAGGTGCGCACGTGCCACATATCACGTGACGCCTTAAACTTATACCAATGGCCCACCCATTTTTCGATGACCTATTCTATTGTCTACCTAGCGGTGCGAGTTTCATGCTGCTGCGACCCTTGGTTATCGAGATGTGGCTGCCCACCCCCTCCCCCCCCCCCCTCCGGGCTGGACGCAGGTCGTGCCGCCGGCCGGTGGTCGCGAAAGATGTGTCGCCGTTGTAAAACCTACGGAGATTTTGCAACCTTTGTTTGCTCACCACGCGCTCATTTTTTTTTTTTTTGGAATGCAGAAATTTGATGTGGCACTGCCGCGCTCCGTCATCATCCCTGGGTCGTGTGAAAAATTCGTTAAAAAAGTCCTTGCCGTTTAGCCGGCCTGTAATCCAAAGATTCCGTGGTGGACAAACATACAATTGTATGTTTGAAATTAAAGTTAAGGTTATGCACCTAACTTGTTGCAAGAATCTCAAGAAATTTTCCACTGTATAACGCAGACAGCATGCAATGACTGTGAGCAAACAATGGAGCCTATCACATAAGGAATTGATAGAAAACGGATGCAACTTGGGCTTTGAACTCACAGCATTCCGATTATAGATCCGTCATCTCACCGAATGAGCTGCTGAGAGCACCGGACATGCTGTGAAGGTCGGAAAATTACGGCGTACCGTGTACGAAACATTGACCGGGCACGCCGTAGAAGTTTGACTTCTAAAAAATAAGCAATGAATTGTCTCGAGACAATTAAACCATCCTTCGTTTAGTGCCAGGCTCACCGGGTTAGGCTAGTTAGAATCAAGTTCACAGCTATGTGATAGCCAGGCCTTTAAAACGCGAGCCCCAGCGGAAAAAGCACGCCGTAGGGCGGTTACGCCACCTACTTCGTTTGGGCCTGGACAACCTCCGGCTTCGAATCACGCTCTCTGCCCATGACCGCTCAGGCCTAGTCCCTGCCCCCCCCCCCCGCCCCCCCCCCCCTTAGACCCTGCGAAGTCGTGGCGAAGCCTAGCCAGTGACGGTCGGCGAATGTCACGAGGTTGGCGCATCAGGGGCTGCGCGAAAGCTTCAGGGAAGAGCGGAGGCTCTGTCCGTCGGAACATGTCCTCTTCAGGGACCAGGGACCGGCTCCGGGGGACGGTGCACTCCCAGGCGACCGTCCGGCGGAGAGCTCGGATGGGCAGATGGCCTCCAGGGACCAGGGACCGGCTCCGAGGGACGGTGTACTCCCATGCGACCGTCCGGCCAGGGTCCAGGGACCGGCTCCGAAGGACGGCGCACTTGCGGGCGGTCGCCCGGCGGAGAGCCGCCGCATTACTGACCATCACAGCCACGCTGTCTGTGGCGGTAGCGGCCTGTCTGCTGCACGCTGCCGCCAGCTGTCCCCATTATCAGCTACAGAGGACAAATGGCTGGCTACCGGCGGTGCGCAGAACATGGCGAACGACGAGGCTCCGAGCTGAGTACATCAGGGAAAACAGCTATCGTTGTGCCGCGATCAGCTCTCCTCGTTGGCTAACTTCGCCTTAATTATCTGCTTAAGAAGCAAGGTGTCTGGGCACACCGTTAAAGCAAAGTACGCTTAATACAATTATTCATTACTTTCGGAGTTTACTTTGTGACGTAGTTTCACTATTGTGTGTGAAAAGGTCATGGTTCATGTTGCATTTGCCATCTGATGCAAATTTGCGCACATTTGTTAATCTACCTCAAATGATATGGCTGAGAACGCACTAGACGTAGGTATGAAGTGCAGTTATGGTTCATTAAATAGCTAAATGATGCTTTAGATTTCAGTTCACCGTGAGCCCTTTTCTGCGGATTCCTCCTGTTTTACTGATGCATTTAGTCCTCATATTGAAAGATACAGGTTAAGTGCGGAATTGTTTCGATGTCATGCACAAAGAGTTCAATCAAAATGCTAAAAGGTGAAATTCATGATAAAATAAGAGCGTTGTGCTAACGAATTCAAAAATGAATTCACTACTAGAAATAATTAACTCTGGTTGAAAAGGGCACCGACAGCTTTGCCGGCCAAACAAAGACAAGCACAGCTCTTCACTTCATATTTTTTCACGGGAACGATTTAATTGTTCTGCTTAAATAAAAAGTTCTCACAAAAAGTAACACAAAAACACTGAAAATTATAACCATAAGAAAGGTAAATTTATAATCTAAAGCACCAGGTTTCTTTCCGAACACATGTCTTTTTACAATGGATGTGCCTATCAATCATTTTTATTTTTTCAAGTTATTTGCAGATCACGCCACAATCAGAATCATGACACAAAGACGATGCGAACAATCATCGATCGCACAAAATATTCGACAACCAGATCCAGTCGCACCCGCCATATTATCGCAGCTTGTCGTGTATACGAGCACATCACTTCAAATAACTGCTCACACATAGCAATATTTACAGCACGGTCTACATTGGACCGACAATGTCTAATTTCCACGTGTTCGTTTTGGCACGAGTGCCACAGCGGCCTCCCATCCCGATCACACATAACGCGTATTTACCGCGAATGGTGCGTGCCGGAAAGACGTGAATGCGTAAATGTATGTGTAAGTTGTGGTGTGCGTGCTTGTGGTCTGGAGGCATGTGTGTGTGTGTGTGTGCGACAATATGTGCGCAACTGCTTAAGTTGTGTCTTGCGCTGTGCATGCGCGCGCTCTGCACCACAATTTTATGCTTGTGGGAATTCGGGCCCTGTTCGCAGTATAAGCCTTTCTCTTCCCCAGTTGTCGTTGAAGCTATTCGTTTCGTTACGTAATTTAGCGGAGAATCGCACTTCCGTGTTTCAAGTTTCAGTAGGTTTAGGAAATGTCATAGTTGTGGTAGATCTTCCCTCAGATGCGCCTTGTAAATCGTGAACTAGATTGGTGTTTTGATACGAATTTCAATGCTACACGAGCTTTGATTGTTGGAGAACATCTACTACATCTTGTCAACGTTTAGTATTACCTTGAATTCCTCGGATATTCTGATGACAATGCCTCTGAGGGAATCTTGTGTTCTTAAACAGTCTCTAGATAAATGTGTAAATGTTTCAACCGAATGCGAGCAAAAGATGCAGTAACTACTGTATGACCGGCCAATACTGTGCAGAAAAATATTTGTTGGGATTATTCTATTGATCATGCAGAAATGAAAGGATTGAATGAACGTGTTCTTTGTTACTCTGGAAATATTGTGCATACTACCTGTCCGTAGAAAGCCTATGTCTCGTAACCATTCATTTTCTGCATTGCGTAGCGCCGAGGCCTGTTTTGATATCAGGGACTTAACGTATTGCTGTGAGCTATTCGTGGTAAGTTGTCCCGAGACTAACCTGGTTAGGCATTATTGGGTACAATATCAACCCCTACGGTCTGAGTTCTTTATCTATTGCGGGAGGCTTCTGGCGAGAGATCCGTACCACAAGAATGTTATCAAAATGCTGTAAATCTCTCTTATCTCCTGCCTTGAGTACAGTTCCCCGGATAGAGGGTTAATAAGATCTACTAAGAATCTGAAGTCTTTATCGTTCCATATTTTAGCGATTGTGATGTTAAACTTAGTCAGATCCGAAAACCATAATTTTCCGGACACAAGCTGATGCTGATCTAGGCTGTATAGTGAGGAAAATTCTAACCACGCTGAGATGCATTCTTTCGAAACGGATCATGAAATCACTTTGTGAAGTATTTCAGTTTTGTTGATCGATAGGTTACCAGGTCTTCAATAGTAACAACATTCATCATGATTAGCTTCAACCAGTCGTGTTGAGAGCAAAGAAGTCTTCGAACTCACGATATTTTAAAGCTTTTATAAATGAGTCGATACCCACCAAGTTCAGACCATCAAGGATGTAAGTTTGTGTCATTTTAGCTCCTTTAACAGTCTTGTTTATCGCCCAATTGGAATTTGAAAAGCATCAACTCTATTCTCTTAACCATGTTCATTGAAGAATTAGACAAAACTATGAATATATGTAATAGTTTTGATATTAGCAAGGACTTGATAACAGTTATTCTACCCACCAACGTTACATGTCGCCATTTCCACTTTAATATCTCCTTCTCTGTCAGTGGCATCTTCATTTCAAGGTTTTTGTTGGATATACCGACGTGGTTCTTTTTGAAAGTAATGCCAAACACTTTTAGTTCTCCAACAAATTTAATTTCTACTGTGTTTCTCCGTGAAGCTTCAGTGCCGAATCCCATTTGAAGACATTTTGTTTTGTTAATATTTGACTCAAGACAAGAAACGAAGAAGTTCATTATTTATTTCACTGTTTCATTCAGAGACACACTGTCTGCTTTGAGAAACACTTTTAAGCCGTCGGCATATTCTGACACCCAAAATTTGTTTACCATATTGTGTTTGAAGGCCGCATAGCTCCTGGGATTTTACTATTTGATTTGCTAGGGGTTCCAGGACGAGATAAAAGAGGTAGCCAGACGCTGGATCTCCTTGCCTTATGCCGCGCTGCATTAACATTTTTCGCCGAGGAACCCATCTAGTAATATAATAGAGAAGTTTGTGTTGGTTAGGTATATCATCTGTACTAAGTGTTTAAGGTATTCTCCAAGGTCATACTGATACAGGACTTAAGATAGCAAGTTCCAGGATGCTGTTTCAAAAACGGCTTCAAAATCAGCGCTACTATCCAACCGGGGTGTTCAGATTTATTCACTGAATCAATAATGTCATTTTCTAGTTTCGTGCTCTCTCCCACAAAACGTCCTTTCATGTATGCCGATTGAGTGGGATAAATGGGGTCGTTTATAGTATCTTTGAGCCTGTTTTCAATAACCGCAGATATGGTTTTAGGATTGACGATCAGCAAAGATATTGGTCTCCAGCCTTTCAATTCGTCTGACGGTTTACCTGCTTTGGGGATAAGAGTGATGACACCGTAACGATGCAGATTTAGCAGAATGCCTATTGCTGTACTTTGTCTGAAAACACTACGGAGAAATGCTCACAATTAACCGCAGAAATGTTTGAAAAAGTCGGAGGTGAAGTCACCTGATCCTGCCCTTTTTCATTGCGTTATGCGCCAGATGAAGCTCTAAAGGTTATTGGAGTGTTTAAAACTTGTTTCAGCCGTGTGCCTAACTTCCTTGCGACGCATTTTTGTAAATATGCGGAGCAGTCTGTGTCATCGCTTCTCTTGCGGTATTTTGATGACAGGTGAGATGTGGATTCATTTAATATTTGTTTTTTCTTTATAACGATTTGGTTCCCCAGCTTCAGGGACTGAATAGATTTTCGAGTTCCATTTCTTTTTTTGAAGGACAAAATATTTGTGTGCTTTTTCAGCCGTGATCGTGCCATGCTCCTCTGGCCCTCGTTATTAAACCTTAAATTTCCGACTTCCTAAGCTCTTCTAATTAGCTTTGAGCATGTGTTGTCAGGTTAGCGTCTTGTTCTGATTTAGTGGCTGCAAACCTGTTATGTAAATCGTTCAGTTCCCTGACGAATGCCGGCTCTTGCTCTCTCTCTCCACGTCTTGCTTTTCGTTTCAGGCACTTAACGGTCTCGCCTCGAATCATCATCAATAGCGTTTCGTAAAATAGAGCTATATCTACTGTGAGTCATAGCTTTTGGAATTGAGCGGATTCTCCAAACAAATGTCGCCATACAGTGGAACAGCACATTGCCTGATTACGTTACTTATGCTCCGTTTAATGGTCACAACATAGTTACTATTTGTTAACAATAAATTATTGAGCCTCCACGGCCTGGTCCTCTTTCTTGTTAAGGTTTCTTTAATGTGAATGCCACCATGTCGTGGTCCGTGCTATAACCTGTTTGAATATCGTTATTTGTGATGTGATTAAGTAAACGGTCGCTTACAAAATACATATTTAATCTGCCACATTGGACTGGGCTGCATTCGACCCATGTGAACTTGCGATCGGCTGGATTAGAGTGACCTCAGATCTCAATCGTACTGTGCTTTACGGCAACTTCTGTAAATGCAGTTTTTCCCATTTACCCTATGCTCATGCACGTAGCTGAAGTCCTCTCTGTGGTTCATAACGAAGTTAAAGTCGCCACCAATTACGATGCTATCTGGCGGGGGACTTTCCAGCTCGGCACCAACTGACTCAAAGAAAGTCGGTTCATCCTCGTTCGGGGCATATCTGCTAATGAAAGTGTAAACATTAGAGTTCGTCTTATAGCCTATGATAACGAGGTGTCCATAGGCACAGTACCTTTGAAACAATGGTTCGTAATGCACGTAATTTTTTAAAACAAAATTGCAGTTCCTCGCTGCGTGATGCCTCAAAGAAATGATAATTTTTGCCTCATCATAGCGTTTTGAAAAATGAAATGTTACGTTCAACCATGTGGGCGTCTTGAAGAAATGTTATGTTCAACACAGAATTCTCCACGAAGTTAATTACGTCTCGTGTTTTATGCTGTCTAGCCAGGCCGCGGCAGTTCAGTAACATGAATCTGAGCTCAGCCATGATTTGGACGGTTTCCTACCAATAATAAACGGATGTAACGGTACAAGTGCGCACGCGTATGGAGAGGGTGCGTGCGTGCGTGTGCGTGTGCGTGTGCGTGTGCGTTTGCGTGTGCGTGTGCGTGTGCATGTGCGTGTGCGAGTGCTTGTGCGTGTGCGTGCGTGTGCGTGTGCGTGAGCGTGCTGGAAAAGCACAAAAACCTTGCTTAAAGTCCACGGTACAAGGCTTGACAACGATCAGTTGTTTCTATATAAGACAAATAGCGATGAGGTACCTAGACACATGTGCAAATTGCTAGACTTTTTCACACTCAGCGAAGCGGAACACAATGTACAAACACGGCATGCACACAATATGCACAATGTGTACAATAATACACATGAACACAATATGGACATCATAAACGGACATCGGCACGACCCGGCCCAACGGTGGTTTGAGCGGCAGCAGCCTGCGGTCCAGAACGGACAAGTTCCGAAAAAAGGAAAACTCTACAGGTGGAACAATCGGAAAAAAATACAATGTGCACTGGTTACTACTCCAAAACCACCGGTAAAGATTTAATAACAATATGTCAGGAGCGTCCGTAGCAGTGGAAACAGAGCGCATTGCTATTTAGAAAACGCAAAAGCTACATACATCTGGAACAATAGATGATAAAAACACATTTACTTGAAAAATGCTTTAACCTGACGCTTTGGTTAGATTGCAGCTAATCAGATTTACGCATAATAGAGGGAATTGATTTGGCGTTTTTAGATTTGGTGAGAACCTGAGGTTTACTTACATCAGACGCTAACCGGCGGTTTAGCTGGTTGCATTTACGAGACACATCCCGACAGGAGCTGCGGAAGGCGAAGGAGCCTCGCCAGACAGCGGCCCTGCAGGCAGCTGCGTGGCATACAGCTGCCCACTTGACCGGCTCCGCCTTCCGTGGCGTCTCAATGGAAAGTCCCGTCGCAGATGACGCCTCAGCAGAGGGTCATCATCTTCAGTAGCTGAAGACTCTCCAACACGCAGCTCGGATGCGGTCGTCGCCTCATCCAGCAGCACCGCACCGTACGGCGACACAGCGGGCCCCATAGCGACAGCCGGACGCTCCCAAGGGGGTCACTCGCGGGAGAACGGCTGCCGGCCGGCCGCCGGCCGGGAGCATGGCCCAAGGGCGCATGAGACGCCAGCGGTCACAGGGCGGGCCGCCGAAGGGGCCGATGGCGCAGAGACGGGCACGGGCCCAGCTGAACGTGAGGCACGCGACGCGCCCTTCATGACCAGTCCAAGCTGCTGCTGTGGGAAAACTCTCGTTGGTGTAGAGTTCCTCCTTATCTTGAAACAAGGGATGCCCTATTTGGTGTATACGGTCCAGAGTTTTCTTTGTTTCTTAAGTGGCAGGAGCTTATTGAAAATTTCTCGCTTTGATTTCATGATAGACTCATTCACGAACAATGCATCGCCTGGGGCCGCTGTCTCAGCCTCACGTTCATGCGATCTTGGCAGAAAGCGTTCCGAAGATGTTTATCCCCGATGGCGCAGATGACAGAGCAGTCATTCTGCAGGCGGTGCACTGCTGAGAAGTTCGCTTTTGTGACGGTTTTTCCGGGAAGCACTCATTTAGCAGCTTGATCATGACTGCTGCTATGTCTTCGCCGTACCTGCGTTTTCCGATTCGTTTGCTCCAAACATCAAGTTTGCAGACTGACTCTGTTGCTCTTGCTCGTCTACTTAATCTTCCAAGCATTACATTGTCTCGTGGCACGGCTGCAGCTTTGCTTCCAGCTTCTCGACATGCTGGTCTCGAGCAAAGATTTTGCCTTACATGCGGTCCAGTCCGTTTGCGTAAGCCGACAGCCTTTTGCCGATTTTTCCCCGAGTTTTTCGTTTCTTCCCTCAATGGATGACACAATTGATGCTTTTATATCGGCAAGCATGTCTCTATCTTTGAAACTGACATTTTCTTGTGCTTTTGTGGCACCACTCTTTGGCGTTTGTCCTTCATTGCCCTTATCATTTCAAGCTCCTGACCGTTGTAATTTTTTCGCAACAGTGCTCAGACGCAGGGCAGGCTCTTCCTCGTCATCTGCCGAAAGGAATGCTGACTCTCTGGCTGACATCACGTCAAGGCACAGATGAAACACTCCGGCCTCGGCTTCACCTTGTGTCACCACTTGCTGTCACAAAGACGCTCCGAGACCGCGGGTCGCTTCACTCACACAAGCACCCCATTAACAGTTGAGGAGCGAAGCGAAGCGGACCCGTAGGCACAACCGCACCAGCCGAGGTCAAGGCCGCGGCTGCCTATCAATAAGTTAGGTTATAAGCTTGGATATTCGGCGAAGTCCGGGTAATGGGGTGACACACGTCATAACTTAACGGCTTCAACTGGTGCATTTGGTTTCATAATCACCAAGTGACTTGTGATGCAGGTGTGCGCATTTTTACTTGCATTAACACGCGCTCGGGTGGGGGTCAAATTGCCCCCCCCCCAAATGTTTCCAGAATGATTTCCTAACAGTGCGGCGTAGCCGTGCGAAATTTTGCATAGCTGTAGACAATTGAGTAGCGGATCGTTTGACATGAAAAATGTATACGTGCCTTGTAAGGTCGCTGATCTATGACAGGTCAAAGTCAAGCTACGGTTTCAGCGAAGGCAATTTCTAGAGAATCGTTTAATCTGATACTACAATGGAGTGTTTGACGAAGCCATACATCTCTGAGATGCTTTCTTAGGCACCACAAATATTGAATGAGCAAATGAAGCTGACCTAAGGTCGGATATGAAGATCAGACCAAGGTCAAAACTAACCGGATTTATTGCTTCAGGGCTTGCTTTATGGGATGGTTTCTGGTGCTTCATTTTGAATTAATTGACAGCAGGAACCGCATTAGGCATCTTCCACTGACTTCTTAGAGGTCAGAACAGGTCATTGACCTAAGATGGCCCTGGTCGACACTTTGTTTTAGGAACATACTGCCTAGCGTAATCTCTTTCGCTTATTCAAATGCAAAACTCAGAGCAGTCTTGTATGTTTTTTGTCACCATTACCTTCAAAAGGTTAAAAAGGTCACTGAACCTCAAATGGGCTTGTGATATTTTGCTTGGAGACAGTTGCCTACGTTCTGGGGGCACTTTGAAAACCAACCTGGAATTCAACCTTGTTTGACCTAATTTGACCTGAAGGTCTTGGCCTAGTGACCTCAACCCTTGACGTAAGTTCACGTACAGACCAAGACATCCTGCAAATTTTGTGTTTCTAGCTTTCTAAGTTCCCGATATCTCAGGGGGGGGGGGCAAATTGACCCAACCGCACCCCCACCCGAGCGAAGGGTATCTAGCTGGCCACCCGGGAGCGTGTTAAGTTGTTGAGAAACACGCTCCAGTGAAGTTGCTGGCGAATACCTGAGCGCGTCGTTGTCTCTACCGTTGTACATTTGTCGAAGATTGCCATTTTCCCTACCCATTTGGACGCTAAGAAATATTTTGACAGTCCATTGTACCCTGGCCTTCTCCTGCACCCTGCCGACCACCAATCGGTGCGCATCTGGACTCCCCAGGCAGCTTGGTGCTCCTGTCTGTCAGCATGCGTAACGTTTGTCGGTTAGCGATCACCAACATTTCCCACTTCAGTGTCGCTTGTCACAGAATCATTGTGCCTGCGTCATTTCACCTTACGAATGCTTTGCTCTTTCCACTTGTTAGATTTCTCATCCTCAGTGACATGGAGCACGGCTTTAAGATTTACACGTCCCAGTACTGTGTTCCGCTGGCGACCCATTCACTTTTCCATAGGCGTAGGAACGTTTCAGAAAGTGGAGAGGGGCCAAGCTCAGGGTGTACTTCAGCCATTTTTTATGGAAAGTGAGCCCGATGAAGGGGGGGGGGGGTTAGGGAAGCAGGTTGTTATCGCTCTTTATTCTAATGTCCTGGCTGCTATGCTAGATATGCATCTGGAGCTGTTCTCACTGTGCACAATATTGCCTAGTTGAATGATCTGTCATTTGACAAATAAGGCTATCTAGCTTCCCAAGATTATTCGTCCATTTTAACGTTGTCTTTCCTAAGGAGGCGAAATTCCACGAGCAGGGCGGGCATTTTGGGTCATTGAGGAAGCATCTGCCTCCACAGTGTATATGCCAAAATACGGCCTGGATATAAGCTAGTGAGAATTTGGAAAGTGGATCGATGGCTCACAGCTGGACAAATTTTTCATGCGCCTTCATTTTACTGGCTGCTTTTAAAAAAGAAAGAATTGTAGCAGAATTTAGGCGGAAACAGATTCGGGAGCTTGAAGCTACCAGAAACAATGCGACAAAAGTCCATAACACTGGAAGTTCTCTTTTCAGAACCAAGCCACATAATAAGGCACATCTGTCATATGTTCCTTATCTGGACCCTGCTCCTGTCCGCCGTCGGTGGCCACTGCCCTGGCCCGGATGTCTCCCGCATGACAGACTACGAACTGATCGCATGACTGCTTGGCTGCATACTTTTGGATCAGCGTTACTACTACATGGTGTATGAAACGTCTGTTGGACACCTGCAACAGCATCTTATTCCGAATTATCTTCCCTTACACCACACCATCGCAGACAAATAGCTTCCGGGAATCTGTCTGCTTTAGGTATGAATTGACCCAACAGACACTTCATTGCCCATCACCCAACGTATACGACTTGATTTGCTTTGTGTGTAGGCAGGGGCATAGCCAGGGGGTTGCCAAGGGGGACCACAAGGTTGACAAAAGCCAATATTATGGTGATCCCCCCAAATCTCGGATATGGCTTACTTGTAACAAGTGACAGGGTTTTCTTCGTTTTGTTGTTGTTATTTTTATGTTTTAACCATAACAGGAACCAGGAGCTACCGTGAGCTCAATTCTGTTTGTATTTTGAGGTAAATAAATTACAAAAATTAGGGGTTGAACGAATGCATGGAATAAATTATCGGCGGTGTTAATTTACAAAAGTTATTTGACTTTTTTAAGCCGACAGAATTCAGAAGCTTTGTCAAAAATTTTATCTGGGTTCTACAGACATTAAGGACATCGCGAAGGTAGATTGTAGATCGATATGTTTGATCCAAATTTGAAGATGAAAATTTGATTGCAGATCGAGTGGTCAACAGTGTGCATTAGCATGGTCAAGCTATGTTTGTCTGAAAATGCTTGCCATTCAGTCAAAATCGATTAGTGATGCAATTTACGTGACGTGTTTTTAACATGCGCGCTCGCAAATATTAGGAACAAAAACCTTGACGCTAGGCGTTACAATATCCATAGTCTGCTGAGCGTTACCCCAGTAGCTTAACTTTTAGCCGTGGCCCACCGGTGGACGAAAATTATGACGCTTCTGAAATGAATGGTAATACAAGTTATGCGACATAATTTTGAGCACGCGCACTCGAAAATCTTAGAAACACAAGCCTCGATGCCCGGCGTTGCAGTCTCCGTAGTTCAGGCAGAGTTGGCCCAGCAGCCTACATTAGGTTGTAGCCAACAGGTGGGCAAAAATGACGACGCTTCTGAACAAAAGTGTGCTTGAACGCTTCATGACATCAGATCTTACATTCAGAGGGCTGTCGAGGCACATATTTCGCGTATGCAATTTTTAGACTGATAAAAAAGAACGGATTGACCCTTAAAGCACCGCGAAGCGGGGCTGGAATCTGGTGGTTGAGCTGGAAGAGTGAAAGTAGGATCTTTATTTTTCGCATTTTTGCAGCTATTTAACTATTCAGAAGACAGATCAACAAGGTGCCCGCCGTCTGGTGGCACTTGCAGTGGCCGAAACTTTTCGGTTTTACGGAAGTTGCAGCCCAGACCATCCTTGTTCTTGCTCTCGAGGTTGTGGGCGAGCATGTTCAAGCCTTTTAATGTAATCTGTTTCAATAATACATTCTGAAAAATGAAAGTTCTCAGGCAAACATAGCATGACCCTGCTCGTTTTTAATCTCATTTCGAGCCACCCTATTCAACAATAATGAGACCCCCAATTTACTCAACAATAATGAGACACCTTATTTCGTTCCGGGAAGGGGCCTCTTGAGTAGAACACCAGGGCAACGCCTTCAGCCCTTGACTGTTTCCGGTCAAGGGCTGAAGGGCCATTCCGTCCCAAAGCGAAGTGTCTTCTGGCTGTCATCCTGGTGACGTGGGGCGGGATCTCTTGGTCGATCCGGAGGCCATTAGAAGGATATATCATATCACATTGTTCCCATCCCTGACGCGGGAGGTCTTCTGACCCGCGCAGTTAGCTCCGGATCGGCACAGAAACCTTCACTAACACAACAACATCTCTGATCACCGCAGGTAGTCCCATGATTGTCACATAGACTCTACTTCCGTGTTTTTCTGTGTTCTTCAGAGATATTGCGTTCTCCCTGACCGTAGATTGCAAATGAAATCGGGTTCCTAATTTGTACTAGCATAGTTAACCTGTGTTCGTCTTAAAATGCTCAAGATCCTGTCAGAGCTGATTACAGATAAGAAAACTACGAAATATGGTCTTGAACACGCGCGCTCGCAAGTCATATCAACAACAGCCTCGACGCCCGGCATTGCGTCTCCAGCCCGTGCCGCGTCGGTCTTGTGGCTGTAACACTAAGCGGTGGCCAATGAGCAAACGAAAACGAAAACTTATTTTGAGGGAGATGGCTGGTGAACTAGGTAAATCGGCATGAATGTTCAATGTGGTGCAAAAGTAAGCCAAACGCAACCTCCATCTGAAAAGTGGGGGGCCAATTAATATTGCTGGCCCTCGCCCCCCCCCTTTATTCTTCAGTCTATGCACTTCTCCAGCAATGCACATGATCTGCACCATCTCATTCACGTGCTTAGGAGTTCGCGCCCAGGTGGCGTTTGATTTTGCACGCACGCACGAAAAGCACATATCGATTGGCACATCTCAAGAGTTGTCGCTTCGTCGTCGTCGGGGCAAGAGTTTTGCACAGGATATTAGGATGACGACTGGCCGGGCAACGACCAGCCACCCGCGCTATCGTCTCCGCTTTTTTGGCACAGGAGAAAACATCCTTGTCGCGCAACGTCGTGGGTCAACGTTTCTTTACGGGGCACGGAAGGTGTTCTAACCACATCAGACAATGAGCGTGTAGAGTTCTGGCAGGGATCCGCATTACAAGCAGCAGCTGGGCTGCCACGGCGAACGCACAACACAGCCCTTCCCACGACTCTGCGTGTCCTGCGAACACAGTATGTGGTTCGCTCCGCTGTACTCAGAAAGGGCGACAGCCCGTTTTTCTCTTCAAGTCACTTGCGCCAAGCTCTTTTGAGAGCTTGTAGCCTTTCTGGCCTATCGTGGGATCCACTTTTTTGTGGGAGCCGCTTTTTCCTGTCTGCGGCCAGGATTGCGAGCGGTAAGTGACCGTCTTCATGAGCGACCTCGCACCCCTGCACGTGTTGTCGATTCCGCTGTATGACATAAGTCCTGTTCTATTCGATGAAATTGAACACGGTCTATTGCTGCCACGAGACTGTTCTGCTCTGTTCTTTCTGTTCTGTTCTGTTCTGTTCTGTTCATAACCTCACATCAGGCCGCTAGTTCTTTCTGATCAGCATACTCGCCCTGACAGGAGGAGGGGGGGGGGGGGGGGGAGCGGGCGATGCGCGCTCCCCCCTAAGATTTCTGAAGACAGTGTTTAGGCATATTTTGCAGTCGCGCTCAAATCTTTGGTAGCCTCTGGTGCATCCACTGCACGTGTGTTGACACCAATAACGTGCCCCTAGCATATTGGGTCACCGAACAGCGAGCAGCATTAACGAAGCCCTACATTCAAATATAGGCTCGAAACAGACAAAAATACGGACTATTGCACCCATAACAAAACAGGAAATATACCTCTTTCAGTTCGATGCCTCGACGCTGCATGATTTCCTGCATATGAGCATGCAATGGTAAAATGATTTGATTTTCAGGAAAATTTGGCCTTAAACTTGGTCTACTAGGATTAATAAATAACAGGAGACTTCTTAACAATAGCGAGATGTCATTTAAGACGATTCACTGCTTTCCCGGCAGGCTGTATTACTTTGCAAACGGCAGGGGTCGCCCTTCCACTATCAGGCCACATTGTAAATCGGCGATTCAGGGTGGAGTTGAAATTGTTGGCCACGACCCTTCTTTATCTATTTGGCACATATCAGTGTGAAACTTGAGTTTCAGATCCCGAAAAAACAGGTGCTGCAGCAGAAGGACAGCTTTTGTTAACAACATCCAACCATTGGTAGCAGTTCAACTCGCAAGTCAAAACTGACATTCGCACGCTCAGTCATATCCAAATATTGGCCTCTAGGTGATACTTCTCATGCATAATGAAGGAACGTCAACTCAGTTAAATTTCTGTGGCCATACCCAACTCTCATGTTGGGCTGCGCCCCCTCAATGCTATTCCCTCCCTCTCCCCTACACAACACTTGTAACTAAAAGACTGCAAAAAAACATGACAAAGCTAGTTATAACCAAAACCTACTTTTTCTGGGCGTTTATTCATTAAACAGTAACCCACGGGTTGTAAGCAAAGGAAAATACTCTGCATCAATGGGTGACCAAACGGCATGCTTTTCTGGTTAAGTTTACATGTCAGATTAATCATGTTTGATACCACCATCCCTGAGTCGGATGAAATTCTGTTCGAAGAGACGTCGGGGCCCAGGGGAGTTTTGACTTTTGACCCAGAGGTCACGTGTTACCTCAGATGCTACCAATAGCTATAAATCTGTAACGTCGCGTTGATACACATAATCTATAAGTTTAGGGTTATATCAAGATCAATTCAGTGTTTCTTCTAAGTGTTCAAGCGATTATTGTGTGACAAGATTATAGCATTCAAACTGGCAATGTCGTAGGCTACCTTTTTGCCTTTGACCATTTTTAGGGCAATTTCAGTTTTCTTCTATATTCTCATGACATGCTTTCATATGTTTCCAAAGTGAGGACAAATTTTTTTGTAGTAAATGAAAACGTCCTTGTGAAGAGATACAACTTATATCCCATATTTTAACTTACGCAATTTGCCCTCCATTTACATGAAAATGCCTTTCTACGTATCCTTTTCATTCCAAGCCTGAGCACACGATGAATTGCCTGCAGATAGCTCAGACTGCGCTCTCATTTGCATTGTCAGTTGAGACCAGTTTTTATATATTGCTTTAATGACTTGTCAGATATGATTATGCATAGTCGTGTTCATCGTATCCGGCTGATAGTTCTCCTATTCCTTCTGCATAGAGCCCATCTTTTTCATACCCTGTTAAATAATCATAATTGCTAAGGGTCGCGCAAGGCGATCTGGGCCCACATGGGACCACGACACCAAATTAACTTGACCCTGAATGACCCTGTCCATCATTAATGGATGTTGGGAATTTTTGCATGCATAACTGACGTAATAAATAAGGTTATTGTGAACTTAGTATCCCGGGTTGGAGTGATTTTTCTCACCAATATGCCACAAGCACGAATTTATCACTAATGCGATGCCAAACTGAAGTATGGGGTTGGAGGAGCACTTAATGTGCATGTGTGTGTGGGAAGGGGGAGCCAGAGAGGCGTTCGGTATTTGATATTCTAGTTGGCATGTATTGCCAGGATAAGTGAACCAACATGACATACTGCCGATTCATACTGCACTGGTCGCAGCATTGAGGTTCAATGGCATTGCAGGTTGATATGATTTAGAACCAGATCTTTCATACGAACATATTGGATCACGCACCATTTTTCGACGCATCTATTTTAGCCATTCTTCTCGTCGCGAGAAGCGAACAGGCGCACGATCACACGTCGGAACGTCAGGGGCGACCGCATCTGAATATGGTCAGTTTAAAGGCGCAGAGTATGGTCAATTTAAAGGCGCAGAGAATCTTACCCAGACATCGGAAGAAGCATTTTTCAGACTACATGCTACTTGCGTGGCTCCGTCCTGGTAGCTCAGTGGAGTGGAGCTCTTCATGCTCGCTGGTTCATTGAAATATTAGGTTACAGTCGCTTCATGCAAGGCTACTAGAGTAAAAGGTTACGCAGAGGTGACGTCATCATGGGGCTGCACATTGGTAGCCTCCAGCATGGTTTTCGGCTGATGCTACGAAAAAGCTCGGTAATGTCAATCTCAGTTTTTCAGCAGCATAATTTCGCTGCTGCTGTGCTGTGATCTTCCTAGGTGTTGGTTAGTATGCAGATCTGTAATGTTGGATGGGTTAGATAAAAATGGTGCGCGGAGAATAATATCCCTAGCGCCCTAAAATATCCAAATTAGACAATTTCGTAGCTGAAGTTTGGGCCTCGACTCTATGACTGGCAGAAATTGAAAAACTTGCCAGGAATCGGCCCATTTTACTGGAAAATTCTGCTGTCTGGAACTGAAATGGCGTGCGCTGTATTTAAGCCACTGGGGTTCGCCACTCACTACCCCCGTAAGGGCAGACCATCCCTACATCCACCCTGACAACGCTCCTCTTAAGGCTACAGGATGTGCATTCCAAATTCTCAATGCGCGTCCCAGGGTGCCGCGAGCCCGTCTGGCCGCCGCATCTCATTTCCATTGTATGCTGTTGATGTTGTTGCATGCTGTACTCTTTTAGATAGACAGTTTCTAAGAACTTCCGGTAAGGGTTCTTCGGGATAAATCACTGGTGAATGGGTAAGCACATTTGTCTGTCGGGGGCAGGCTGGAAGCGCATTTCAGCAATAAGTTTGCGGCTCTGGTGCAAACCGACGCCATTTCCCAGCTCACAATGTTTCATTGGATGTGCTCGGTTGGAAAAATCGGCTTATGGAAACATTGTGGTTAAGCCCGCCTGCAAAGAACAGCGTGTTCACGCCGCAATAACGTTTGTGCCGCACGACTTAGTCCCATGATGACGTCACAGCATCGCCACTCAGAATGCAGTAATGCGGGGCTTGGGGCTACCCCCATCTCTCTGTCGGGGGCAGGCTGGAAGTGCATTTCAGCAATAATTTTGCAGCTCCGGTGCAAACCAACGCTATTTCCCAGCTGAAAATGCTTCATTGAGTGTGCTTGGTGGAAAAAACGGTTTATGCAAATATTTATGTTTAAGCCAGCCGGCAAACAACCGCGTTTTCACGCCGACGTAGCGTTGCTGCCATATGACTTAGTCTCATGATGACGTCACGGCATCGCTAACCACGATGCAGTAACGCGGGGGCCCGGCTTTATGCACTTGCTACTTTCTCTAAGCTGGGATGGTCTGCAGCCGGTGACAGCGGCCGCACTGAAGGCCGGTTGACGTCAGATGGCAGGACGAACCGTAAGGAGTGTCGAGCTACGGCAAGCACTCGTCCCAAAGCTTTGTCGTTTCCACGTAATTTTATGATCGGAATGTAGGATCAGTGTTCGCACAACAACCATTGCTTATGTAGGTGCTGCCCCCAGAAATCTACGGTACCAAAAATAGCTCGAGCTTAATATTTGAATTACCAAAAAAATGTAGTGCACATTTAAAAAAATATGGGAGATTTCGTTAATGACTCCCAAACTGGAACCCATTCGGATGTTTACTATTAGCGCTGGCGGACATCTTCACAGAGTAGTAACATCATGCCGTTTCCATTGATCTTGGTTCCTTCACATGCATGCCATTCCTTGGCCGTTCTCGTTTGGTCACTATTGTTACAGAGACGTCCTGGCTGCCCTGAAAAGCAAGAAAGGTGGAACCTCGTTCACGGCAACTTGTCCTCTGGCTTCGTAATCGTCGTCATTGAGGCTTTGCCACGCAATCCGCTGCTGAGGCTACATGGCGTCGCCCGCCCTTCACCCTGGCAGGAAGGGCGTGGCTTGTCAATGTGGACGCTCTGACATAACTCCGGCGTGGGTGCGCCAGAATTATGCAGATACTCGGCTGAGTTTGCCAAGTTTCAAGGGCACGTAATTCAACGCACCAAGACCGTGCAAGTCCGGTGAGAGCTGGAACATATAGCACAAACTGCTCCGCCCCCTGACGCGGCTTGTTTCGGTATTTAGCTCAGCGTCGTGAAAAGTTTGAGGGACGCCACCAATCGACCGCGAGCCAACCCATTCCAGAGCGTTACGTCCAAGCTGCCAAGCTGCGCTGCTGCCAAGCTGCCAAGTCGTGTCAAGCTGCGCATCCGCAGAAAAATGTAAAGATTTTACAATTGTAGTACCAAGGCTATTCAGGCTCAAGACATTTTATTGTCCGCGACCTTGAAACCTCTAATGATCTTTGCTGCCGCCCTGGACCTAATTAGATCTGGGTGGATGCCGCTCTGAATATAAAAATACAAGACGTGAATCGGATTCATCTCGTCACTACCGGGAATACGTAATCGTGAATGTCACTTAACAAGAGCGTAGTTTTATTCAGTTATAGGGGGGCTCCTTCCCCCCCCCCCAGCTTTGAGAACGATGTGAATTCAACCCGAGGGAGAGTTGCTATTTTTCCTTGCCCTTTCCGGGAACATATGGTCGTTTTTCCCTGCTCAGTCGACCACCCCACTCAACTTATTGTGCAAAATTAGACCCCATACTCCAGCGACATATCTGAAAGGAGTCCATGTGCGTGTTGAAGAACACGTTCTTGGACATAAGTGGATAATGTTTTTATCTACTCTTAGGCATGGGAAAGACAGGCCCAGTTGACAAGCTGACGCGCGGAATCTTTCCCACCACGCCAGTTCGCTGAGGACCAAAACTACTAGGTTATTTCCATATTATGTGAGTAGATATTGTACATTTTGCATTTAAAACAAACTTTTAAAGACAAAACAATGCTACGATCTGCTCCCAAAAACAGATCCTACTAAACCAGGTTTTCTGCTTTCTGCTATCCAAATTTGCTATCTTGAACTAAAATGGCTCACTCTGCATTTACGCCTCCCGGGGCTCACCCCTATCTACCCCCAGTAGGGCAACCCGACCCTACATCCATCTTGGCAACGTCCCTCCAAAGACTACAGGGTGTGCATTCCAATTTCTCAGTGCGCGTCCCACGGTGCTGCAAGCCCGTCTGGTCCGCCGTTTCCCCACCTCCCCTCTGTGTTGTCGTTGTATGCTGCACTCTTTTACACAGACTGTTTTCAAGCACTTTCGGCTAGAGTTCTTTGGAACAAATCACCGATAAATAAGTTACCCCATTTCGCCGTACAGTGCAGGCTGGAACTGCATTTCAGCACTGATTTTGTAGCTCTGGTACAAACCAATGCCATTTCCCAGCTCGAAATGCTTCATTAATTGTGCTAGGTCAAAACATCAAAATATTCATAGCTAAACCGGCCCGCAATAAACTCGCTTTCACGCCGCCTTAGCGTTGTTGCCGTATGATCTAGTCCCATCATGACGTCACAGCATCGCTACTCAGGATGCAGTAATGCGAGGGCTTGGCTGAGAACGTATTTGTGACCTCGCTTCAGGTCGCAGAGTAATATCATAGCTCCGATGGTACGCCGTGCATAGCTAAAGCAAAACGTTGCAGCATGCTTCATGACATGACATGAAAATGGCACATATGTTCAACCCGTGCGCAATTACCCAAAAGCATGTCAACATTTCGTCATTATCCCGGAAACGCATCGCGTCGACATTGCAGAAATGGCAATTCCGGTAGAGGTAATGCTCCATATTTGAGGAAATTGAAGCGAGCATCATATATGATGAAATAAGCTCACCTATAGTTATTGGATACTTCAAGAGGAAAAGACTGCTCTAGGTAAGATGATTTCTCTATTTGGTCACTACGTTGTTCAATATGTCATTGTTTGATTGCATCATGAACGTTTGTATGACAGCACTCACATGCAGTTCTTCAATCTCCCGAGAGGTGGCTAGCGGCGATGCTGGATATGTGGTGCACCAAGTACCGTTCGATACTCGTGCTTTGTTCCTTTCTCGCTGTGCAAGAGCTACCTGTCCTAAATCACTAAATTAGTTATGCACATCTATTTTTGTCCTATCTTTGACATACACATAACACTGAGAGTTGCGCGGAATACCATGTAATCTGCGCACGCAAGTTCAACCTTTGAGACGATCCAGGACACAGACCCACGCTCGTCGGAAGTCGGTGTCGGTCACAACGCACGCGAGAGGGAGCATGTTTTGATATTTAGCAGGAAAACACTTCACGTATGTGTCAGGGTGCTGCTACCAGCCTGTATCAACACAATTTCGGATCGGCTGGCGCTTGGTCCTGCATTTCCAAGATGTCCAAAAAGTAGCCGTGGCACAAATATGACCAAAACGCCAGCTGACAAAGTCAGATGATGTTGATGCCAGAGGCCTAGACTCATGTCACAACCAGGTCATCGTGCTTAATCTGGTATGTGTGAATGCTGGAAATTAAAACTGAACTCGTATCACATTTGTATTACAAATGTGTGTATAATATATGTTGTTAAAAATCACAGCGGACTGAGCATTGATTATCTTAATGCATGTGTTTTCGATGACTCTGATGACATCTTTAAATCAGTTCGGATGCTTAAAACGGCACCAAAACTTATGATGACAAGCATTTATATATATATATATATATATATATATACATATATATATATACAATATCATTTATATTATATAATATATATATATATTATAATATATATATATATATTATCTCTCTCTCTCTCCTCTTCCTCTCTCTCTCTCCCTCTCTCATCCTCTGTTCTCTTCTTCTTCTCTTATGTGTGTGTGTGTGTGTGTGTGTGTGTGTGTGTGTGTGTGTGTTTTGTGGGTGTGTGTGGTGTGTGTGTGTGTGTGTGTGTGTGTGTGTGGGTGTGTGTGTGTGTGTGTTTTGGGGTGTGTGTGGTGTGTGTCGTGTGTGTGTGGTGGGTGTGTGGTGTGTGTGTGTGTGTGTGTGTGTGTGTGTGTGTGTGTGTGTCGTGTGTGGGTGTGGGGTGTGGGTGTGGTGTGGGTGTGGGTGTGGGTGTGGGTGTGGGTGTGGGTGTGGGGTGCGGTGGGTGTGCGGTGTGGGGTGAGTGTGTGGTGTGGGGGGTGGGTGGGTGTGGATGTGGGTGTGGGGTGTGTGTGTGGGTGGGGTGTGGGTGGGTGGTGGGTATGGGGTGGGAGTGGGGAGAGGTGGGTGGGCATGTCACGTTGTATAGCCTGATATTAGTTGTGTTTTTCAGCATTTCGCCAGAATCAGACACTTTCTTGAGAGACAGTTTTAGGCAGTTAATATAATCGCCTATTTGTCGAACCCAAGTATCATGCTTTATTCTGCCATGGACCCAACGTCTAAATACATTAGTTTTTGTAGCACAGGCACAGACAAACATAATACATACGCACTGTAGTCCAGGAGTAAGCATCGGCGTATGACACATACTCATCTCTGACAGGCAATAACGTTCACCCGCAACACGCAAAACACTCAATGTTCCGGCGCAGTCTGCCCTAATGATGACCCTTCATTCAGACGGGTTACACGCGCATTTGTTTGTGAATTAGAGCGCCCCAATCGCGGGTGTGTATCGCTTTTAAACCGACCAGTCCCAGTTTGTTGTTATGCATTAAGTGTGCCACGCGGGTTTTATGGCGCGTCTCTGTGCGTGTGCTCGGGCCATCATTTTCAGGTACACGTTTAGACGTCTGGAGGGTGTCGTTGTGTGGGTATGCTTGAACTATGAGGCGGGGGCGCGCAGCCTCCTGCGTTGCATGCACAGTGTTATTTCGGGCACAGCCGAATCATGTGAAGGGTTGTTTTTTCATGACCAAGGGGGATATAGTTGGACTCGGGCAATATATGCTAAACTTGATGCTGTCATTGGGATCCTGTGTTTGACAACTGTGATGGACAATGTTGCGCAGGGTTTCCTCAACGGCCTTGTAACCAGCAGACATCATGTTTTTTAAAGAACAGATGGTGCGCCTTCTTGTATTCTGGTTTTAGCTTCGGTTTTAGGCACTGTGACAGTGGTCTTCTGATCTTCCGCAGAACGCAAATCGTAATCGATGTCGGCTCGGACTAAGCGTTGCATTTGCATACGCGCAGCATTTACGAAGCTCAACCTGTAGAACAGCAGTTGAAAACCTCAACCTGCAGAATTTTTCTATTATGCATATGTGTGCATGCTTGCAGGTACACGTACATTGCATAATAAGGGCTTCCACTTTTGTTGTCCCGTTACTGGTATTGGATAAACATGGAAGACCCTCATCTGATTTGCCTTATGATTCTTTAGAACATTGCAGTTAATTCTTTGTATGCATTTGATCTTTTTAACCTCACTCCAGGTTTTTTTTTGTCCTGAAACTCTGAAGCGTCACAATTCCTCGCATCATTTTCTCTATGCACTAAGACCTGTACCAACTCTGCCCAACCTTTGAACATTTTTATGACTCACATGCTCTAAAATGGTTGCAGTAGTTTTTAGATATCTGGATGCTGAGTAATACAACAAATATCAGGCTATACAACATGACTATATATATATATATATATATATATATATATATATATGTATGTATATATCGGCCTTGTATCATGAGCTTTGGTGCCATTGCAAACCTTGCCACCGACCAAAAGGTGTCATCATATTTATTGAAGACACAGCCACTAACATCATCAATGCTGAGTCCGCTGTGATTTTTAACAACATATATTATCGATGTATAAATTTCGTAATACAAATTTGATAGAATTTCGATTTTAATTTCCACAAGTGATATGAACTGGATTAAGCACGATGACCTGGATGCGACATGAATCAAGACTTGTGGCATCTATATCAGCTGACCTCTTCAGCTGGCGTTTTGGTCATATTTGTGCCACGGCTACTTCTTGAATATCTTGGAAATGTAGGATCACGTACCAGTCGATCGGAGATGTTGAGACACGAAGATGGGTGGAAGAGCTAAATTGTACTTGGCTCAAGCCATAATTTTGGTTTGGTTGTAGGGCAGATATCTTGTGGAACGTCGAAGAGCTGTAATGTTATTAATTGAATGAGCGGAGGCGGTAGCGGGTCTCGCACTATTGCACAACTATGGAGAAGACGCCGTATCATGAACTGCTTTCTGGACGTGCACCGAGTTCGAAGACAGATAATGCATGGTGGAACGAGATGGAGACTGCCCAGAATCGGCAAGCTGTAGTTCCACGAAGAAGTGATGTAGGTTTGCGTTTTTTGGGGGGAGGGGCTGACTATAGCTGTATCTGGTGGAATGCCAAAGAGCTGTTTATGTCACTAATTGAATGAGCGGAGGCGGCAGTGGGTCTCATACTACTCCACAACCAGGGAGAAAACGTTATATTGTTTACCGCTTTCTTGACGTGCACCGAGTTGACTGGCAGGTACTGCATGGGGAAGGAGATGGAGACTGCCTTAAGTAGGCAAACCTTTAAGTGTAGGGTAAATTGACCCTTAAGTGTAGGGTCAATGAGGTCAGTGTCTGACCACTATTTGGCCAAAGTGACCAAATGTTTACGAGAACACTGGACGATTCCCCTGAAATGGCCTTCGCTAACAGCCAAGGTCTGACATTGACATGCTTTAAGTCAGCGGCCTTACATGGTACAGGGCCCACCTCCAGAAGGCAGGCCCTTCTCTCACGACCCATCCCAATCCACCAACATTTCAACCCACGCCCCATCCTGGCCCACCTGCGCCCCGTGCCAACCCTTCACATCTCACGCCGGTCCAACAACATCTCACCTCGGCTGGCCGCGCCTCGTCCCGACCCTTCGCATCTCACGCCGGTCCATCAACATCTCACCTCGGCTGGCCGCGCCTCGTCCCGACCCTTCGCATCTCACGCCGGTCCATCAACATCTCACCTCGGCTGGCCGCGCCTCGTCCCGACCCTTCGCATCTCACGCCGGTCCATCAACATCTCACCTCGGCTGGCCGCGCCTCGTCCCGACCCTTCGCATCTCACGCCGGTCCATCAACACCTCACCTCGGCTGGCCGCGCCTCGTCCCGCCCTTCGCATCTCACGACCCGGTCCATCACATCTCACCTCGGCCGGCCATGCCTCGTCCCGACCCTTCGCATCTCACGCCGGTCCATCAACACCTCACCTCGGCTGGCCGCGCCTCGTCCCGACCCTTCGCATCTCACGCCGGTCCATCAACATCTCACCTCGGCTGGCCGCGCCTCGTCCCGACCCTTCGCATCTCACGCCGGTCCATCAACATCTCACCTCGGCTGGCCGCGCCTCGTCCCGACCCTTCGCATCTCACGCCGGTCCATCAACATCTCACCTCGGCTGGCCGCGCCTGTCCCGCTTCGATCACGCCGCAGCCCCTAACGCATGGTCCGGCTCCTTCCATATCCCTACCCTCTGGCTCCGGTCGCCGTTCTGAGCCAACGGGCGCCCAGCTCCTTCAGCAGCCACCCGACAAGGCTTCAAACGCCTGTGATCGTTTGCGAGCACCCACAGGCTGCGCAGTAGCGTCGGATCCTGTGGACAGGCCGCTCGCCACATTCATGTTTTATGGCGGTAGGAATCGTCATACATCGTAGCGAAGAATGAGTGTTACACCAGTTCTTGCTTCCGACAGTGCCATCCAGGAATATCCCTTTTGTCAAATTCATATTTACAGGCTAGTGCACATGAAACGTCGAGGTCACCATGCTGCGTTGGGTGCTGCCATCACAACCGTAGCAGAGCGGCCAACAGCCAACGGGGACCTTCGACGCCATGGGAAACCTCGCCAGCGTACCCGCTTCAGTGCAAACGAAAACACCAAGATAAAAAAAGACTTGCACAAGGAAGCATCTTTAGTTGTGAACTCTCTCTCTCTCTCCTCCTCTCCTCTCTCTCTCTCTCTCTCTCTCTCCTATTCTCTCTCTCTCTTCTCTCTCTTCTCTCTCTTCTCTCTCTCTCCCTCTATTTCTCCTTCTCTCTCTCTCTCTATCTCCTCTCTTCTCTATTTCTTCTCTCTCTTCCTCTCTTTCTCTCTCTCTCTCTCTTCTCTCTCGCTCTCTCTTCTCTCTCTCTCTCTCTCTTCTCTCTTCTTCTCTCCCTCTCTCTCCTCTTCTCGTCTCTTTTCTTCTCTCTCTTTCTTTCTCTCTTCTTCTCTCTCTCCTCTCTCTCCTCCTCTCTCTCTCTCTCTCTCTCTTCTCTCTTCTCTCTCTCTCTCTCTCTCTTCTCTCTCTCTCTCTCTCTCTCTCTCCCTCCTCTCCCCCTCCTCTCTCTTCTCTCTTCTCTCTCTCTCTTCTTCTCTCTCTCTCTCTCTCTCTCTCTCTCTCTCTCTTTACTCTCTCTCTCTTTCCTCTCTCTCTTTCTTTCTCTCTCTCTTCTCTCTCTCTTTCTCTTCTCTCTCTTCTCCTCTATCTCTCTCCTCTCTCTCTCTCTCTCTAATATTCTCTCTCCTTTTTCTCTACCTGCTCTCCGCTCTCTCCGCTCTCTATCTATCCTCTCTCTCTATATCTCTCTCTCTACCTTCTCTCTCTCTCTCTCTCTCTCTCTCTCTCTCTCTCTCTCTCTCTCTCTCTCTCTCTCTCCTCTCTCTCTCTCTCTCTCTCTCTCTCTCTCTCTCTCTCTCTCTCTCTCTCTCTCTCTCTCTCTCTCTCTCTCTACTCTCTCTCTCTCTCTCTCTCTCTCTCTCTCTCTCTCTCTCTCTCTCCTCTCTCTCTCTCTCTCTCTCTCTCTCTCTCTCTCTATATATACAATATATACATATAATTGCAAACATGAATTGTTGAGGGGCATACCGCAGTTACCGACTGACAAGGCGCAAACTGTGACTGTCTCAATAGATAGTTCCTTGTTGGGTATGACCGGACAGCACCAGTCGCGCCCTTTGACCAGTACTCGTTACACGCCGTGCGCGATCGTCCGCTGGGCTGGGGATACTAGAGGGCCTTTTCAACGCTGGGAAGCCAAGCGTCGCAAAAAAGCCTCGCGCTGCGGTTCGCAAAAGTTAGGCAAGCTGTTAAACATGCTGCTGTCAAATACTGCCAAACATGCTGTCAAAACCAGGGGTACCTGTGAAATGTCTATATCCATTCGTTTCTGCAGCTTTTCCTTCTGCCATCTTTCCTTCCGTCGCCCGAATGCACACTCGATCACCATGCGGCCGGCACTGGACGGCTCCCCTCCGCTTCCAAATGCTGCTGATCAGTCGTCAACTCTCGGAGCCCGGCGGCTGTGAGGGCATGAGCATTAGGGCTTCATCAGCCCCGGCTACAGCCGGTACGATGGATCGCCGAGAAGACTGGGCTGTACAGGCTAGTAGTTTCGGCTCCTGAAAAGAGTACGATTGTATGCGTTAGTAAGCTGGTGTAGAAAAAGGCTGGTCGTCCAAGAAGCCTTCAAAAGACGCTGGCATCTCTGAGCTAGATAGAGCTGAAAATTGCGTTTGCTTCCAGTAAATTGTGAGCATACGTATAGTCCAAATCGGAAAATGGCGAAGTGTCTTGCCACTGTTATTCTGGGAGTGTATTTGCAACACAGCGCATTTTCCTCTTCCCGCGATTCAGAGACAGATAAGTTCCTGAAGTCTCCAGAGTCTTGTTGCCGTGTTTGTACCTTTGGCAGTCGCTCGCACGGCCGGTGCAGGGTGGCCGTGGCCAGCACACTCTCGTCGTGCCAGCTGCCGAAAGGACCACAGTTCACGCTAGGAAACCTGGAAAAAGAGTGATTAAAAGCCGGTATTTCTCTGCATGGCTTTGCGGCACAGGTCGCACACCCCGTGCGCGAAGCAAGACTATTGCGCCCGATTGTAGAGAAAATCAATAAGGGGACGGGTGTGGCCGTAATGAGACGATAGTGTCGTAGCTCTTAGTTCTCCCGTAACCTTTGCCGTTCATTTAACATTGCCAGCACTGTATCCATGTCATCTACGCACTCATCAGGTCCGTATATCGCAGGACAACAATGGTGATGAATTCCGGGGAACGAATACAAAATATGTGATTAATTTCAGAGAACGAAGAAATAAGTGGTTGTTAGCCGACAATTTGTGCCAGCCGGCAGGGCCTTTACAGCGACTTCTACGGGCATGCATCGGTCATCACACACGGTCTGCTACTGCACAGAAGACCAGTCCTTGCGAGTGATATAATCTCGGTAGCCATCGCTGGAAGCGGTGGCAGGGATATGCGTGCCGTCTATTGCCCCATGCGCTTGCTGAAAGCACGACACCCACCAGCGTTGCGCTAAGTAGATGGCTTCGGCGACGTAAGGCATCTGGATGTAATCCCGCATACCTTCTACCATTGCATTGCAGAATCCCAAGAGATGTTCGCGCGCCTGACAGAATGAGACTAATTAATGTTCGCTTTTATTCAGGAATGGTGCGGAAACAACAGATTTATGGAAAGGCAAGTTCAGAAAAATAAAAGTCATGCATCTCGTTTTGTACGACATTTTGCTACAACAGATAATAGGGCGGTGGGCTTGTAATGGAGAAGGAAGCCTGAAGAGAGGAAGAGAGGAGTTTTGGACAGCAGAGTGTTGCACCAAGATGTGGTTGCTAATCATGCTGAACTATTTCAGAAAATGAATGAAGATTGCAGCGGGGGAGGGGACCCTATCACCATGCCATATGAATTGCTGGTGCATTTATCAGAAAAGAGATAATTGGTACGCTAACATATGGTAGGCATAAATGGCGGTATTCATGAGCTACTTGCCGCTACCTTATTGAGCTGCTTCGCAGAAACCCGCTAGTCTATGCCGCTCGCTAGGTTATGCAAAGCCATTGCTACCCTTTCTTCCAGAGGTATGGGCTCCCGCACTGCCGTAAGCTGAGCCTTCTTCCTGTAGCGCACGGGCTCGACCAGCTTCATAAACGAGCCTCTGGTCAAGCAGAACTTCTGGGGCCACTAGTCCTGATCCCATACCTGCGAGCGGTATGGAATCTGACTTTGTACTGGACTAATGCACGGGCTTTATAGCGAAGTCTGGTGGCGTGCTCCCCAGCCTTCTTTGCACTAGACAGATGCACAACACGAATGGTATTCACTCACAGTCAAATTTTGCATCTAAGGTCAGGACTCTGTAAAGTATCGCATGGAAAGCTATAACATTTCATTATGCTTGCAAAAGCAAGTATCTGATGTGATGAAGCAAGCTCACCTATCACTATTGGTATGCTTTTAAGTGGAGCAGACTGCCCCAGACAGCACAATTCTCGGTTTAGTGAATATTCTTTTCAATGAGTCATGGTTTGTTGACGCTTATCACGCCTTGCACAACATTGATTGAGAGCCAGTTGACAGCCTTTATATCTGGAAATCTAACCCACAAACGCTAGATACGAACGTCTTTAACAGTTATATTTTTCGTGACCTTTATCGCCGCGTGACTTATGGACGGCAGGATTTAAATGACATTATCATGACGTCATGAATGCCAAGGCGATTTTAATATACTCTCCTTGGTACACCTTCACTCATTCTTGCGGACGTGTAGTTCAAAAACCTGAGGGGCCTATACCTTAAGAGTAGGCAGGATTGCGTGCAGCACCGACTGGTCTTCGTTATGAGTATTTCGGCTTAAAAACATCATATACGTGGAACACTCACTTTTACAGACGTTATAGTGCACCCTTAAGATAAGCTGAAACAAAGCTTGGCTAATGGCTTCTGTTAACCCATTAAAAAATCTCGCGTGCAAATGAATTTAAGCTTTATGCGCCGATACTGATGCGGTTTGCATCCTGTTGTAAGAAAAAATAACCGTAACGCAAACTGGCCACAATAAAAAAGCTCCACATTTGGAGATGTTAAAGTGAGGATCACATAAGATGAAAGAAGTTCACTTATGTCTATTGGTGTACTTTTAACTGAAAAGGCAATCCTAGACAACACAATTTCTCTGTCTAGTAAATTCGTTTCTCAATACGTCCTTGTTTGATTAAGTCACCGCGCCCCGCACAACATTGATGAAGAACCAACTGACGCCCGTTACATCTGGAAACCGTGCTTACGAACGTCAAATTTGAACGACTGCATAATCATATGTTTGACATTGATTGCCGCACGACTAATACAATTTGTAGGATATGAATGACGTTTTGATGGCGTCACGGACGCCTGGGTGATCTTGAAATGGTTCCCCGAAAAAGTCTGCACATATTTGCGGGTGTGTAGCCTAGAAACTAGAAGAGTCTAGGCCTTAAAAAGAGCAGGGCTGTGAACTGTACCGAATGGTATTCGGGATGGCTATTACAGTTCAAAATCCCGTGCTAATGTGAAACACCTCTTTTAGGAGTAATGTAAGCTTTTAGTCAAGCCCACCGAACTTGGTTGATATAGGCAGATGCTGGACTAAATGAGGTGGCATCGGACCAAATTTATGGATGATGTTGATTGATCAAAATTCGTTCTCATAATGGATATGTGAAAATTGATAACCTCTGACATGGTGAGGCTTCCGCGTCGTGGTATCGCCAGGGAGGTTGCAGCGCCGCAACTGGTCCCCACAACCTCAAAATGATACCTGCAGATTAGACGAAATGTCGATGCTTACGGGGGAAATCTTTTCATATCTGACGGGCTTCTTTGTGTCCGTAAGCGTGAACCCAGACGCTTTTCCCGCAGCTAGATATTGGAAGAGATTCTGTCATGCCATGCATCATCTTGCCCCAGAGGGAAATCAGAACTAACATTGTTTTACTCGGGACCCTGGCTGTGAAATAATGATGGACCCTTTCCTGATTGTCACTTGACCATTCGAAGACCATGACAGGCCATTTTACAGGTCATACCTGTTGGGAGAGAATCTGAATCCCATGATGTACTGGGTGTGAGAGCATGACCAAAAGTACCGAAGATAAATGACAACCTAAAGTATAAAGCGACAACCCAAAGCGATAAGTGTTTATATCTAACATGGGTGGGTTTGGTAACATGGGTACCCACCCATGTTGAATATAAACACTTAGCGCTTTAACACTTGGCGTATTTACTAGACACAGCCCTGCCCTTTCTAAGGCCTAGACTCTTCTAGTTTCGGGGCTACACAACCGCGAATACGCGCAGACTATGTCGGGGGGGGGGGGGGGGAGGGGGACTACTTCAAGGTCACCCAGGCGTCCGTGACGCCATAAAGCGTCATTCATATCCTACAAATTGTATTAGTCATGAGGCAATAACGCCAATCATATGATTATGCAGTAGTTCAAATTTGGCATTCGTAAGCACAATTTCCAGATATAACAGGCGTCAGTTGGTTCTTCATCAGTGTTGTGCAGGGCGCGATGACTTAATCAAACAAGGACGTATCGAGAAGCGTATTTACTAGACAGAGAAACTGTGTTGTCTAGGGCTGCCTTTTCCACTTAAAAGTACACCAATAGTTATAAGTGAACTTGTTTCATCACATCTGATCCACACTTGAACATCTCCAAATGTGGAGCATTCCTTTTGATTGTGGCCAGCTTTGCGTTACGTTTATGTTTTCTTACAACAGGATGCAAAACGTATCAATCTCGGGTTAATAGGGGTAACAGAAGCCATTAGCCAAGTTTTGTTTTAGCTTAGTTTAAGGCAAGCGTGTTCAATAACGTCTGTGAAAGTGGGGGTTCCACGTATACATAAGGTTTTTCAACCAAAATAACCATATTGAAGACCTGTCGGTGCTGTTTACAATCCTGTCATTCTTAAGACATAGGCTCCTCAGGTTTCTGAGCTAGGCGCCCGCGAAAGTGGGAGAAGGTATACCAGGGAGAGTATTTCGAAATCACCTTGGCATTCATGGCATCATAACAATGTCATTCAAATCCTGTCATCTATAAGCCATGCGGCGAACAAGGTCAATAAAAATGTAATTGTTAAAGACGTTCAAATCTAGCGTTGATGAGCGCGATTTCCAGATATAAAGGCCGTCAACTGGCTCCCAATTAATGTTTTGCAGGGTGTGATAACGTCATCAAACCATAACTCGCTGAATAGCATATTCACTAAACCGAGAATTGTGCTGTCTGAGGCAGTCTTTTCCGCTTAAAAGGCATACCAATACTGATAAGTGAGCTTGCTTTCATACCATCTGATGCTCGCTTTTTTACTTCAGATGTGACACGCACCCTTTGATAACATAATTTACTTAATGCTATCATGTTTTATACTAATTGCGCACTGTGCATACTACGAATCACACAGAATATATTAATGAGGGAAGAATTATTCAGTGTTGGGTACCAAAAAGCACTTTCCTGCAACTGGCGGTTGCCAAATTCAAACGGCCTTGGTGCTGTGAGCTGAAATGCTCGGGTTTTGACTGACCTTTGCAAGCCATTTGGGACAATTGCCGGAATGGCGTTCTCTTGATCTGCCAGTGTCCGGGTACGATAAAACAAAAGCAGGAAAAGAGTGTTTTGGCCCGTTCCAAAATTTCAGCGGGCACACTGCGCTGTTAATGTTCTCAAAACACTGTTATCCACACTGCACTTTAACACTGTTATTGGCACTGCACTGTTATCAAAGCATCGTTATCGTGTTACTAAGTCATTGCCACCAGACTTCAAGCGGAGCAGCCAAATACAGCACAATTTTGAAAATGGGGCCACAGTAATGAAATGGCTGGGGCTTAGCTGTATTTAGACCGGTGGTTTCGTGTCATAGGTCCAGATGCAGGTTGGCGGGTCCAGCCCCACAATGAGGTCTTCAGAAGGTGAAGTATCTTGGCATACTTCACCTTTGGGGTCTGCAAATGCGTCCTAGTGATGAAAAGACCACCTAAAAAAGCAAGTTGTCCCAAAATCTTTGGAGACCCACCCAAGGGCTCAAAGGCTGTCCCGCGGGTCTGAAAATACTCCTAACATTTGAATGGACGGAACCAATTCCGGAGAACTTACCGCTGGATCTAGAAATTGCCCATTAAGCTAGCTCATACTAAAAGCAGCATGGTGCTCTCCAAAAAGTGACGATTTTAGGGAGTACAACCAAAACGTGGCAATACCAAAATTAAAGAGCACTGATCAGCATTGCGCGCACACGACGCGTGCAGCGACTGGGCAGGGAGCAGATTTGCGCGCGCGGTGCGCGCGGCACATGAACGGGAACCGGGGAAAACGTACTTACACAGCTACACACCGCTGCATTACTCGGTATGGCTGCTCTCATTTCGCATCAGCACTTTTTGAAATGGCAGACCTGAACGGTACATTACGCGTTTAACGATCGCTTCTCTTCATTCAGTCCATCGAATGACTTCTGGTGCATGCCAATGGTCAATTTGGCCTTGTCCGTACCGCTTCCCGTTAAAAGTTAACTTACCCTCCACTGATCTAATTCGCTGACCATCCATCTCCAGCGGGAGCCTTTTCTGCTTAAGACCAGCCTTGTTTGTCAAGGGCTGCTCAAGAACTCCATTACCTCCTGGCGTCGTCATTGCTTCCGCGTATGCCACTTGTTGGATTAACGCTTCGGTGAGACGTCCTTTGTCGAGTTGAGGTTCTTCATTCGAAGCAATATACCGTCTATGAATTGGCTGCAATGCGCCGCGCTTTATCTCGGGAAGAACCTTGCAGGCTACTGGAGACTCAGACCAGTTCTGCGACTCAACTGCGCACGATGGTTTGATGTCAGATTTTTGGTCAAGTAGGGTTTGGAACGCCATAGGAAGGAACATCGCTCCAGCACCTCCCTGCCAAAACTAGTTTTTGCACCATTATTTTTGGTCCTTTTGTGCGGTGTGTGCGAGTTAGCCAAATAATTCCATCTCTTACAAATGGTGTAGGCGTCGAGCCGATTCTGCTAGTGATCTGGTCCCAGAACGCTCACTATTTAGAAAGGAGAGGTATGACAGTGGTGTCACTGATGATGGTTGGGGTAGAGGGTGCTGAGACCTGTTATGCTCCGGAATTTCGGCCGTTTTAATTTGCATCCCTGATGTTAGACATAAGACAAACAGTTTTCGCATGTCGTCGATTCCAAAATTGTTTTGCCGCGGGGAACGACTTCCCATTTCAAGTCAGAGTGAAACTGCATTGTTGCGAAAAGCTTAGAATGGAGAGTTTTTTCAAGGGATACATTTTAAGAATTCGAACGCTCGTGATGGACGAACATAGGCGTCATTCATCGTCCATCGAAGGTACCCCGAGGGCCCAAAGAGACCATTTTATGTCGAATAGCGTGGCTGGACACGTACGCACGAGAGCCTATGGAAATTTATGTAGTATTCTGTCACAATGAGCTTTTATCTAAAAGCAAAGCTGAGCTTGTGCGACCTTCTCGACAACAGCCATGTTGATCTTAAAAAAATAGCGTGGCCAACGCTTTGCCGCTTGTTGAAAGATGATGCAAGCAAACAACGTCTTACATTTTGGTATTTCAGGGTGATGAGTGAGGAGCTCCCATGTTAATAAAATTGGCCTTTAGTGTATCAGATGCTAGTGGTTAGGCTACTTTACAAAACAAACCTTGGTTATTTGCGGAAACCCGATGTTTCAAAGCTGTGCTCATGATAGACCTATTTGCAAAAGCCGATCGGCATCCCCTAATATTTCTTTCACTTTGCAACACGCCGCACGGAGCGCGTTGATTCCATTCCTCGCTGCCCTTTTTATGGTACAATCAGTGGGAGATACGCTACCCAACTACCGTCCAGATCGTCCTATTCCGCGATGCTCTTAAGTCCGTTCCGATAACACAGCTGACTAAAACGCTTGTTTTTCTATTCACAGACCTATGGCGGGTTGGGTTCGGGTGGCTTTAGGTTATCGCTGTCTGTCCCCGACAGCGATAACCTGCGGCCGGTGACACCAGCCGCGGTAGCGGTCCCGTAGCGGCAGAGGGCAGAATGGACCGCGCCGACGTTACAGCCGTGTTTCATACCTTTATGGTGTTTTGAACTAATACAGACATCTGAAATATCATTTTGTGCGGTTCGCCGTCATGCCCTTTTGAGGCTTAAACCCCTCTACTTCCCGAGCCTGACACACGTTAACTTGTGCAGACTATTTCAAAGCCACGCAGGCATGCATGACGTCATGGAGCCGTCACACGAATATTGCCACATCGTGGCCTGTGTGGTACTCAAGGCCACGATGATGTTATTATCGAACTATTCGTGTCTGGAGAACGTCAGCACGATATCTGATGTCAGCGGACAAAATTTGGCCCTGGACAAAGATTTACGCAAATTTCGAACACGAACAATGTTTTGTGCTACATATTACAGGAACTTGGGTAATGGTTCGAGTTATGACGGAAATAATGCTCGGAATCGAGGAACTTAATAAGAATGCTTCACGTTTGAGGATTTTGAAGCAAAGATCAGATAGGATGAAATTTAGCTTATCTATAGCTGTTAGTATACTTTTAAGTGGAAAATACGTCTCTAAACAATACAAAGTCCCTATTTAGCAAATATGTTCTTCAATACGTGATTGCTTAATTACGTTATCGCACCTCGCACAACGTTGCAAGTCAATTGACGGCTGCTATATCTGGAAATCGAGCTCGTGAACGCCAGTTTGAACGAGCCGACAATTTTGTGTTTCTTGGTCTTGATCGCCGCATTATCAGCAAAATGGCAAGATTTGAATGGTGTTATTATAGCGTCATGAATGTCTGCGCAGCCTTTAAATAGTCTGCACGAAATAGTGTACACATCATTGCAGGCGTCTAGCTCAGATACTTGAGGATGTTACACGTTTAGAAGGGCAACGCTATGAATTAAACTGAATGATCTTCAAGATGTCTATTTCAGTTCAACATCCCATACAAATGTGGAGCACTCTCTTTTAGAATAGCGCCTTAACCGAGAATTTGACCAAGTGAGCAGGATAAAATCACGTTAAATATGCAATATTACCACGAAAAAGGTCAAAACACGTGCACGTAAAGATGTTTGGATGCGGCAGAACGTGGTGACACCACACCTAGCATTGACTACACTGGATGGGCTCGAAATTACTTTGGCTGAAATGCACGTTATCTTAAAGGAAGTATTTTCCCTTTTTATATTTTTATTTGGGTGCTTAGAAAGACAAATGCAAACGTGTGCAATGAACAAACGTAAGCAAACGTGCCCGATGTGAGCGGCAGTACCGGTCTATTCTAAATTCTTCTCAACAACTTAACTCTTTTGAGCAGCTCATCGCTTCGCCTATTCATCCTTATGTACAAAGTGAAAATCTACGACGGAGGCGAACATTTCCCTTAAGAAAACAAACATCGCCAATGCCGCCAACTTTGGTTATCGGATGTTCGTGTGAGGCCTTCCCTACCAACGTATTTTTTTCCCGTACCTTCTACACAATTGCAAACACTTTTCCTACCTGACGATGTTAAAATGATTCACTTCTTGAACTCTCCGGTAATCGCTCTGGTGGCAAACGTAAATAAAACTGCTGTACTGTGTCGCATATCCCGCTGAACAGTACACAAATTTTGACAGATTGAGTACGTGGTTTTTCAACTCCGACACCGGGCGTCGCAAAAGCGCATGAAACATGCTGGCGTTATGCTTCGCATCATCCGTCAGAAGGCAGTAGCTTTCGTGACGTTCTATTTCATGCTCTAGCCATTAGACAACGAATGGATGAATGGTGTATTAAGCTGCATCCCAGTGGAAACTCTGGGCCTCTTCTTGCAGCACAAACAGCTAGTTGCTGAAGTCGATGATCACTACCGCCTCTTCTGGTGACCCTACCGAGTTTTCAAGGCGCTTGAAGGAAGTGTTCCACATTTTTATGGGACTTTTTAACTGAAACATCCGTATTGAAGACCTTTTGGTGCAGTTTGCAGCCCTGCACTTCTTAAGACCTAAGCTTCACTAGTTTTTGAGCTACAGGCCTGCGCAGGTGGAGAGAGTATTTCTGGGAGAGTGTTCAAAAGTCATCTTGGTATACATGAGTTCATAGTAACGTTGTTCAGATCTGTGACTTTACAAGCATGCAGCGATCAAGCCCGATGCAATTATAATGGTCGGGTCGTTTATATCTGGCGCTGGTAAGCACGATTTTAAGATATAACGGCCCTTAATTGAATCTCAATCAATGTTGTGCAAAATGCAAGGGCAATCAAACAATGACGCATTGAGGAACATCTTTACTAAACAGAAAAATGGTGTTGTCTACAGCAAGCTTTTCAATCTCAAAGTATACCAATAGTTACTTCTGTCACCGACCAAATTCCCGCAGGCAAAATTGTTACCAGAAGCGTAACACGATATCATATGACATAAAATGACAATCAATTCCATGTCGAATTGGCAACCAAACGCTGAACTAACGCGCTTACTGACGCGCTACTTACGCACTAAACTTAACGCGCTCCTGTAGGCCTTCCTCAGAGACGCAATTTTCAATATCATGCACCCTACAGCCGACACGCTAATTCACACAATGCTCAGCTTAACAGGCGCTCGGGTGGGGAGTCAAATTCCCCCCCTCCCCCGAAGTTTTTTCGTGATTTCCGAACGGTGCAGCGTAGCCGCGCCAAATTTTGTATAGCTGGAGATATTTCAACGGTTGACCGTTTGGTATCAAACATTTACATGTACTTTGTAAGATCGCTGACCTTCGTCAGGTCATAGTCATGCCATGCATTTAGCGAGGTCAATTTCTAGTGAATCTTTCATTCTGATGCAACAACGGAGTATTAGACGAAGCCATGCATCTCTGAGATACTTTATTTGGCAAAAAACTACTGAATCAACAAACTACATTGACCTAGGATTAGGTATGAATGTCAGACCAAGGTAAAGATTACCTGTTTTATTACTTTAGGGCTTGCTATATGGGGTAGTTTCTGGTGCTCATTTTGAATTGGTTTATAACAGAAGCCATATTGTAACCTCGTATGAACTTCCTAAAGCTCACAATGGGTCACTGACCTAAAAACACAATGTAACACAATGTCTAGCGTAATCTTTGTCGCTTATTAAAAAGCAAACTCAAAACAATCTTGTAGGATTTTGGTCACCATGACCTTAAAGGTCAAACAAGGTCACTGATCTTTAATGAGCATGTGAATTTTTATTTAGAATAGGTATCTAAGTTCTGGAGCACTTAAGAGACCAATCTGGAGTTTGCTCTTGTTTGATCTTGTTTAACCTTATTGATCCCGAAGGTCATGGACCTAGGAATATAAAACTTTGAATATAAGACTTTGACTAAATTCGTTCACGTACAAGCGAATACACCCTGTAAATTTGGTGTCTCTAGCCTTCTTAGTTTCTGAAGTCTCAGAGTGGCCAACCTAACCCTCAACCCGAGCGAAAGGTGTCCAACCGGCTACCCGGGCGCGTGCCAAGTCACGAAGACTGCCGTCGCTAAGGAAACGGGCATCCCCCCTCGTAAGGTACGGGATAGTCTAAAAAAAAGCTACAAAAAGCATTCTTCCCCCTTGGAGCTTGCCGGGTCTTCAGGTTTAAGCTCAATCTACGGCTGAATGATCCTCTAGGAAACGAAACAAAACATACACACACAAAAAAAGCGACTGGCTATGGATCTCGACAGCTGCGACACCTGAATATATTTGAGCTAGAGGCAGACGGGTGAATAAAGTCAAATAATGTGTCCCCCTGCGAAAGCCCTGTGCGCCCCTATCCCCTCTCCGCGAGCCCATCCACGTACCCTAGGCATGCTCCAAGTTTAGTGGGACATGTGTGTCCTGGTGGGTGGGTCACCCCATATCTCAGTCCCCGTAGTCGGTGTCCAAGCCTTAAGTTCCGAGTTGGGCTCAGATCAATGCGACTGCTCAAATGCTGGACGAGAGGCAGCGAGAGGGTGCTAGAGAATTACAGCATTGGGTTCACAGAAAGGCGAAATCGTTTGACTATTTGGAAATACCTTACCACCAGTTCAACAACACCAGTTTGTCACATTGTCATCTGAGCCTCCGCGAACAACTCGCCGATCAGATACGTCCGCAGCCCAAAGTTAGAAGTCAGTTACATATTTTGACAAGCCAAAGGTGTCCTAAATTTTGTCTCCAGCTAAAGGGGTTCGCACCGTTCGAACAATTATATAACGCGTGTTTCCTGTTGCCGATTTTACCCGTCTGTGTGACCCCTTACATACAGGAGCTTAACAATTCATCTGTTTGCTTTTCGCGCCGAAGGTGCGATGTTTTTTGTTGCTTAAACTCATACACCAGTCACTTCCTGAGTAACAGCCTCTCTGTGTTTCAGTTTCACGCTAACTAAATCCGTGCCGAAATTCTTACCTGAGGATTGCCACGCCCTAATTGTTTGAGTAGCTCTTCATTTTTTTCCGTGCCGAAAGTGTACTAAGCTTTTATTTAATGCGTGTTTATCAGCACAGCCGCGCCGAAAGTTCGCAAAGCTTTTATTTAATGCGTGATTATCAGCACAGCCGCTTTGAACAGCACCATTCATCCAAGCATCTATAATACAATTTGACAGTCTATGGTAGTGGTAAGCATTTACAAGGGGTCCATATCAAGGGTCACAGGTTTGTAGCAGTCATGCATTTCAATCTGCGACCAATGAAGTTCCCGAGCGGTCAAAGCGGCAGTTCACTCATCAGAGGCTCCTCAGAAGTAAGAGGGAGTCTCAGTGGCCAGAAGTGCTCTGCTGAGTTAAAACGGTGCGTAAGTAGTCAGAAGGGTCCCGAGTTTTCAGAGGACCGAGATAAGTCGGTATGGCCCCTGTATATTTTTCATTTGGACTTGACGACGCACGACGCTGCTGAGGCTACATGGCGTGACCTGTCTCTCATCCTGGTAGGAAAGGCAAGCACCGCGGGGAATCGAACCCGCAACCCCAGTTTACCATATGCACATCGAAACCCTTCTTGAATGGTTTAGGAGACACTGGATAGTTCCGAGGTTGGGTGGTGTGCTTAGGTGACTTTAAAATGCCAGAGAGCTCATGAGTAGATAAGAATTCCCTAAAGCGGCTAGAGTGCCAACGGTGGCCGCTTGGCATGGGTCGTCTTCATAGCAACTTCTCTAGGGTGGTCGAATGAGGCCCACCGAGCAAGCAGGGGAGGAAGCGGAAGACTTTAGTACGGCCACCCTTTTTCGCGGTGCACACAACACCCCCCCCCCCCCCCCCCCAATTCTTCCTCAAAGCCCAAGGTTTGGGACATTCCAAGGCCTGGGAAGCATAGACGCCAAACCTCCGCACAGACCACACGGTATCTCCAGCTATGACCTTAACGGCCAGTGGGGACACGGAGCAGCCAGGGAGGAACGGCAGAGGACGGAGGGCCTGTCTAACCAAAGAGTGGCTCCTCCGTGTCTAGACGGGCCCTAGAAAGCTGGAACACCTGCTGGTCAGAGGAGCACTGAGCAGACAGACAGCCTTGGGCATGTCCTGGACCACTTGATGTCTGTGCCTTTGAGCGGTCAGGAGCTCAACAAGCAGGCGCAAGGACTCTTGGGCGATGGTAGGGATTCTCTGAATGGCCAAAAGGGCCTCGAACAGTAATCAAGACTTCACGCATTTTTGCAGGGAGTTGCGATGAGAAACGGCTCTGGTGGTCAAATAGACCACTGAGCTCTGGTAAACCCAGAAAGGCCAGGCTAGCGCTTGGGAACCCAAAGCGTCCCCGAGAAATCAGAGGTGCCCATTGGTGACCGGACAGGCCTCGGGAGACCAATGAAGTCCCCGAGCAGTTCCATGGAAATGTCATGAGATGCCAAATACCAACTGTGCCCGCAAAAAGTCAAATTTCCAATGGCCGGAGGCTCCAGGGTGACCAGGAAAGCCGTGAACAGCCTCCAGCATATAGGCGGCCAAATGTGTCTGGGCACACTGAAGGCGCTGGAAGGTGTATGCTAACCCTGAGCGGCCAGAAAACCCTGGATCAGTTCCTGAGCCTAAGGATGTTGTGAACCTAACAGTTTGCTTCCTTCTTCAGATCCAAGGACCTTTTGCACGACGAATGGGCATTTAAAGATGTATTTGCAGTGCATTAACCCGACTATGGCCCGACGATATATCTCCGCGGCCTTTT